>NC_084745.1:1141941-1154441 GCF_033978785.1 Entelurus aequoreus | reverse complement strand
ACTGATTTTCAAGGTAGAAGTTGATTTTCAAGATAAAAGTTGATTTTCAAGGTAAAAGTTGATTTTCAAGGTAAAAACTGATTTTCAAGGTAAAAGTTGATTTTCAAGGTAAAAACTGATTTTAAGGTAAAAACTGATTTTCAAGGGATACACTGATTTTCAAGATACAAGTTGATTTTCAAGGCAAAACCTGATTTTCAAGTTAAAAGTTGATTTTCAAGGCAAAAACTGATTTTCAAGGTAAAAGTTGATTTTCAAGGTAAAAACTGATTTTCAAGGTAGAAGTTGATTTTCAAGACAAAAGTTGATTTTCAAGACAAAAGTTGATTTTCAAGGTGAAAACTAATTTTCAAGGTAAAAGTTGATTTTCAAGGTAAAGTTGATTTTCAAGGTAAAAACTGATTTTCAAGGTAGAAGTTGATTTCAAGATAAAAGTTGATTTTCAATGTAAAAGTTGATTTTCAAGGTAAAAACTGATTTTCAAGGTAAAAACTGATTTTCAAGATACAAGTTGATTTTCAAGGCAAAAACTGATTTTCAAGGTAAAAGTTGATATTCAAGGTAAAAACTGATTTTCAGGTAGAAGTTGATTTTCAAGATAAAAGTTGATTTTCAAGGTAAAAGTTGATTTTCAAGGTAAAATCTGATTTTCAAGGTAGAAGTTGATTTTTAAGATAAAAGTTGATTTTCAAGATAAAAAACTGATTTTCAAGGTAGAAGTTGATTTTCAAGATAAAAGTTGATTTTCAAGGTAAAAGTTGATTTTCAAGGTAAAAACTGATTTTCAAGGTAAAAGTTGATTTTCAAGGTAAAAACTGATTTTGAAGATACAAGTTGATTTTCAAAGGCAAAAACTGATTTTCAAGGTAAAAGTTGATTTTCAAGGTAAAAACTGATTTTCAAGGTAAAAACTGATTTTCAAGGTAGAAGTTGATTTTCAAGATAAAAGTTGATTTTCAAGGTACAAGTAGATTTTCAAGGTAAAAGTTGATTTTCAAGGTAAAAGTTGATTTTCAAGGTAAAAACTGATTTTCAAGGTAAAAGTTGATTTTCAAGGTAAAAGTTGATTTCTCAAGGTAAAAACTGATTTTCAAGGTAAAAACTGATTTTCAAGATATTAGTTGATTTTCAAGGTAAAAACTGATTTTCAAGGTAGAAGTTGATTTTCAGGATAAAGTTGATTTTCAAGGTAAAAGTTGATTTTCAAGGTAAAAAATGATTTTCAAGGTAGAAGTTGATTTTCAAGGTAAAAGTTGATTTTCAAGGTAAAAGTTGATTTTCAGGGTAAAAACTGATTTTCAAGTTGAAAACTGATTTTCAAGATGCAAGTTGATTTTCAAGGCAAAAACTGATTTTCAAGGTAAAAGTTTTTTTTAAGGTAAAAACTGATTTTCAAGGTACAAGTTGATTTTCAAGACAAAAGTTGATTTTCAAGGTAAAAGTTGATTTTCAAGGTAAAAAATGATTTTCAAGGTAAAAGTTGATTTTCAAGGTTAAAGTTGATTTTCAAGGTAAAAGTTGATTTTCAAGGTAAACGTTGATTTTCAAGGTAAAAGTTGATTGTCAAGACAACAAATGATTTTCAACGTAAAAGTTGATTTTCAAGCAAAAACTGATTTTCAAGGTAAAAGTTGATTTTCAAGGCAAAACTGATTTTCAAGGTAAAAGTTGATTTTCAAGGTAAAAACTGATTTTCAAGGTAGAAGTTGATTTTCAAGATAAAGTTGATTTTCAAGGTAAAAGTTGATTTTCAAGGTACAAGTAGATTTTCAAGGTAAAAGTTGATTTTCAAGGTAAAAGTTGATTTTCAAGGTAAAAGTTGATTTTCAAGGTAAAAACTGATTTTCAAGGTAAAAGTTGATTTTCAAGGTAAAAGTTGATTTTCAAGGTAAAAACTGATTTTCAAGGTAAAAGTTGATTTTCAAGGTAAACGTTGATTTTCAAGGTAAAAGTTGATTGTCAAGACTACAAATGATTTTCAACGTAAAAGTTGATTTTCAAGCAAAAAACTGATTTTCAAGGTAAAAGTTGATTTCAAGGCAAAAACTGATTTTCAAGGTAAAAGTTGATTTTCAAGGTAAAAACTGATTTTCAAGGTAGAAGTTGATTTTCAAGATAAAAGTTGATTTTCAAGGTAAAAGTTGATTTTCAAGGTACAAGTAGATTTTCAAGGTAAAAGTTGATTTTCAAGGTAAAAGTTGATTTTCAAGGTAAAAACTGATTTTCAAGGTAAAAGTTGATTTTCAAGGTAAAAGTTGATTTTCAAGGTAAAAACTGATTTTCAAGGTAAAAACTGATTTTCAAGATATTAGTTGATTTTCAAGGTAAAAACTGATTTTCAAGGTAGAAGTTGATTTTCAGGATAAAAGTTGATTTTCAAGGTAAAAGTTGATTTTCAAGGTAAAAAATGATTTTCAAGGTAGAAGTTGATTTTCAAGGTAAAAGTTGATTTTCAAGGTAAAAGTTGATTTTCAGGGTAAAAACTGATTTTCAAGTTGAAAACTGATTTTCAAGATACAAGTTGATTTCAAGGCAAAAACTGATTTTCAAGGTAAAAGTTTTTTTTAAGGTAAAAACTGATTTTCAAGGTACAAGTTGATTTTCAAGACAAAAGTTGATTTTCAAGGTAAAAGTTGATTTTCAAGGTAAAAAATGATTTTCAAGGTAAGAGTTGATTTTCAAGGTTAAAGTTGATTTTCAAGGTAAAAGTTGATTTTCAAGGTAAACGTTGATTTTCAAGGTAAAAGTTGATTGTCAAGACAACAAATGATTTTCAACGTAAAAGTTGATTTTCAAGCAAAAACTGATTTTCAAAGTAAAAGTTGATTTTCAAGGCAAAAAACTGATTTTCAAGGTAAAAGTTGATTTTCAAGGTAAAAACTGATTTTCAAGGTAGAAGTTGATTTTCAAGATAAGAGTTGATTTTCAAGGTAAAAGTTGATTTTCAAGTAAAACAATTATTTTCAAGGTAAAAGTTGATTTTCAAGGTAAAAACTGCTTTTCAAGGTAGACGTTGATTTTCAAGATAAAAGTTGATTTTCAAGGTAAAAGTTGATTTTCAAGGTAAAAACTGATTTTCCAGGTAAAAGTTGATTTTCAAGGTAAAAGTTGATTTTCAAGGTAACAACTGATTTTCAAGGTAGAAGTTGATTTTCAAGATAAAAGTTGATTTTCAAGATAAAAGTTGATTTTCAAGGTACAAGTACATTTTCAAGGTACACATAGATTTTCAAGGTAAAAGTTGATTTTCAAGGTAAAAGTTGATTTTCAAGGTAAAAGTTGATTTTCAAGACAACAAATGATTTTCAAGGTAAAAGTTGATTTTCAAGGTAAACATTGATTTTCAAGGTAAAAGTTGATTTTCAAGACAACAAATGATTTTCAAGGTAAAAGTTGATTTTCAAGGTAAAAACTGATTTTCAAGGTAAAAGTTGATTTTCAAGACAAAAAAAAGATTTTCAAAGTAAAAGTTGATTTTCAAGGTAAAAGTTGATTTTCAAGACAAAAAATTATTTTCAAGGTAAAAGTTGATTTTCATTGGTGTTAATTTTCAATCTATCAATATAAAAAAATATCAAAATCAAATTACAGGATGTTATTTGTATAGTTTGCTCATTTTCCTCGACTGGTGCACTATTTTTTTTACATATGTAGCATCATCTACAAAGATACAAACCATTGCTATTGTGACATCTAGTGGACACATTTAGAACAGCAGTTTCTTTCATTCCAATATTTCAGCTCATTTTTCTACTTAGCAAACTCATCCCGCGGACCGGATGAAACCTGATCCGACCCACTGACACCCCTGACATAAACCTTACTTTTTCTATTTCTTGTTAGTTTTTGTTGACAAAGTGAGTCTTTTGGGGCAAATAGTGGTTTTTGTTTACTCATTATCCCGGGTAAAAATCCAACAAGTCCAAGGCGTGGTCTCTCAGTCTCCTGTGACTGTGGTTCCAGGTTCTGACCATGGATGAAGTCAGCAAGATCGGGAAGATCAGCAAACAGTGGACGGGTCTTCTAAGGGAAGTCTTCACTGACTCCGACAACTTTGGGATCCAGTTTCCCTTGGACCTGGACGTGAGGATGAAGGCCGTCATGATCGGGGCCTGTTTTCTCATCGTGAGTCCGATATTAGACCTACACTTAGACTTAGACCTAGACCTAGACTTAGATTTAGACTTAAACCTGGATATAGACCTGGAATTAGACTTGGATTTAGACCTGGATTTAGACCTAGACTTAGACTTAGACTTTATTGATCCACAAGGGAAATTGTAATGTAATGTGTCCGATAGTGATGTGCGATACCACAGGTTTTATTTCCCATCACATACCCAGTATGATTCACATACCCAGTGATTCACATACCCAGCATGATCACATACCCAGCATGATTCACATACCCAGTATGATTCACATACCCAGTGATTCACATACCCAGTGATTCACATACCCAGTGATTCACATACCCAGTATGATTCACATACCCAGTGATTCACATATCCAGTGATTCACATACCCAGCATGATCACATACCCAGCATGATTCACATACCCAGTATGATTCACATACCCAGTGATTCACATACCCAGTGATTCACATACCCAGTGATTCACATACCCAGTATGATTCACATACCCAGTGATTCACATATCCAGTGATTCACATACCCAGTATGATTCACATACCCAGTGATTCACATACCCAGTATGATTCACATACCCAGCATGATTCACATACCCAGTGATTCACATACCCAGTATGATTCACATACCCAGTATGATTCACATACCCAGTGATTCACATACCCAGCATGATTCACATACCCAGTGATTCACATACCCAGTATGATTCACATACCCAGTATGATTCACATACCCAGTATGATTCACATACCCAGCATGATTCACATACCCAGCATGATTACATACCCAGTATGATTCACATACCCAGTATGATTCACATACCCAGTGATTCACATACCCAGTGATTCACATACCCAGTATGATTCACATACCCAGTGATTCACATACCCAGTATGATTCACATACCCAGTGATTCACATACCCAGTATGATTCACATACCCAGCATGATTCACATACCCAGTGATTCACATACCCAGTATGATTCACATACCCAGTATGATTCACATACCCAGTATGATTCACATACCCAGTGATTCACATACCCAGTGATTCACATACCCAGCATGATTCACATACCCAGTGAGATTCACATACCCAGTATGATTCACATACCCAGCATGATTCACATACCCGGCATGATTCACATACCCAGTATGATTCACATACCCAGCATGATTCACACACCCAGTATGATTCACATACCCAGTATAATTCACATACCCGGCATGATTCACATACCCAGTATGATTCAGGCTTGTATTGGCGACACTTTGTGCAAATGTACCAACTGTTTTCAAATAACATATCTATTTTTTTTTTTTTTAAACAGTTAAAATGTAAGAAAAAAAGAGAAAAAAATGTGAACGTAATGAGAAAAGATTACATTTTAAACCAATAATTAAATATATAAATTATCTGGGTTTTTTTTTTGCATAAAAAATAAATTTATATATATATATATATATACATATATATAAATGGCGCTCCCAAAATAAAAAAATAAAAAAAGTATATATGCTTAAAATATAAACACAGTTTAGTTAGTTAATTAAAAATAAAATAATACAATTAATGAATTAATTAATTCAACAGCAAAAATGTATGTATTATTGCTGTTAAATGTGTGACTGAAAATTAATATTTTTGTGCAGGCAGAAGATTTGGACACACTAGGTTATGCGGTTACACAATAAAAAATTTATTTTTTTATAATAAAACAAAAAGAGCAAAACATTGGAATGTAATGACAAGCTTAAATTTTAAAATAATTAATATTAATATTAATTATATTATTATTATCTTAATGTTCTTACAAGTGGGGAAAAAAAACAGTAAAAATGTAAGAAAAAAACGAGAAAAGCTGAACTTTTAAACTAATAATTAATACAAATATACTTAGTCACCTTTAACTCAATGTTTTGTCTTTAAATAAATGCAATATTGTTGGGGTTTTTTTAGCATTTAAAAAAAAAAAAAAAGATCAAAATGGCCCTTACATGTGACTTTTCAGTGTGCGGCCCTAAGTGGCAAAAGTTTAGAAATATTATAAGCTTTCAAAATAAAAAATAAATATATACTTAAAATTTTAACAAAATAAGTCAGTTAATTAAAACATAAATTAATTTTTAATTTATGAATTAATTAGAAGAATTACAACAATAATAGACAGAGTTAAATATCTAACTGAAAAGTTATTTTTTTGTGCAGGTAGGATTTTTGACACACTAAGTTATGCAGTTAAACAATCATAGTTTAATTTTTGTAAATATTATTCTTACATAGTAAAAATACAACAGTTAAAATGTAAGAAAAAAAAGCAAAAATATTGGTATGTAATGAGAAAAGCTGAAATTTTAAACTAATAATTAATAATAATATACTTAGTCACCTATAACTCAATTTTCTGTTTTTATATATATATATATATATATATATATATATATATATATATATATATATATATATATATATATATATATATATATATATATATATATATATATATATATATATATATATATAAAATATATATATATATATAAATATCTGTTTTTTTAGCATTAAAAAATACATTAAAATAAATAAAAAGATCAAAAAAGCGCCCCAATACTTGACTTTTCACTGGTGGTAAAAGTTTAGACACCCTTGATCTAAAATATTAGAAGCTCTCAAAATTAAAACAAAATATACTTAAAATATAAACAAAGTTTAGTCAATTAGTTAATTAAAAAGTTAAATAATGCTAACTTATGATGTAAATAATTAGAAATATTACAACCGTAATAATAAACACTGGCAGATATGTAACTGAGCATTAATATTTTTGTACAGGCAGAAGTTTGGACACACTAGGTTAGGCAATTACTTAATCGTATTTTTAATATTCTTGCATGGGGAAAAAAAAATCATTTAAAATGTAAGAAAAAAGAGCAAAAAAATAGGAAAATATTCTAATAATAATAAGACATAATAATGACAAAATATCTATTTTTAGCATTTCTTTAAATAAAATATATCAAAATGGCCGCTGCATACTTAGACCACTTAGTATACGGTCCTTGGTGGAAAAAGTTTAGACACCCCTGATCTACAATATTAGAAGCTTTCAAAATAAAAATTAAATATATACCTAAAATATATATATTTTATATATATATAAATATATATAAGTCAGCTTAAAAAAAATTCAGTTTTTGGATCATTTGTCCCAAAGTAGTCTTTGTTGTCTCACATCAAGTGACAACATTATTATGAATGTTACTTGATACTACATATATACTTACAGCGTGTGTATTTTACATGTTATTATGAATGTTACTTGATACTACATACAGTATATACTTACAGCGTGTATATATTACATGTTATTATGAATGTTACTAGATACTACATATATACTTACATCATGTATATATTACATGTTATTATGAATGTTACTACATTACATATATACTTACATCATGTATATATTACATGTTATTATGAATGTTACTTGATACTACATATATACTTACATCATGTATATATTACACGTTATTATGAATGTTACTTGATACTACATACAGTATATACTTACAGCGTGTATATATTACATGTTATTATGAATGTTACTTTATACTACATCTATACTTACATCATGTATATATTACATGTTATTATGAATGTTACTTGATTCTACATATATACTTACATCATGCATATATTACATGATATTCGGAATGTTACTTGATACTACATATGTACTTACATCATGTATATATTACATGTTATTATGAATGTTACTTGATACTACATATATACTTGCATCATGTATATATTACATGTTATTATGAATGTTACTTGATACTACATTATATACTTACACCATGTATATATTACATGTTATTATGAATGTTACTTGATACTGCATATATACTTACAGTGTGTATATTTTACTTGTTATTATGAATGTTACTTGATACTACATACAGTATATACTTACAGCGTGTATATATTACATGTTATTATGAATGTTACTACATGACATATACTTACATCATGTATATATTACATGTTATTATGAATGTTACTTGATACTACATATATACTTACATCATGTATGTATTACATGTTATTATGAATGTTACTTGATACTACATATATACTTATAGCGTGTATATTTTACTTGTTATTATGAATGTTACTTGATACTACATATATACTTACAGCGTGTATATTTTGCTTGTTATTATGAATGTTACTTGATACTACATACAGTATATACTTACAGCGTGTATATATTACATGTTATTATGAATGTTACTTTATACTACATATATACTTACATCATGTATGTATTACATGTTATTATGAATGTTACTTGATACTACATATATACTTATAGCGTGTATATTTTACTTGTTATTATGAATGTTACTTGATACTACATATATACTTACAGCGTGTATATATTACATGTTATTATGAATGTTACTTTATACTACATATATACTTACATCATGTATATATTACATGTTATTATGAATGTTACTTGATACTACATATATACTTACATCATGTATATATTACATGTTATTATGAATGTTACTTGATACTACATATATACTTACAGCGTGTATATATTACATGTTGTTATGAATGTTACTTGATACTACATATATACTTATAGCGTGTATATATTACATGTTATTATGAATGTTACTTTATACTACAAATATACTTACATCATGTATATATTACATGTTTTTATGAATGTTACTTGATACTACACATATACTTACAGCGTGTATATATTACATGTTATTATGAATGTTACTTGATACTACATACATACTTACAGCGTGTATATAAAACTTTACTGGAGGTTTTTTAGAGCGCTTTAGAGGCGGAATAGAGCGACTATTGCATAGCTGACTTTTTCCTAGCGTTTATTTACGACTTGCATTAAAAAAAAAGTGCTCTTGTCTCACTTAAGGATTGTGAATGATAGGCACAATTAAAAATAAAGTGCCGTTTCCCTTTAATTTAGCTCTTGTTTATTAACATTGACTTTTTCTATTATCCTCCCTAATTTCTATGTCCTTTTGCTGCAGGATTTTATGTTTTTTGAGACAACTAACTAAGAGAAGCTGCGTCAGGAGGAAGGAACAAGGCCATGTCACCTTCACCTGTTGACCTTGTAGGAAAGTATTGAGTGTTTGTTTTTAACCACTGCATTTTGATACCGTTTGTTACTTCTTTCTAGTCGGACCGGTGCGGAAAAGGAAGGGTCAGTAAGATGTGCTAAGTTGTAGAACTTGTTTGTGATGTTTTATTTGAACAAAGTGTTTATTTATATGTGCTTTTATTTGAACAATGTGTTTATTTATATTAGCTTTTATTTAAACAATGTGTTTATTTATATTAGCTTTTATTTAAACAATGTGTTTATTTATATTAGATTTTATTTAAACAATGTGTTTATTTATATTAGCTTTTATTTAAACAATGTGTTTATTTATATTTGCTTTTATTTGAACAATGTGTTTATTTCTATGTGCTTGCAGTCAAGCAGGAAGTCAACCAATTCAAACGTACATTCCAGTGAGGCCCACCAGAGGGCGCTAGCATTTCGTCTAAGACAGGGGTGTCCAAACTTTTTCCACTGAGGGCCGCAGGCTTAAAACAAACAAAGCATTTTGATATTTTCATTTTCAAAACCATTAAAATATATTTTATTAAATTTAAGGACTCCTCTCAAGTTTGGTCCGTCATAAAAATGGTAAAAATATGTAATATATTAATATTTTTTCGTTTTGTTTTTTTTCATTCAAAGCTTAATAAATCTCTGGATCAATGTTAGGTCTATATGTCAATATAACAGTTTTTTTTTAATGTTTCAAGCTCTTTCAATCAAAACCCTGTTTTTATGGCAAAAATACGAAATATGCAATATTTTCCCTAAACAAGTTTTCGAGGTGGAATATTTGATGTGAAATAATTGGAGCCTTCAATAGGTCAATAATTCAAAACAGCATCGATTGTAATTCTTTATTTTTTTTTCCAGCAATGACAGTAAAAACTAAACGGAAAAAAAATCACACTAAAATTTTCCGGGACCCAAAAGGGTCCCACTCATTAAAGTGTTACAAATATTTCATATATTTTTGTTTTATTTAAAAACAGATTTGAGTGTTATAGATGAAACACAAATTTATGAAATAATTTTAACACTTTAATGAGTCCTGGAGAATTTAAGTGGGATTTTTTTTTAAACTTTTGTATAGTTTTTTTGTGTTTTTGTTTAATGTTCTTTTTTCTCAAAGAAAATTTTGTTTTTATACGACTAACGCAAAATATGCAACATTGTTCCCCCCAAAATATTCCAAAATGTGAACTAATTGGAGCCTTCATTAAGTCAATAAATCATAACAACATTTATTTATCATTTATCATTTATGTTGATTCATTATTATTTTTCGAGCAATGACAGTTAAAAAAAAAAAAATAAAATCCCACTAAATATCTCCAGGACCCAAAAGGGTCCCACTCATTAAAGTGTTACAAATATTTCATACATTTTTGTTTTATTTAAAAAGAGATTTGAGTGTTATAAATAAAACAAAAATTTATGAAATAATTTTAACACTTTAATGAGTCCTGGGGAATTTAAGTGGGATTTTTTTTTAAACTTTTGTACAGTTTTTTTGTGTTTTTGTTTAATGCTCTTTTTTTCAAAGAAAATTTTGTTTTTATACGACTAACGCAAAATATGCAACATTGTTCCCCCCAAAATATTCCAAAATGTGAACTAATTGCAGCCTTCATTAAGTCAATAAATCATAACAATATTTATGTTGATTCATTATTATTTTTCGAGCAATGACAGTTAAAAAAAATTAAAAATAAAATAAAATCCCACTAAAATTCTCCAGGACCCAAAAGGGTCCCACACATTAAAGTGTTAAAAAATATTTCATATATTTTTGTTTTATTTATAACACTCAAATCTGTTTTTAAATAAAACAAAAATGTATGAAATATTAGACTAACGCAAAATATGCAACATTCTTCCCCCCAAAATATGAACAAATTGGAGCCTTCATTAAATCAATCATTCATAACAACATTTATGTTGATTCATTATTATTTTTCCAGCAAAGACAGTTAAAAACATTTTTAAAAAAAATAAAATCCCAGTAAAATTCCACGGATCCCACTCATTAAAATGTTAAAAATATTTCATACATTTTTGTTTTATTTAAAAACAGATTTGAGTGTTATACATAAAACTAAAATTAATGGAATATTTTTAACACTTTAATGAGTGGGACCCTTTTGGGTCCTGGAGAATTTAAGTGGGATTTTATTTTATTTTTTTAACTGTTTGTATAGTTTTTTTGTGTTTTTGTTTAATGCTCTTTTTTCTCAAAGAAAATGTTGTTTTTATACGACTAACGCAAAATATGCAACATTCTTCCCCCCAAAATGTGAACTAATTGGAGCCTTCATTAAATCAATTATTCATAACAACATTTATGTTGATTCATTATTATTTTTTTGCGCAATGACAGTTAAAAAAAATTAAAAATAAATAAAATCCCACTAAAATTCCACGGGACTAAAGTGTTAAAAATATTTCATACATTTTTGTTTTATTTATAACACTCAAATCTGTTTTTAAATAAAACAAAAATGTATGAAATATGTTTAACACTTTAATGAGTGGGACCCTTTTGGGTCCTGGAGAATTTAAGTGGGATTTTATTTTATTTTTTTAACTGTTTGTATAGTTTTTTTGTGTTTTTGTTTAATGCTCTTTTTTTTCAAAGAACATTTTGTTTTTATACGACTAACGCAAAATATGCAACATTGTTCCCCCCAAAATATTCCAAAATGTGAACTAATTGGAGCCTTCATTAAGTCAATAATTCATAACAACATTTATGTTGATTTATTATTATTTTTCCAGAAATGATAGTTAAAAAATAAATAAATAAAAATAAAATCCCACTAAAATTCTCCAGGACCCAAAAGGGTCCCACACATTAAAGTGTTAAAAATATTTCATACATTTTTGTTTTATTTATAACACTCAAATCTGTTTTTAAATAAAACAAAAATGTATGAAATATTGTTAACACTTTAATGAGCGGGACCCTTTTGGGTCCTGGATAATTTTAGCGGGGTTTTTTTGTTTTTTTAACTATCTTTATAGTTTGTTTGTGTGTTTTTGTAGTAATGCTCTTTTATCTCAAAGAAAATTGTGTTTTTATACGACTAACGCAAAATATGCAACATTGTTCCCCACAAAATATTCCAAAATGTGAACTAATTGGAGCCTTCATTAAGTCAATAATTCATAACAA
>NC_084745.1:1125270-1136921 GCF_033978785.1 Entelurus aequoreus | reverse complement strand
TAATAATTTCAAAATAGCAGTGATTAAAAAAAACCCTCATTGATATTATCATTAAAAACATTAATAAAAAATATTTAAAAAAATAGAAATGAACAATGGCTTACACCTGCATCGCATCTCACAAGCTTGACAACACACTGTGTCCAATATTTTCCACAAAGATATAATAAGTCATATTTTGGTTCATTTAATAGTTGAAACAAATTTAAATAATGGATCCCATATTCCAATATATTATCTAAACTAAATGCAGTTTTTTCTCCATAGCTTGTGTGTACCAGTCAGTATGAGTTGGACTATCAACGTCTATCCATTTTTTAAATATTACCCTTTTTGTTATTATGCAATTTAAAAGAAATGCATTTTTACTCTTTGATGACACGTTACTAAATTGATGCAGATCCCCAAGAATACAAGTTTGCAGTGTCATTGGGATGTTTATATTAAGGAATGTGATTGCTTCTTTTGTTGTTTTCAACCACAACTCCTTTATTCTCTGACGTTCCCACAATAAATGAACAAGAGTCGCCTCACTTCATACATAACTTGCTATCTACTACACCAATTTTAAACAGCTGAGAAGATGTCAAATACAATCTATTCAATATCTTAAACTGAGTCAGCTTATCTTGAATGCTTCTAAAGGGATTATTGGCATTTTTCCAAATATCCAAATGTCTCTTTCATCTAAAATGTTTAAGTCCATCACTGTTGGATTCTGACGTTGATTTGAACATTGAATTTTGGTAATTTCCCATGCAGTATTTTACAAAACAAATTAAAAGTTGAAACAACATGTTTTTTGATGATGCTTAATCAATGTCAGGTTGTGACGTTGATTTGAACATTGAAATTTGGTCATTTCCCAACCAATATTCTACAACACAAACACAACGTTGAAACAACATCCTTTTTGATGATGTTTAATCAATGTTGGGTTGTGACGTTGGTTTGACCATTGAATTTTGGTCATTTTTCAACCAATAATGTACAAAACAACTAAAACGTTAAAACATGCTTTTTGACGACGTTTAATCAATGTCGGGTTGTGACGTTGATTTGACCATTGAAATTTGGTCATTTCCCAACCATTATTCTACAACACGAATACAACGTTAAAAAAATATGCTTTTTGACAACGTTTAAACAATGTTTAGTTTTGACGTTAATTTGACTGTTGAAATTTGGTCTTTTTCCAACCAATATTGTACAACTCAAATACAACGTTGAAGCAACATGCTTTTTGATAACGTTTAATCAATGTCAGGAGTATTTCACCATTGAAATTTGGTCATTTCCCAACCAATATTCTACAACTCAAATACAACATTGAAACAACATGCTTTTTGACAACGTTTAATCAATGTTGGGTTCTGATATTGGTTTGACCATTGAATTTTGGTCATTTTTCAACCAATACTGTACAAAACAACTAAAACGTTAAAACATGCTTTTTGACGACGTTTAATCAATGTTGGGTTCTGACGTTGATTAGACTGTTGAATTTTGGTCATTTCTCAACCATTATTCTACAACACAAATACAACATTCAAACAACATACTTTTTGACAACGTTTAATCAATGTTGGGTTCTGACGTTGGTTTGACCATTGAATTTTGGTCATTTTTCAACCAATACTGTACAAAACAACTAAAACGTTAAAACATGCTTTTTGACGACGTTTAATCAATGTTGGGTTCTGACGTTGATTAGACTGTTGAATTTTGGTCATTTCTCAACCATTATTCTACAACACAAATACAACATTCAAACAACATACTTTTTGACAACGTTTAATCAATGTTGGGTTCTGACGTTGGTTTGACCATTGAAATTTGGTCATTTTTCAACCAATACTGTACAAAACAACTAAAACGTTAAAACATGCTTTTTGACGACGTTTAATCAATGTCGGGTTCTGACGTTGATTTGACCATTGAATTTTGGTCATTTCCCAACCATTATTCTACAACACGAATACAACGTTAAAAAAATATGCTTTTTGACAACGTTTAAACAATGTTTAGTTCTGACGTTAATTTGACTGTTGAAATTTGGTCATTTTCCAACCAATATTGTACAACTCAAATACAACGTTGAAACAACATGCTTTTTGACAACGTTTAATCAATGTCAGGAGTATTTCACCATTGAAATTTGGTCATTTCCCAACCAATATTCTACAACTCAAATACAACGTTGAAACAACATGCTTTTTGACGACGTTTAATCAATGTTGGGTTCTGATGTTGGTTTGACCATTGAATTTTGGTCATTTTTCAACCAACACTGTACAAAACAACTAAAACGTTAAAACATGCTTTTTGACGACGTTTAATCAATGTTGGGTTCTGACGTTGATTAGACTGTTGAATTTTGGTCATTTCTCAACCAATATTCTACAACACAAATACAACATTCAAACAACATACTTTTTGACAACGTTTAATCAATGTTGGGTTGTGACGTTGGTTTGACCATTGAAATGTGGTCATTTTTCAACCAATACTGTACAAAACAACTAAAACGTTAAAACATGCTTTTTGACGACGTTTAATCAATGTCGGGTTCTGACGTTGATTAGACTGTTGAATTTTGGTCATTTCCCAACCAATATTCTACAACACAAATACAACGTTGAAACAACATGCTTTTTGACAACGTTTAATCAATGTTGGGTTCTGACGTTGGTTTGACCATTGAAATTTGGTCATTTTTCAACCAATACTGTACAAAACAACTAAAACGTTAAAACATGCTTTTTGACGACGTTTAATCAATGTCGGGTTGTGACGTTGATTTGACCTTTGAATTTTGGTAATTTCCCAACCAATATTCTACAAAACAAATACAACGTTGAAATAACATGCTTTTTGACGTTTAATCAATGTCGGGTTCTGACGTTGATTAGACTGTTGAAATTTGGTCATTTCTCAACCAATATTCTACAACACGAATACAACATTCAAACAACATACTTTTTGACAACGTTTAATCAATGTTGGGTTCTGACGTTGATTTGACCACTGAATTTTGGTCATTTTTCAACCAATACCGTAGAAAACAACTAAAACGTTAAAACATGCTTTTTGACGACGTTTAATCAATGTCGGGTTCTGACGTTGATTTGACCATTGAATTTTGGTCATTTCCCAACCATTATTCTACAACACGAATACAACGTTAAAAAAATATGCTTTTTGACAACGTTTAAACAATCTTTAGTTCTGACGTTAATTTGACTGTTGAAATGTGGTCATTTTCCAACCAATATTGTACAACTCAAATACAACGTTGAAACAACATGCTTTTTGACAACGTTTAATCAATGTCAGGAGTATTTCACCATTGAAATTTGGTCATTTCCCAACCAATATTCTACAACACAAATACAACGTTGAAACAACATGCTTTTTGACGACGTTTAATCAATGTTGAGTTCTGACGTTGATTAGACTGTTGAATTTTGGTCATTTCTCAACCAATATTCTACAACACAAATACAACATTCAAACAACATACTTTTTGACAACGTTTAATCAATGTTGGGTTGTGACGTTGGTTTGACCATTGAATTTTGGTAATTTCCCAACCAATATTCTACAACACAAATACAACGTTGAAACAACATGCTTTTTGACAACGTTTAATCAATGTTGGGTTCTGACGTTGGTTTGACCATTGAAATTTGGTCATTTTTCAACCAATACTGTACAAAACAACTAAAACGTTAAAACATGCTTTTTGACGACGTTTAATCAATGTCAGGTTGTGACGTTGATTTATACATTGAATCTTGGTCATTTCCCAACCAATATTCTACAAAACAAATACAACGTTGAAACAACATGCTTTTTGACGTTTAATCAATGTCAGGTTGTGACGTTGATTTATACATTGAATCTTGGTCATTTCCCAACCAATATTCTACAAAACAAATACAACGTTGAAATAACATGCTTTTTGACGTTTAATCAATGTCGGGTTCTGACGTTGATTAGACTGTTGAAATTTGGTCATTTCCCAACCAATATTCTACAACACAAATGCAACGTTGAAAAAACATGCTTTTTGACAACGTTTAATCAATGTCAGGGGTATTTCACCATTGAATTTTGGTCATTTCCCAACCAATATTCCACAAAACGAATACAACGTTGAAACAACATGCTTTTTGACCACGTTTAATCAATGTCAGGGTTAGAGATGTCCGATAATATCGGCCTGCCGATATTATCGGCCGATATATGCGTTAAAATGTAATATCGGAAATTATCGGTATCGGTTTTTTTATTATCAGTATCGTTTTTTTTTTTTTTTTTTTTTTTTTTTTTTTTTAATTAAATCCACATAAAAAACACAAGATACACTTACAATTAGTGCACCAACCCAAAAAACCTCCCTCCCCCATTTACACTCATTCACACAAAAGGGTTGTTTCTTTCTGGTATTAATATTCTGCTTCCTACATTATATATCAATATATATCAATACAGTCTGCAAGGGATACAGTCCGTAAGCACACATGATTGTGTGTGCTGCTGCTCCACTAATAGTACCAACCTTTAACAGTTAATTTTACTCATTTTCATTCATTACTAGTTTCTATGTAACTGTTTTTATATTGTTGTACTTTCTTTTTTATTCAAGAAAATGTTTTTAATTTATTTATCTTATTTTACAAATTTTTTTTAAAAAGGACCTTATCTTCACCATACCTGGTTGTCCAAATTAGGCATAATAATGTGTTAATTCCACGACTGCATATATCGGTTGATATCGGTATCGGTAATTAAAGAGTTGGACAATATCGGAATATCGGATATCGGCAAAAAGCCATTATCGGACATCCCTAGTCAGGGTTATTTGACCATTGAAATTTGGTCATTTCCCAACCAACAACGTGGATTCAACGTTAGACACCAACTTTCTCTCAATTTACTATCCAATCCCCTTTACTTGTATCGCACTAGTAACAACAAAACTCTCTAGAGTGCTGCACAATAACAAGGAACAATAAAAGTAATCAAATTACAAGCATTTAAAATGAAACAATGAACAAACAAGTAATAATAATAGAATAAAGTAATAAAAGACATCAATAAAATAGAATAAAACAATAAAAAACAAATTAATATATCAGAATAAAACAATCAGAGACACAGAGGACTCACGCCGGTTTAAAAGCCAGAAAATAAAATGTTTTTTTTCAAGCAAATACGACTATTTTACGAGGTTGTTTCCTACTGAGTTTTAAAGAGCGTGTACGTATAACGTCTGGGATACAGGAAATGGAAGCATGGCGTACGCGCACACAGAGCCTCATTCACAGTTGCCAGTGCAGGGATCACCAGAAAGCGGGTCTTACCGTGGGGAATGGGCACGGGAGCCTTGGGCGTGTCGGAGGACCCCAGGGAGTCGGCACACGCCATCCAGCAGGAAAACACCACGCACAAGTTGAGGTACTCCATCGCCGGGGGTCACTGGACCTTTTCACCTCCGCAGGGGGTCTGGCGCTAACATATAAGGAGGCGGCGGGTGGGGGTCCTCTGTGTGGGGAAAAGTTTGCAGAAAGTCCAAGTTTTGCTCAGAGCGGGCCCCCCCCCCCGGGTCGTTAATTGCAGGGGTCAGGTCTGGGGCTTAGTCTTGGGCTCGGGTCTCCAGTCACCGCGGCAGCATTCACGCCCGAGACAGACCAGGACCTCAAAGTGAGACTCTGGTTCTGCTCCCTCCTCTCCACTCTGCCTCATCCCCTCCCCCGGACCACCAGCCGACCACTCCCCTTCCCTACCAGTTCCTGCAGGACTCCTCCAGTATGCAAAGTCAGAATGTCCTGCCCTTAGTCTCTAAACCAGGGCTGTGTTTTGGGGAGAAACACAAAAAATGTCACGAGTAGGGTTGTCCCGATACCAATATATTGGTACCCGTATCAAAGTTTACCAGAAAAGCTTATGATTAGGGATGTCCGATAATGGCTTTTTGCCCATATCCGATATGCCGATATTGTCCAACTCTTTAATTACCGATACCGATATCAACCGATACCGATATCAACCGATATATACAGTCGTGGAATTAACACATTATTATGCCTAATTTGGACAACCAAGTATGGTGAAGATAAGGCAATTTTAACAAAAAAATGAATCAAATAAAATAAGATCAATAAATTAAAAACATTTTCTTGAATAAAAAAGAAAGTAAAACAATATAAAAACAGTTACATCGAAATTAGTAATGAATGAAAATGTGTCAAATTAACTGTTAAAGGTTAGTATTATTAGTGGAGCAGCAGCACGCACAATCATGTGTGCTTACGGACTGTATCCCTTGCAGACTGTGTTGATATATATTGATATATAATGTAGGAAGCAGAATATTAATAACAGAAAGAAACAACCCTTTTGTGTGAATGAGTGTGAATGAGTGTGAATGGGGTGGGTTGGTGCACTAATTGTAAGTGTATCTTGTGTTTTTTATGTGGATTTAATAAAAAAATAAAAAAAACCAAAAAAACCAAAAAAAAACGATACTGATAATAAAAAACCGATACCGATAATTACCGATATTACATTTTTACGCATTTATCGGCAGACCGATATTATCGGACATCTCTACTTATGATGCTTATTGCAATCAAAGAAGAGTTTATGCATGGAATATTATGTTGACATCTTGTCTTTTAGTAGTAAGTAAACAAACAAAGACTCCTATTTAGTCTTTGTTTGTGGCATTTATACACCTATTATTTTGTACACATTATGAGGGACAAACTGTAAAAAAGGGATTATTAATCTACTTGTTCATTTACTGTTAATATCTGCTTATTTTCAGTTTGAACATGTTCTATCTACACTTCTGTTCAAATGTAATAATCACTTATTATTCTCTTCTTTGATACTTTACATTAGTTTTGGATGATACCACACATTTTAGGTATCAATCCGATACCAAGTAGTTACAGGATCATACAATAAAATATAAAACCTAATAAACCGATACTGATGAAGAAATACTGATGTAAAAGGTAGGTGTCGCGCTATTTTCTGTTTGAACATGTTCTATCTACACTTCTGTTCAAATGTAATAATCACTTATTCTTCTCTTCTTTTTTTTATTTTATTTTTTTAAATTTTATTTTATTTTTTTATTTATTTATTTATTTTTATTTTTTATTTTTTATTATTTAAAAAAAAAAAAGGGATTATTAATCTACTTGTTCCTTTACTGTTAATATCTGCTTATTTTCTGTTTGAACATGTTCTATCTACACTTCTGTTCAAATGTAATAATCACTTATTCTTCTCTTCTTTTTTTTATTTATTTTTTTAATTTTTTTTTTTTTTTTTTTTTTAAATTTTATTTTATTTTTTTTATTTATTTATTTATTTTTTATTTTTATTTTTATTTTTTTATTATTTAAAAAAAAAAAAGGGATTATTAATCTACTTGTTCCTTTACTGTTAATATCTGCTTATTTTCTGTTTTAACATGTTCTATCTACACTTCTGTTCAAATGTAATAATCACTTATTCTTCTCTTCTTTTTTTAATTTATTTTTTTTATTTTTTTTTATTTTATTTTTTTTAATTTTATTTTATTTTATTTATTTTTTTATTTATTTATTTATTTTTATTTTTATTTTTTTATTATTTAAAAAAAAAAAAAAGGGATTATTAATTAATCTACTTGTTCCTTTACTGTTAATATCTGCTTATTTTCTGTTTTAACATGTTCTATCTACACTTCTGTTCAAATGTAATAATCACTTATTCTTCTCTTCTTTGATACTTGACATTAGTTTTGGACGATACCACACATTTAGGTATCAATCCGATACCAAGTAGTTACAGGATCATACATTGGTCATATTCAAAGTCCTCATGTGTCCAGGGACGTATTTACTGACTTTATAAACAATAACAAAAATGACAAAAGTGATGATAAAAAATATCGATATAAACATTGTAGTATCGACTATGTACGGCACTAGTACTTGGTATCGTTACAGTCGATGTATGTATAGACCCACCCTAGGGTTGTCCCGGTACCAATAGTTTAGTACAAAAATGTTTTTCGATACTTTTCGACACTTTTCTAAATAAAGGGGACCATAAAAAATGCCAATATTGTCTTTATTGTAACAAAAAATGTTAGTGTACATGAAACATATGTTTATTATTGTCATTTAGTCCTTCAATAAAATAGTCAACATACTAGACAACTTGTCTTTTAGTAGTAAGTAAACAAACAAAGACTCCTAATTAGTCTATGCAGTAACATATTGTGTCATTTATACACCTATTATTTTGTACACATTATGAGGGACAAACTGTAAAAAATGGATTATTAATCCACTTGTTCATGTACTGTTAATATCTGCTTATTTTCTGTTTGAACATGTTCTATCTACACTTCTGTTCAAATGTAATAATCACTTATTCTTCTCTTCTTTGATACTTTATATTAGTTTTGGATGATACCACACATTTAGGTATCGATCTGATACCAAGTAGTTACAGGATCAAACATTGGTCATATTCAAAGTCCAGGGACGTATTTACTGACTTTATAAACATAATAGGTATTTAAAAAAAACAAAAAAAGATTTTGTGATGCTAAAAAATATCGATGTAATCATAGTAGTATCGACTAGATGCACCCTTGTACTTGGTATCATTACAGTGGAAGTCAGGTGTCGATCCACCCTAGCTTTTGTTTACATTGTGACGCCGGTGAGCTATTGTATCCTCCTACGGCGTGTAGTGAAGCATGTTTAGCTATTCCTCGTCCTCCAGTGATAATGCTACTTGTAAGAAGCTTTATTTGTCTGACGACTGCAGATGGATGTTAGCTGCTAGCTAGCTAGCCATGTCTTAAAGCACCTCTTCCTGAGGGTGTGTCAGTGTTTTTACTTCACCTTTATCTTTACTTTTTACACCCTTTTCTGTCTACACACTGTGTCTGCTTGTAAGTACTCTGTGTGTGTGCGCTGCCGAACATGCTCCTCTGTTCGCAAAACCAGCAATGTCAATGGAACCGGTACTTTTCAAACAGAGTTTAGTATCGTTTATGCTTCATTAGTACCGCGATACTATGCCAGTACTGGTATACCATACAACCCTAATATATACTATACTATATACCTTTAAGTATATTTTAATTTAATTTTTAAAAGCTGTATATTGATATTTATTTCAATTTATTTAACTTGTATGTGTGATGGATGGATTTATATGATTCGGTATATAAGTTTTATTTCCCTACACGTAAACACAGTGTTACTGTTCAAACTGTTTTGTGACAGTGGCCAAAACAACTGAATCTACGTGTCGAGTAAAACCCCCGCCTGGTTTTTAATGAATACTCAGGCCTTCTACGCTAACTTTGCTCAATATGGCGGCGTGCTTGGAGAGCCGACGTTTTCTGAGGTGGTACTTGTCAGGTTCAAACACTGATGGCATCTATTAAACAAGACAAGAAGCAAGGAATTAAACAGAGACAGAATTAAATTTGGCTCAATGAGGAGAAACGCGTAGACCCGCACCTCTTTTATTTGGACCTTCCCTGATTACATGGCAACAGCTGTTTCTAAAGGGGATGGGGGGTCATAAACAGCCGCGGCCTTTGGTCAGGCTAGACTACTGCAATGCACTTCTTGTCGGGATCCCCAGCAAGAACATCTAGAAGCTACAATGCGTACAGAATAGTGCTGCTAGGATCCTGATGAAAGTGCGGAAATATGACCATATCACACCAACTCTCAATTCCCTTCACTGGCTTCCTGTTCCACTCAGGGTTGAATACAAAGTCTCCCTACTAACCCACCAGTGCCTCCACGGAAATGCCCCCCCCCCTCTACCTCAAAGAACTGCTCACCCCCAAATCCTCCACACGACACCTCCGCTCCGGACAGGCTAACCTCCTCCGACCTCCGAGGACAAAACTATGAACAATGGGAGACCGGGCTTTCTGCTCCGCCTGCTCACAGTCTGTGGAACGCTCTCCCTGACCACCTGAGGGCACCACAGACTGTGAATGCTTTTAAAAAAGGCTTAAAAACCCTTCTTTTTTTTTCTTTTTTTTAAATGCCTTTTTTTTTAGATATATGCATACTACTTTTAGCTATTTGGCTGTTGTAGTTTTTATTTTTATTTATTTTTTTATTATCTTTTTATTTTATTTTATTTTATTTTTTTTATTTTTATTTTATTTTTTTAATACACTATAGCACTTTGAGGTTGTTTACTCAATTTAAAGTGCTTTTTACAAATGAAATCTATTATTATTGTCACAAAACGGTTGGAATGAGGTAATGAAATGTGTTTAAAAGGTACTTCTAAGCAGTGCACTGCACTATCCAGTCTGGAAACAACAACAAGTTAAACCTGCAGTATTTAGTATTTGGACTATCGCTGATTACATGGCAACAGCTGTTTCCAAAGGGACGGCGGGTCGTAAACAGCCGCTGCCTTTGGTCACAAAACAGTTCAAAGAAAAGGTCCCCTGGAGGGGAGTGAGGTCCTGCTTCCTCTCCACTTTGTAGATCTCGGGCCAAGACACAATCTTCCTGTGGATTACAATACATCAAAGAAACCGACACCTTCACGTCGCTTCCCATCCTACACGGTGGAGTTTTACACGCCTTTTGATTGGTAAGATCAAAGACGGCTTTTGTCTGCTCGCCGGGAACTCATGGCAACGCAAAGTTTTGTGATAACTTAGATCCAATGACTAACTTCTAAGCAGTGCACTGCACTATCCAGTCTGGAAACAACAACAAGTTCAACCTGCAGTATTTAGTATTTGGACTTTCCCTGATTACATGGCAACAGCTGTTTCCAAAGGGACGGGGGGTCGTAAACAGCCGCTGCCTTTGGTCACAAAACACACCAAGTTTTGTGATACTTTAGATCCAATGACTAACTTCTAGGCAGTGCACTGCACTATCCAGTCTGGAAACAACAAGTTCAACCTTAGAAGTGGAAGTTAAGGTGAATAGTTGCCACTCTTATTTATTTTTGGGGGTTTTACTTAAGTTCCGGTGAGGCCACAGATATATAGTTGTGTAGTACTGAGGAACAAACCGAGTCTAGAATGAATTAGAGTACAGTATAGTATAATGCAGGGGTCACCAACCTTTTTGAAACCAAGAGCTACTTCTTAGGTAGTGATTAATGCGAAGGGCTATCAGTTTGATACACACTTAAATAAATTGCCGAAAATAGCCAATTTGCTCAATTTACCTTTAACTCTATGTTATTATTAATAATGAATGATATTTACACTTAATTGAACGGTTTAAAAGAGGAGAAAACACACAAAAAAATGACAATTAAATTTCGAAACATAGTTTATCTTCAATTTCGACTCTTTAAAATTCAAAATTCAACCGAAAAAAAGAAGAGAAAAACTAGCTAATTCGAATCTTTTTGAAAAAATTAAAAAAAGAATTTTGGAACATCATTAGTAATTTTTCCTGATTAAGATTAATTTTAGAATTTTGATGACATATTTTAAATAGGTTAAAATCCAATCTAAACTTTGTTAGAATATATAACAAATTGGACCAAGCTATATTTCTAACAAATCATTATTTCTTCCAGATTTTCCAGAACAAAAATTTTAAAAGAAATTCAAAATACTTTGA
>NC_084745.1:1100270-1120270 GCF_033978785.1 Entelurus aequoreus | reverse complement strand
GTCAGGCTGGTCCCTGACAGTTTAGTTATGTTTTGGTTTTTACTGTCAGCGCTCTTATTTTGGTTATTTTCCCGATTGTCTCCCTGAGCGCTGCTTCCCCTCAGTTGTGGCTGATTGGCACCTGGGCACACCTGGTGTCAATCAGCCAGCTGCTATTTAAACCTGCCTTCCCCTCCAGTTAGTGCTGGATTATTTTCATTCCTACCTGTCGTGTAGATATCGTTACAGCTACTACCTGCCGTGCTACTACCTGTCCTCGTACCTGTCGTCGTAGCGGTAAGCTGTTCCTGTTAGCTATTTCTAGTTTGCTTTCTCCTCGCTCTTTTGTTTTGTGTTTTCTTGTTAGCCATTAGCTGTTTCCAGTTTTTCTGTTTTTGGCTATTCCTAGTTCCTGGTTTGCGTTTTTACCTTTATTTGATGAACATTAAATCATGTTTTCCTGTTCAATGCCTGCCGTCTCTGCATCTTGGGGTTCGTCACCAATACTCTCTGACAAACTACTTTTTCTTCCAACATTCAGTGGGTGCGGTTTATGTAGTGCGCTCTATAGTCCGGGGAATACGGCAAATGTTTGTAAAGCTGAATATCTCCTGCGTCTTGGCGGGAAATTAAAGTGAAATTCACTTTTTTTTTTTGCATTGGTGCACCTCAGTCTATAAAAAGCTCTCTGAACGTTTGGAGAAGCCAGTGATCCGACTTCTGGATTTCATTACTTCTCGACTAAGCGTCCAAACATTTTTCTGCCTGTGAGATACTGCAGAGCTCCTTGATGTTCCTAAGCACCGCTGAAATTCGAAGTGCATGAAAGAAAGTCACATTCAGTGACTCTTTAGGAAGAGCAGATGCAAGAGAAACATCTGTATTCTATTGTCTACTCGGCTCCCAGGAGACGTTGGCAAGTGAGTCTTTGGACCCGCTCCTGGTGCCTTCACCTTGGTCGGAGCTTCTTTGGTTGCCACAGAGACCCAAACATTCCAGCATTGACTGTCCTCGTGTTAGCAAAACCTCCTTCCTGACATCATGGCGCGTCCCAGCCTTCTTCTGGCACGGGTTGCGGGGCTGAAAGAAGAAACAGATGACGAGCACGTCTGCCAAGGAGATGTCTCACCATGAAGATGGATCTGAACATATCCTCGGAGGAAAGAGAAACCCAGAACAAGAAAAATGACAAACCAGGTGGACGACTTTACATTTTGATGTCGTCAACAATGTCGGACACGCAGGAAAATCACGTCCGTGGTTTCTTGATGCCATACTGTGCCGTACGTGAACCGCGGTCTGTGGTTTGGAGATTCTCCGAGGATGACGTCAGCCTTCTTTGGTGGCTGCCTTTGCATTCGTTCAA
The DNA here is from genome assembly GCF_033978785.1 of Entelurus aequoreus. NCBI lineage: Eukaryota > Metazoa > Chordata > Actinopteri > Syngnathiformes > Syngnathidae > Entelurus > Entelurus aequoreus. Next base: position 1,118,925 of record NC_084745.1, on the reverse strand, counting down.
GTCAACTCACATATCCCAGACCCTCTCTGTCCGAGAAGCCACGGTAAAAGAATAACTTTTTAATTTTTGGCGCCAGCCCTTTGATCGCGCTGAGAGTTTGCAGAGACTTTCCTCAGATCAATGGAAGCTTCTGCATCTCCCAGTCAGTCCGTCTCCTGCACGCTTCCTCTTCTCCACGTCATCGTCTCCCCAACTCATGTTGGTCCCACTCTCATTGGGTTAGGGTGTGGTCCAAAAGGTGGCTGTTCCAGTCCGCATCGGACAAGCCAAAGGGTTCTGCAACGTGGTGTTTACTCCCAAGACCAAAGTACTTTCGCAAGCGTAACGAGCAAACTTTTAATTAAGTCCTGTGGACATGTCCACATCTACTTACTTATTCCAAAGAAAGGTCTTCAGACCACATAAGAACTCATTGGCAGACCTGCGCCAAAGCAACAGGCGGTGCTAGAATCTCCGATACAGTCAGTCCTGCAGAGTGTTTACTTGGACAGCCAGTTAACAACTTAGGTCTTGTTCACACTGCAGGTCAACTGTATCTGATTTTTTCATGTCACTAGCTGAGTTTCCGTTGAAGCGATATTTCCGAAAGTTCGACAAAGTACATTAGAGACTTGTAGGTGTTTCCATAAAAGGGTCATGTCGTGAGATCTCATCCCGCGAGACTCCACTTTAAGAAAGATAATTGCAGCCACTGCTCCTTGATGTCAATAGAAGACCAAGGCAACGGGTCATTGCTGAAAGGCAAAGTCCTTACGTCCCCCTGGACATTGTCCGGGCCACCTCGCTACACCCGGCCGACTGATAGGAGACTTACGGCCCCTTTAACATTGTCCGGGCATGTGGGTCTCTCCGAGCCTGTTGCCGGGAAGGGACCCGCGAAACGGCCCGGTGAAACGGTGCCGCCTCGCTTCCCCCGGCCGACCAATTGGAGACTTACGGCCCCGTTAACATTGTTCGGGCCTGAGGGTTGGCCTCTATTGCAGAGAAGAAACCCGCGAGGCCCCAGCCGACTAATCGGAGACTTACGACCCCGTTAACATTGTCCAGGCATGTGGGTCCCTCCGAGCCTGTTGGTCAGTCTCTATTGCCGGGAAGGGACCCGCAAAATGGCCCGGTGAAACGTGCTTCCTCGCTTCCCCCGGCCTACCAATTGGAGACTTACGGCCCCGTTAACATTGTTCGGGCCTGTTGCAGAGAAGAAACCCGTGAGGCGGCCCGGTCTGGCAGTGCAGCCTCGCACGCCCATCCCACCGATCATGGACTTACAGCTCCATTAACATTGTCCAGGCATGTGGGTCTCTCCGAGCCTGTTGGCCGGTCTCTATTGCCGGAAGGGACCCGCGAAATGGTTCGGTGAAACGGTGCCGCCTCGCTTCCCCCGGCCGACCAATTGGAGACTTACGGCCCCGTTAACATTGTTCGGGCCTGTGGGTTGGCCTCTATTGCAGAGAAGAAACCCGCGAGGCGGCCCGGTCTGGCAGTGCCACCTCGCACACCCCAGCCGACTAATCGGAGACTAACGGCCCCGTTAACATTGTCCAGGCATGTGGGTCACTCCGAGCCTGTTGGCCGGTCTCTATTGCCGGGAAGGGACCCGCGAAATGGCCCGGTGAAACGGTGCCGCCTCGCTTCCCCCGGCCGACCAATTGGAGACTTACGGCCCCGTTAACATTGTTCGGGCCTGAGGGTTGGCCTCTATTGCAGAGAAGAAACCCGCGAGGCGGCCCGGTATGGCAGTGCCACCTCGCACACCCCAGCCGACTAATCGGAGACTTACGACCCCGTTAACATTGTCCAGGCATGTGGGTCTCTCCGAGCCTGTTGGCCGGTCTCTATTGCCGGGAAGGGACTCGCGAAACGGCCCGGTGTAGCGGTGCCACCTTGCTCCCTCGGTTGACCGATCGGAGACTTACGACCCCATTAACATTGTATGTATATATTTGTATGTATGTTTATATGTATATGCATATATGTATGTTTATATATGTATATATACTGTATGTATGTATGTATATATACAGGTATATATATATATATATATATGTCTCTGAATACATCTCTTTGCGACAGGCGCATGCAGGGGTTGGCCCTTGGGCTTTGGCACTGGTAAGCCCGTGCATTAAGGCGGTCTTGCCAGTTATACGCAGGCAAAAAAAAAATACTTAAATAAATATTTAAAGGCCTACTGAAATGAATTTTTTTTATTTAAACGGGGATAGCAGATCTATTCTATGTGTCATACTTGATCATTTCGCGATATTGCCATATTTTTGCTGAAAGGATTTAGTATAGAACAACGACGATAAAGATTGCAACTTTTGGTATCTGATAAAAAAAGGCTTGCCCCTACCGGAAGTAGCGTGACGTAGTCAGTTGAACATATACGCAAAGTTCCCTATTGTTTACAATGATGGCCGCATGAAGTGAGAGAGATTCGGACCGAGAAAGCGACAATTTCCCCATTAATTTGAGCGAGGATGAAAGATTTGTGGATGAGTAAAGTGCAAGTGAAGGACTAGTGGGGAGTTGAAGCTATTCAGATAGGGAAGATGCTGTGAGAGCCGGGGGTGACCTGATATTCAGCTGGAATGACTACAACAGTAAATAAACACAAGACATATATTTACTCTATTAGCCACAACACAACCAGGCTTATATTCAACATGCCACAAATTAATCCTGCATAAAAACACCTGCGTGTTTGTTATGCTAGCTCCTAGCTCCTCTGCTAGCTCCTAGCTCCATAGAACACGCCAATACAATTCAAACACCTGATCAACACACACAATCACTCAGCCCAAAAGACCGTTCACCTAACCCAAGGTTCATAAAGCTTATATATTTTTAAAAAGTTACGTACGTGACGCGCACGTACGGTATGGTACGTGTTATGCTAGCTCCTAGCTCCTATGCTAGCTCCTAGCTCCATAGAACACGCCAATACAATTCAAACACCTGATCAACACACACAATCACTCAGCCCAAAAGACCGTTCACCTAACCCAAGGTTCATAAAGCTTATATATTTTAAAAAAGTTACGTACATACGCAAAAAAAAGTTGCGCACATACGGTCAAGCGATCAAATGTTAGAAGCCAAAGCTGCATACTCACAGTAGCACGTCTGCGTCTTTGTCATCCAAATCAAAGTAATCCTGGTAAGAGTCTGTGTTGTCCCAGTTCTCTACAGGCGTCTGTGTATCGAAGTCAAAAGTCCTCCTGGTTAGAGTCTCTGTTATCCGAGTTCTTCCATCTTGACTGCATCTTTCGGGAATGTAAACAAAGAAGCGCCGGCTGTGTACTGTTGTGGCTGACTACGTTCGAAAATACGTCCATTTCGCACCGACAACTTTCTTCTTTGCTTGCTCAGCTTCCTTCTCCATAATGCAATGAACATGATTGAAACAGATTCACGAACACAGATGTCCAGAATACTGTGGAATTATGAAATGAAAACAGAGCTTTTTCGTATTGGCTTCAATGTGGAAGGCATACCCGTGTTCGCCGGTCTACGTCACGCGCATACGTCATCCTCAGAGGCGTTTCGAACCGGAAGTTTAGCGGCAAATTTAAAATGTCACTTTATAAGTTAACCCGGCCGTATTGGCATGTGTTATAATGTTAAGATTTCATCATTGATATATAAACTATCAGACTGCGTGGTCGGTAGTAGTGGCTTTCAGTAGGCCTTTAAACACAGTCTTACTGTTCAAACTGTGTGTAATGTTGCAGAGGACAACAAATATTGAATACATTTATAAAAAAAATAAATAAATAAAAAAACGACTTTGTTTTTAATGGATATTAAGGCCTACTACGCGACTGTATTTTGATGCTGGTCAACGACATTGGTTTTGAAAATGAAAAATAGCAAAACGGGCCCAAAATGTTTCGATTTTTTTTTGGGAGTGGAAGAAGTTTGGACACCCATGGTGCAGGGAAGCTAGCGGGAAGTGTAAATACGCATCCCCCGAGTGACATCCTGCATGTGTTGTTGCCTCCCAAGTGTGTATTCATTATATTGTCCTTGTCCAATTGTGTATATATATGCTGTTGTCCTTGGCAACGTTTGCACAGATGTGGTTCAGACCATTTGTTTATCACGCTGGGACGCAACACGGATACCACACATTCCTGATGGTGTATCACGTTCACGCAGACGGACTTTGTTTCCAGTCTACTGCACACAAACTCTTCTACTTACTGTCCAACATTAGCTTCTTCTGCCGGTGTGCTAATCAATCAATCAATCAATCAATACATCACATTTTTTTTATAGCCCTTAATCACCAGTGCCTGAAAGGGCTTCACGAAGCACAAACATCCGCTGATCGGAACCCGCATCCGGGCAAGGGAAAACTCCAAAAGGACCTAGGGAACAGCCCTCAGATGAGGGAAAGACACCCCCCCCCCTCCCCCCCTGGGTGGTGGACTGCATTGATGCAGACTGGGTACAATTACCCTGGAACCTCCGTCTACGAACTTCATCGGTTCTTCGACATGGTTTACCAACCAAGACGTAAATGTAGTGAAGCAGAGTTCTCCATAAGAATCAAAGTATACATGAAGAATTGGTTCTAGCCTCGAAAAACGTCCTATTTTAGTAAAAAATTGCACACTTTAAGACACTATAATATGTATGTATGTATGTATATTTATATATATACGTTAAGTCAGGAAAAAACACAGGCTATATCATCCCTACAAGCCTGTTTTGCAGGTTTCCCTGCTCGTCAGGGGATTGTATTGAAGAGTCTGTGGCTGTTACATGTATATATAGGGTACATTACATGGGGGTGTGGCCATGGTTGCACAGTAGCGCCTTGCTTCTGTGTCGGCATGATGAGACCAGTTTGTTGCGTTTGTTTAAAGTGGACATGCCGGGGTGGTATATAATAAAAACATTTTCTTGGACCAAATGTTATTGTCTTTAAGAGTCCATATGTATTTACTCAGCTCTGTAGAGTTCTTGAGTTGGGGCCGACGGGCTGTTGCTGTGTGGTTGTCATAACGGGTTTTAAAGGTGTTTTCCAATGTAAGTCTCTGTGTTTGAGTTGTCCTTGCGGGTGACGCTGGCTTGGTAAACAACTGGTGTTTTCAAGCAGTTTCCGTTGAGTGGGCAGGTAATCCTTGGTCTGCAATTGCAGCTATCTGAGGAGTTAGAGTCGTTAGCGGTTGCTTGTCTGTGAGTGCTCGGGACCTTTCTGTTGCGTGAGTCAACGGTTTGCTTGATATTCATCATGCAGCTGTAGCTAAGTTTCAACAAACTGGTCTCATCATGCCGACACAGAAGCAAGGCGCTACTGTGCAACAATGCCCACACCCCCATGTAATGTACCCTATATATACGTACATGTAACAGCCACACACACGTCAATAAAATCCCCTGACGAGCATGGAAACCTGCGAAACAGGCTTGTAGGGATGATATAGCCTCTGTGTTTTTTCCTGACCTAACGTATATTCCGCTCTATCCCGGTATTGAGCACTGTATAACGGATAAACCACAGAAACCTCGACATATATAAATATATATATATATACATATATAAATATATATATATATATATATATATATATATATATATATATATATATATATATATATATATATATATATATATATATATATATATATATATATATATATATATGTACGTATGTATATATAAAACAATCTGTATATATGTATGTATAAATATATATATATATATATATATATATATATATATATATATATATGTATGTACATATGTATATATAAAACAATCTGTATATATGTATGTAAATATATATATATATGGATGTACGTATGTATATATAAAACAATCTGTATATATGTATGTAAATATATATATATAGATATATATATATATATATATATATATATATATATATATATATATATATATATATATATATATATATATATATATATATATATACAAATATATATATATATATATGTGTGTGTGTGTATTCGTGTATATGTATCTATGTGTATATATGTATGTACAGTATATACATATACATATGTAAATAAATACAGGATATGTACATATATATGTGTATATGTATATATGTGTATATATGTATGTGTATATATGTATATGTATATATGTATGTTTATGTATATGTTTTTTTACACATATTATTGTTGTCAAAATATTTTTTTGGGAAAGAATCGCTATTTTACTTGTAACGATTCTTAATCAATTAAAAACATATCACACATTTATTTTAAAATATATATGTACGTATGTATGTATTTATATCTATTTTTTTAATAATTATTATTTTTATTTTTTTTATACAGTATATATATATAAATCTGTCCATCCACTCAGACAAATCATGTGTGTGTGTGTGTGTGTGTGTGTGTGTATATGTATATATATATATATATATATATATATATATATATATATATATATATATATATATATATATATATATATATATATATATATATATATATATACATATATATATATATATATATATATATATATATATATATATATATATATATATATATATATATATATATATATATATATATATATATATATATATATACATACATATATACATATATACATATATATATATATATATATATATATATATATATATATATATATATATATATATATATATATATATATACATATGTATATATATATATATATATATATATATATACATATATATATATATATATATATATATATATATATATATATATATATATATATATATACATATATACATACATATATATGTGTATATATATATATATCAGTTTTTATTAGATACACTCAAACAATTCATTAAACAGACAATAAATAGAATATTTTCCCCAATCGATTAATCTTTCAGCCCTATTCAAAATATACAATTATTACTTTTATAATAACCTAAAGCAGGGGTTCTTAACCTTGTTGACTACAGATTGAAATAAACTAAATGAATGTTTCCTAATTAAATGGTCAATAAAATGAAAGTGCAAATAAAAACACGGCTTCACCCCTTTAGTCATAATTTCTGCGCTTAAGAAACTTCTCAATGACTTTGGCTCCAGACGTCTTCTGTTTGTTGGATGTTGTCATTACTGCCACGAGTGGTGGAGAAGTGCATTGCAACTGAGTACCGCTGAGAAACAGATATCTTTTGGCGAATGTTTGCTTTGGCCCTATGGTTAAAAAAGTTCTACATTCACCATAGGTCAGGGTCAATGCAGCTGCTGGTAGAAGTGCTGAATACTTGGTGATTGTCCATAAAGCCTGACCAAGTTAGGACACTGAGAATTGTATTTTTTGAAAGTAGATTTGCCCATTTATTTGTATTCATACAATGCAATGAAAAGTACACGGTGGATGAGTACCGTATTTCCTTGAATTGCCGCCGGGAATATAGTATTCGCCTGCCTAGAATTACAGCCGGGTCAAACTCGTTTCGCAAAATAATTAGCGCATGCTTGGCACTTCCGCCGGGTCAAATATGAGTCATTAAATGACTCCCGCCTCCTGGTGGTAGAGGGCGCTAGTGATCCTTCTTGCGACTACCAGTACTGCAGAAGACCGGTGCTGCAGAAGAAGACAACAAGCAGCAAGCGTGAGCAGCGATCGTTTGCTTGCACTTTTACCATGGAGGATTACATATCTAAAATAAAACAGTTTTCTAAACTGGACTTTCAATCGAAGCAGGAGGTAATAATTAAAGGAAGATCTCCAGAGACTTTTAAAACTGAAGAAAGATAAGGAAGACTGCCTTTGATCAGAAGCAGCTGCACATGGACATCATCTATAAGTAAAGGTAAGACCATAATAACGTTTTTTTATTAAATGTGCTTTTCATGATACGGTAAGCGCCGGAGTGAGAAGAGATTTTAAAATAATTAGCGCATGCTTGCCCATCCCGCATGCTTTTGGTAAGCGCAGGAGTGAGAAGAGGTTTTAAATTAATTAGCGCCCCGGCGGCTATTCAAGGAAATACGGTAGTTTCAATGACAATGTGTGAGTTGAATTCTAAGGATGCGTAGCAACAACATCTGCTGTCTAAACAACACAACACGTTGTCCACAGATCAGCCCAAGCCTGCAGACACAACTCCTTTCTCGGAAATATTCTACCCACCGTGTCAATAAAGCATCCACAATATCAATAAAATATACTTGGCAAAAATATCTTCTCAGACTTTGCATATTGTTACTTTCCACAAAAGCTAAAAAGAACACCAAGGTACCAGTGGAACTAATGCTTCAGTTGCTGGAGTTTCTGCTACAAGACTAAAATGTAGAATGTCGAAATAAATCAATACAATCCGTGGTGCAAGTAAGCAGCGCTTAAGTTACATTCAAGCAGCATGCATTTCAACCTGAGTTTGTCCATAAACAATATTCAATACAAATATTACAAGCAGAAACGAGGTTTGTTCTATGTCTTGGATCAGGGGTGTCCACATTCGAAAAGTACTGTCACCAACGAAAACAAAGTGGAATAAAAGAACAGGTGAAAAGTTGCAATGTTGACAAAAATAACACAAAGTTGTTGTTTTTTTAAACAGTCATTGCTCAAAAAATAATAATGAATCAAAATCATTGTTGTTATCGTGAAGTCACCAATTAGTTCACACTTTGAAATATGTTTTGGGGAAGATATTGCATAGTTTGTGTTTGCTGTATATATAAAAAAAAGTTTTAAATGACAAAATGGGCATTAAACAAAAACAGATTTAAGTGTTAAAAGTAAAACAAAAATAAATGCATTTTTTTTTCAACGCTTTTATGGGTCCCGTGGAATTTTAGTGGCATTTTATTTGGATTTTTTTTAACTGTCATTTCTGGAAAAATAATAATAAATCAACATAAATGTTGTTATGAATTATTGACTTAATGAAGGCTCCAATTAGTTTACATTTTGGAATATTTTGGGGGGAACAATGTTGCATATTTTGCGTTAGTCGTATAAAAACACAATTTTCTTCGAGATAAAAGAGCATTACTACAAAAACACACAAACAAACTATAAAGATAGTTAAAAAAACAAAAAAAACCCCGCTAAAATTATCCAGGACCCAAAAGGGTCCCGCTCATTAAAGTGTTAACAATATTTCATACATTTTTGTTTTATTTAAAAACAGATTTGAGTGTTATAAATAAAACAAAAATGTATGAAATATTTTTAACACTTTAATGTGTGGGACCCTTTTGGGTCCTGGAGAATTTTAGTGGGATTTTATTTGTATTTATTTATTTTTTAACTATCATTGCTGGAAAAATAATAATAAATCAACATAAATGTTGTTATGAATTATTGACTTAATGAAGGCTCCAATTAGTTCACATTTTGGAATATTTTGGGGGGAACAATGTTGCATATTTTGCGTTAGTCGTATAAAAACAAAATGTTCTTTGAAAAAAAAGAGCATTAAACAAAAACACAAAAAAACTATACAAACAGTTAAAAAAATAAAATAAAATCCCACTTAAATTCTCCAGGACCCAAAAGGGTCCCACTCATTAAAGTGTTAAAAATATTTCATACATTTTTGTTTTATTTAAAAACAGATTTGAGTGTTATAAATAAAACAAAAATGTATGAAATATTTTTAACACTTTAGTCCCGTGGAATTTTAGTGGGATTTTATGTATTTTTAATTTTTTTTAACTGTCATTGCGCAAAAAAATAATAATGAATCAACATAAATGTTGTTATGAATAATTGATTTAATGAAGGCTCCAATTAGTTCACATTTTGGGGGGAAGAATGTTGCATATTTTGCGTTAGTCGTATAAAAACAACATTTTCTTTGAGAAAAAAGAGCATTAAACAAAAACACAAAAAAACTATACAAACAGTTAAAAAAATAAAATAAAATCCCACTTAAATTCTCCAGGACCCAAAAGGGTCCCACTCATTAAAGTGTTAAAAATATTCCATACATTTTTGTTTTATTTATAACACTCAAATCTGTTTTTAAATAAAACAAAAATGCATGAAATATTTTTAACACTTTAATGAGTGGGATCCGTGGAATTTTACTGGAATTTTATTTATTTTTTTATTTTTTTTTAACTGTCATTGCTGGAAAAATAATAATAAATTAACATAAATGTTGTTATGAATGATTTATTTAATGAAGGCTCCAATTAGTTCACATTTTGGGGGGAAGAATGTTGCATATTTTGCGTTAGTCGTATAAAAACAAAGTTTTCTTTGACAAAAAAGAGCATTAAACAAAAACACACAAAGAAACTATACAGACAGTTAAAAAAAAAAAAAAAAAATCCCACTTAAATTCTCCAGGACCCAAAGGGGTCCCACTCATTAAAGTGTTAAAAATATTTCATACATTTTTGTTTTATTTAAAACAGATTTGAGTGTTATAAATAAAACAAAAATGTATGAAATATTTTTTAACACTTTAATGTGTGGGACCCTTTTGGGTCCTGGAGAATTTTAGTGGGATTTTATTTTATTTTGAATTTTTTTTAACTGTCATTGCTCGAAAAATAATAATGAATCAACATAAATGTTGTTATGATTTATTGACTTAATGAAGGCTGCAATTAGTTCACATTTTGGAATATTTTGGGAGGAACAATGTTGCATATTTTCCGTTAGTCGTACAAAAACAAACTGTTCTTTAAAAAAAGAGCATTAAACAAAAACACAAAAAAACCATACAATAGTTAAAAAAAAATCCCACTTAAATTCTCCAGGACTCATTAAAGTGTTAAAAATATTTCATACATTTTTGTTTTATTTATAACACTCAAATCTGTTTTTAAATAAAACAAAAATGTATGAAATATTTGTAACACTTTAATGAGTGGGACCCTTTTGGGTCCTGGAGATATTTAGTGGGATTTTATTTAATTTTTTTTAACTGTCATTGCTCGAAAAATAATAATGAATAAACATAAATGTTGTTATGATTTATTGACTTAATGAAGGCTCCAATTAGTTCACATTTTGGAATATTTTGGGGGGAAGAATGTTGCATATTTTGCGTTAGTCGTATAAAAACAAAATGTTCTTTGAAAAAAAAGAGCATTAAACAAAAACACAAAAAAACTATACAAAAGTTTTTTTTAAAAATCCCACTTAAATTCTCCAGGACTCATTAAAGTGTTAAAAATATTTCATACATTTTTGTTTTATTTATAACACTCAAATCTCTTTTTAAATAAAACAAAAATGTATGAAATATTTGTAACACTTAATGAGTGGGACCCTTTTGGGTCCTGGAGATATTTAGTGGGATTTAATTTTATTTTTTTTAACTGTCATTGCTCGAAAAATAATAATGAATCAACATAAATGATAAATGATAAATAAATGTTGTTATGATTTATTGACTTAATGAAGGCTCCAATTATTTCAAATTTTGGAATATTTTGGGGGGAACAATGTTGCATATTTTGCGTTAGTCGTATAAAAACAAAATTTTCTTTGAGAAAAAAGAGCATTAAACAAAAACACAAAAAAACTATACAAAAGTTTTAAAAAAAATCCCACTTAAATTCTCCAGGACTCATTAAAGTGTTACAATTATTTCATAAATGTTTGTTTTATTTATAACACTCAAATCTGTTTTTAAATAAAACAAAAATGTATGAAATATTTGTAACACTTAATGAGTGGGACCCTTTTGAGTCCCGGAAAATTTTAGTGGGATTTTTTTTCCGTTTAGTTTTTACTGTCATTGCTGGAAAAAAAAAAAAAGAATTACAATCGATGCTGTTTTAAATTATTGACCTATTGAAGGCTCCAATTACTTCACATCAAATATTCCACCTCGAAAACTTGTTTAGGGAAAATATTGCATATTTCGTATTTTTGCCATAAAAACAGGGTTTTGATTGAAAGAGCTTGAAACATTAAAAAAAACTGTTATATTGACATATAGACCTAACATTGATCCAGAGATTTATTAAGCTTTGAATGAAAAAAAAAAAAAACGAAAAAATATTAATATATTACTTATTTTTACCATTTTTATGACGGACCAAACTTGAGAGGAGTCCTTAAATTTAATAAAATATATTTTGATGGTTTTGAAAATGAAAATATCAAAATGCTTTGTTTGTTTTAAGCCTGCGGCCCAGTGGAAAAAGTTTGGACACCCCTGTCTTAGACGAAATGCTAGCGCCCTCTGGTGGGCCTCACTGGAATGTACGTTTGAATTGGTTGACTTCCTGCTCGACTGCAAGCACATAGAAATAAACACATTGTTCAAATAAAAGCAAATATAAATAAACACATTGTTTAAATAAAAGCTAATATAAATAAACACATTGTTTAAATAAAAGCTAATATAAATAAACACATTGTTTAAATAAAAGCTAATATAAATAAACACATTGTTCAAATAAAAGCACATATAAATAAACACTTTGTTCAAATAAAACATCACAAACAAGTTCTACAACTTAGCACATCTTACTGACCCTTCCTTTTCCGCACCGGTCCGACTAGAAAGAAGTAACAAACGGTATCAAAATGCAGTGGTTAAAAACAAACACTCAATACTTTCCTACAAGGTCAACAGGTGAAGGTGACATGGCCTTGTTCCTTCCTCCTGACGCAGCTTCTCTTAGTTAGTTGTCTCAAAAAACATAAAATCCTGCAGCAAAAGGACATAGAAATTAGGGAGGATAATAGAAAAAGTCAATGTTAATAAACAAGAGCTAAATTAAAGGGAAACGGCACTTTATTTTTAAATGTGCCTATCATTCACAATCCTTAAGTGAGACAAGAACACTTTTTTTTAATGCGTGTCGTAAATAAACGCTAGGAAAAAGTCAGCTATGCAATAGTCGCTCTATTCCGCCTCTAAAGCGCTCTAAAAAACCTCCAGTAAAGTTTTATATACACGCTGTATGTATGTAGTATCAAGTAACATTCATAATAACATGTAATATATACACGCTGTAAGTATATGTGTAGTATCAAGTAACATTCATAAAAACATGTAATATATACATGATGTAAGTATATTTGTAGTATAAAGTAACATTCATAATAACATGTAATATATACACGCTATAAGTATATATGTAGTATCAAGTAACATTCATAATAACATGTAATATATACACGCTGTAAGTATATATGTAGTATCAAGTAACATTCATAATAACATGCAATATATACATGATGTAAGTATATATGTAGTATCAAGTAACATTCATAATAACATGTAATATATACATGATGTAAGTATATATGTAGTATCAAGTAACATTCATAACAACATGTAATATATACACGCTGTAAGTATATATGTAGTATCAAGTAACATTCATAATAACATGTAAGTATATATGTAGTATCAAGTAACATTTAAATTAACATGTAATATATACATGATGTAAGTATATATGTAGTATAAAGTAACATTCATAATAACATGTAATATATACATGATGTAAGTAGATATGTAGTATAAAGTAACATTCATAATAACATGCAATATATACACGCTGTAAGTATATACTGTATGTAGTATCAAGTAACATTCATAATAACAAGTAAAATATACACGCTGTAAGTATATATGTAGTATCAAGTAACATTCATAATAACAAGTAAAATATACACGCTATAAGTATATATGTAGTATCAAGTAACATTCATAATAACATGTAATACATACATGATGTGAGTATATATGTAGTATCAAGTAACATTCATAATAACATGTAATATATACATGATGTAAGTATATATGTAGGATCAAGTAACATTCATAATAACATGTAATATATACACGCTGTAAGTATATACTGTATGTAGTATCAAGTAACATTCATAATAACAAGTAAAATATACACACTGTAAGAATATATGTAGTATCAAGTAACATTCATAATAACATGTAATATATACATGGTGTAAGTATATATGTAGTATCAAGTAACATTCATAATAACGTGTAATATATACATGATGTAAGTATATATGTAGTATCAAGTAACATTCATAAAAACATGTAATATATACATGATTTAAGTATATATGTAGTATCAAGTAACATTCATAATAACATGTAATATATACATGATGTAAGTATATATGTAGTATCAAGTAACATTCATAATAATGTTGTCACTTGATGTGAGACAACAAAGACTACTTTGGGTATGTGAATCATACCGGGTATGTGAATCATGCCGGGTATGTGAATCATACTGGTTATGTGAATCATCCCGGGTATGTGAATCATACTGGGTATGTGAATCATGCTGGGTATGTGAATCATACTGGGTATGTGAATCATGCTGGGTATGTGAATCATGCTGGGTATGTCAATCATACTGGGTATGTGAATCATACCGGGTATGTGAATCATACTGGGTATGTGAATCATGCTGGGTATGTGAATCATGCTGGGTATGCGAATCATACCGGGTATATGAATCATACTGGGTATGTGAATCATACTGGGTATGTGAATCACTGGGTATGTGAATCATGCTGGGTATGCGAATCATACTGGGTATGTGAATCATACTGGGTATGTGAATCACTGGGTATGTGAATCATACTGGGTTTGTGAATCATACTGGGTATGTGAATCATACTGGGTATGTGAATCACTGGGTATGTGAATCATACTGGGTTTGTGAATCATACTGGGTATGTGAATCATACTGGGTATGTGAATCATGCTGGGTATGTGAATCATACTGGGTATGTGAATCATGCTGGGTATGTGAATCACTGGGTATGTGAATCATGCTGGGTATGTGAATCATACTGGGTATGTGAATCATGCTGGGTATGTGAATCATACTGGGTATGTGAATCATGCTGGGTATGTGAATCATACTGGGTATATGAATCATACTGGGTATGTGAGTCATGCTGGGTATGCGAATCATGCTGGGTATGTGAATCATACTAGGTATGTGAATCATGCTGGGTATGTCAATCATGCTGGGTATGTGAATCATACTGGGTATGTGAATCATACTGGGTATGTGAATCACTGGGTATGTGAATCATACTGGGTTTGTGAATCATACTGGGTATGTGAATCATACTGGGTATGTGAATCATGCTGGGTATGTGAATCATGCTGGGTATGTGAATCATGCTGGGTATGTGATGGGAAATAAAACCTGTGGTATCGCACATCACTATCGGACACATTACCCTGGATTTGGTTACCTTTGACCCAAGAGTCTCTGCAGAAGTAGACCGAGGACAATAATAATAATAATAATACCGTAATTTCCGGACTATAAGCCGCTACTTTTTCCCCTCGTTCTGGTCCCTGCGGCTTATACAAGGGTGCGGCTTATTTACGGCCTGTTCTTCTCCGACACCGACGAAGAGGATTTCGGTGGTTTTAGTACGCCGGAGGAAGACGATGACACAATGATTAAAGACTGACTTTTCATATACCGGTAGGCTGGTTATTTTGATAACGTACAGGCGAGCACTTTGTATTACTTTGCAGCGTTGTATTATTTGTACTCTGCACGAATGCTGTTCGCCATGTCAAAGATGTGAAAGTTTGATTGAATTATTGAAAGATTTATTATTAATAAATGGGACGCTTTGCGTTCCCAAACAGTCATCTCTGTCCCGACAATCCCCTCCGTGGTAGCAGGAACCCCTATATACTACGCTAATTACACATCAAAACCCTGCGGCTTATAGTCGGGTGCGGCTTATATATGGAGCGATCTGTATTTTCCCCTAAATTTAGCTGGTGCGGCTTATAGTCCGGTGCGGCTTATAGTCCGGAAATTACGGTAATAATAATAATAATAATAATGGATTAGATTACACATCCCAAGAATTTGAGACAGAGACAATATGTAAATGTCTAAATCTACATTTTTTTTTTACAATTTCCCTTGTGGATCAATAAAGTCTAAGTCTAAGTGTAGGTCTAAATCCAGGTCTAAATCCAAGTCTAATTCCAGGTCTATATCCAGGTTTAAGTCTAAATCTAAGTCTAGGTCTAGGTCTAAGTCTAGGTCTAGGTCTAATATCGGACTCACGATGAGAAAACAGGCCCCGATCATGACGGCCTTCATCCTCACGTCCAGGTCCAAGGGAAACTGGATCCCAAAGTTGTCGGAGTCAGTGAAGACTTCCCTTAGAAGACCCGTCCACTGTTTGCTGATCTTCCCGATCTTGCTGACTTCATCCATGGTCAGAACCTGGAACCACAGTCACAGGAGACTGAGAGACCACGCCTTGGACTTGTTGGGTTTTTACCCGGGATAATGAGTAAACAAAAACCACTATTTGCCCCAAAAGATTCACTTTGTCAACAAAAACAAACAAGAAAAAGAAAAAGTAAGGTTTATGTCAGGAGTGTCAGTGGGTCGGATCAGGTTTCATCCGGTCCGCGGGATGAGTTTGCTAAGTAGAAAAATGAGCTGAAATATTGGAATGAAAGAAACTGCTGTTCTAAATGTGTCCACTAGATGTCACAACAGCAATTGTTTGTATCTTTGTAAATGATGCTACATATGTAAAAAAAATAGTGCACCATTCGAGGAAAATGAGCAAACTACACAAATAACATCCTGTAATTTGATTTTGATATGTTTTTATATTGATAGATTGAAAATTAACACCAATGAAAATCAGCTTTTACCTTGAAAATCATTTTTTGTCTTGAAAATCAACTTTTACCTTGAAAATCAACGTTTACTTTGAAAATCATTTTTTTTGTCTTGAAAATCAACTTTTACCTTGAAAATCAACTTTTACCTTGAAAATCAACTTTTACTTTGAAAATCATTTTTTTTGTCTTGAAAATCAACTTTTACCTTAAAAATCAGTTTTTACCTTGAAAATCAACTTTTACCTTGAAAATCATTTGTTGTCTTGAAAATCAACTTTTACCTTGAAAATCAATGTTTACCTTGAAAATCAACGTTTACCTTGAAAATCATTTGTTGTCTTGAAAATCAACTTGTACCTTGAAAATCAACTTTAACCTTGAAAATCAGTTTTTACCTTGAAAATAATTTTTTTGTCTTGAAAATCAACTTTTACCTTGAAAATCAACTTTTACCTTGAAAATCTACTTGTACCTTGAAAATGTACTTGTACCTTGAAAATCAACTTTTATCTTGAAAATCAACTTTATCTTGAAATCAACTTCTACCTTGAAAATCAGTTTTTACCTTGAAATCAACTTTTACCTTGAAAATCATTTGTTGTCTTGAAAATCAATTTTTACCTTGAAAATCAACTTTAACCTTAAAAATCAGTTTTTACTTTGAAAATCATTTTTCGTCTTGAAAATCAACTTTTACCTTGAAAATCAACTTTTACCTTGAAAATCTACTTGTACTTGAAAATGTACTTGTACCTTGAAAATCAACTTTTATCTTGAAAATCAACTTTTATCTTGAAAATCAACTTCTACCTTGAAATCAGTTTTTACCTTGAAAATCAACTTTTACCTTGAAAATCAGTTTTTACCTTGAAAATAAACTTTTACCTTGAAAATCATTTGTTGTCTTGAAAATCAACTTTTACCTTGAAAATCAATGTTTACCTTGAAAATCAACTTTTACCTTGAAAATCAACTTTTATCTTGAAAATCAACGTCTACCTTGAAAATCAGTTTTTACCTTGAAAATCAACTTTTACCTTGAAAATAATTTTTTTACCTTGAAAATCAACTTTTACCTTGAAAATCATTTGTTGTCTTGAAAATCAATTTTTACCTTGAAAATCAACTTTAACCTTAAAAATCAGTTTTTACTTTGAAAATCATTTTTCGTCTTGAAAATCAACTTTTACCTTGAAAATCAACTTTTACCTTGAAAATCTACTTGTACCTTGAAAATGTACATGTACCTTGAAAATCAACTTTTATCTTGAAAATCAACTTTTATCTTGAAAATCAACTTCTACCTTGAAAATCAGTTTTTACCTTGAAAATCAACTTTTACCTTGAAAATCAGTTTTTACCTTGAAAATCAACTTTTACCTTGAAAATCATTTGTTGTCTTGAAAATCAACTTTTACCTTGAAAATCAATGTTTACCTGAAAATCAACTTTTACCTTGAAAATCAACTTTTATCTTGAAAATCAACGTCTACCTTGAAAATCAGTTTTTACCTTGAAAATCAACTTTTACCTTGAAAATATTTTTTTACCTTGAAAATCAACTTTTACCTTGAAAATCAACTTTTATCTTGAAAATCAACTTCTACCTTGAAAATCAGTTGTTTACCTTGAAAATCAACTTTTACCTTGAAAATCAGTTTTTGCCTTGAAAATCAACTTTTACCTTGAAAATAATTTGTTGTCTTGACAATCAACTTTTACCTTGAAAATCAACGTTTACCTTGAAAATCAACTTTTACCTTGAAAATCAACTTTAACCTTGAAAATCAGTTTTTACCTTGAAAGTCAGTTTTTGTCTTGAAAATCAACTTTTACCTTGAAAATCAACTTTTACCTTGAAAATCTACTTGTACCTTGAAAATCAACTTTTATCTTGAAAATCAACTTCTAACTTGAAAATCTGTTTTTACCTTGAAAATCAACTTTTACCTTGAAAATCAACTTTTACCTTGAAAATCAGTTTTTACCTTGAAAATCCACTTTTACCTTGAAAATCAGTTTTTGCCTTGAAAATCAACTTGTATCTTGAAAATCAG
>NC_084745.1:1077770-1085270 GCF_033978785.1 Entelurus aequoreus | reverse complement strand
ACACTCAATGCTGTCTTAAAAGGTCCTGCCAGGAGTTGGTGGTCGGCAGCCCGCAGTACCATAACCAGCTGGTCTACATTTAAGCAGTCTTTCCTGGAAGCCTTTTTGCCAACTGACTACCAATCCGAGATTGAGATGCAGCTCCACTCCATTCTTCAAACTCCTAATCAGTGCTTGCGAGATTTCGCATATGATTATCGTGCCCTCTGCCTGAAGTGGAGACATGACATGGAGGAAGCCGAGATCGTGCGTCGCATACTCGGTGCCTGCAATCCCAGGTTGGCCAGTAGTCTACGTGGAATCGTGACAACGGTAGAACAGCTGGTCAAGGTGGGATCCCTCATTGAACGAGATTGGACAAATAGTAAAGACTATTGGAGTCGTGTCCAACAAAGCAACCCTCCAAAAAGATCTGGCAAGAAGATGGAGCATGGGCCGAGTCGAAGTGGGGCCGACCTTGCTGCTGCTATGGGCGAACAATCCCTCCTGGTGGTCCCTATTAGCATGCGCGGCTCTAAAGGAGATGGAGTCCTGGACTCCGGATGCACATACTCACTAATGAGTCATACGCTGTGGAAGGCTGTGAGGAAGTGCGGCGAGGTTCTGGAGCCAAGCGGCATTCCAAAGTTTGTCATGGCAAATGGACAAATAAACCAAGCAGTTGGAAAAGCCACCCTGCTCCTCAATCTGCATGACTGTCATACCACCCTACAGATTCATGTGATGGCTGATGGCCACTTATGTATGCCCTTGTTGTTAGGTCTCGACTTCATGACCACATCACAAATAGTACTCAAACCTCATCTCAGGAGGTATGTCATGCCCGGAGGGAGAGAATTCAAATTTCTCCCCAAAGGCAGAGAAATGCTTCGCTGGACTCACCCTGGTTCCTCCATTAATTTTTACATGGCCATAAATGAAGAACCCCAAGTTAATCAGTCTGCCATCCCCCTCCTCGAATCCCAACCTGAGGTGGTGCGACCACTGCTGCAGAAGTGGCCAACTGTGTGGACTGAGACTACTGGGGCCACCAGGGTAATTAAACATCAAATCACCACCATGGATGAGATGCCTGTGAGGAAGCGGGCTTACAGAGTGTCCAGTCAAAAACAAGAAATAATCGAGGAACAAATCAAAAAAATGATCAGCACTGGAGTGATAGAGCCATCAACATCTCCGTGGGCCTCTCCTGTTGTTCTGACACCCAGGAAGGACGGAACACCCCGATTCTGTGTGGACTACAGGGGCTTGAACGCCAAAACCCAGCATGACGCCTACCCCATGCCCCTCATACATGAGATCCTGGAGTCATTGCAAGGTGCAAAATATTTCAGCTCCCTTGACCTGCAGTGTGGCTACTGGCAGGTTGCCATGGATGAGGATAGCAAGCCAAAGACTGCCATGATCACACATCTGGGCCTATATCAATTTAAAGTCATGCCATTTGGACTGCGCAATGCTGGGGCGACCTTCCAGCGTTTAATGGAGACAGTTCTGGGTGAGCTTAGGGGAAGGATCTGTTTCGTGTACATTGATGACATCATTGTGTTTTCACAAACAGAAGAACAACACCTGCTTGACCTTGAAGCGGTGTTTGCAAAATTACAACAAGCAAACCTTACACTCAACATCAAGAAATGCCACCTGCTTCAAGATCAGCTCACCTTCCTTGGACACCTAATATCAGGCAAAGGAGTGGAAGTAGATCCGGAAAAAATATCAGCAATAACTGCATACCCCCCTCCCACAGACCTGAAGAGTCTTCAGAGGTTTCTTGGCATGGTCGGCTGGTACCACAAGTTCATCCCCAGGCTGGCCGACATTTCGTCTCCTCTAAACCAACTAAAGAAGAAGGATGTTCCTTGGGAGTGGAGTCCTACCTGCCAGGAGGCCTTCGACCACCTCAAATCCCTTTTACAGTCTCCACCAGTGCTTGCTCAGCCCCATCCACAAATCAGTTTCCAGGTTCACTGTGATGCCAGTGACTTGGGCCTTGGCGCGGTCCTGATGCAACGCCTTGAAGGTGAAGAACGGCCAATTGCCTTTGCCTCCAGAGCGCTCCAAGGAGCTGAAGTCCGCTACTCCACTGCCGAAAAAGAGTGCTTGGCTGTGGTGTGGGCAGTTGAGAAGTGGAGACATTTCCTCGAGGGAACAACTTTTGATGTCTTCACGGACCACAGTGCTCTTGCCTGGGCATTCAACTGCCCTAAGACTTCGTCCCGACTTACACGATGGACGCTGAGACTACAGGGATTCACATTCAGAGTCCATTACAAGAAGGGCTGCTGCAATGTGGTACCGGATGCATTGTCACGGGCACCCCAATCACCAGAAGGGAAGATTTGCCTTGTTGTTCCGAAAACCTACTGGTCAGATCTCCCCAGCACACTGCAAGATCTTTCTGAGGCTCAAAAAACTGATACAACATGTCTGGAATGTGGACCTTCTGTTGACCAACCTACACCTGGCCGGATCCACTGTCAACTTCAGCAAGGGGTGTGGTACCGGGGAGTACCATCTAAGTATGGCGGCTTCAATTATCAGCTGGTAGTGCCATTGTCTCTGGTGCCGCAGTTCCTGGCCTACTTTCATGACAGTCCATTCGGAGGACATCTGGGGAGAATGAAGACACTCTTGAAAATTCTGGAAGTAGCTTGGTGGCCGACAGTAAGGAAAGACGTCTGGAGTCACGTCCAAGCATGCAGGACTTGTCAACAATACAAAAACCCCAACGACAAGCCAGCTGGACAACTCCAGTCCTCTACTGTCAACGCCCCAGGAGAGATGCTGGGGGTGGACTTCATGGGACCTTTTCCCCTCAGTAAGGACCGGAACTCTGTGCTGATGGTGGTGGTGGACTACTACTCCAAGTGGGTAGAGCTTTTTGCCCTGAAAGACGCCAAAACTCCCAAGGTCTGCCAAATTCTCAAAAATGACATTTTCACTCGCTGGGGAGTTCCCACATATCTTGTGTCTGACCGAGGGCCACAGTTCACAAGCCAACTGATGTCCCGTCTGTGCGAATCCTGGGGGGTAACCCATAAACTAACCACAGCTTACCACCCCCAAACCAACATGACAGAACGAGTCAATCGCACCCTCAAGACTATGATTGCCGCCTTCGTAGGGAACCATCATCAAGACTGGGATAAGTGGCTGCCTGAATTCCGGTTTGCCCTTAACACCGCTGTCCATGAGACGACTGGTTCAACCCCTGCCAGGTTGACTCTCGGGCGGAATCTGATGGGACCCCTGGAACGACTGGTGCACAAAGCTCCACCACCACACACATCTGCATATCACACCATACTTACACACACACACCTAAAGGAGGAAGTGGAGAGACATGTAGGCGCGTCCAAAGCTCGACAAGCCAGATATTATAATGCACGACACAAAGATGTACACTTTGTAGTTGGGGATCTGGTCTGGATTAGGGCGCACCCACTTTCCAAAGCTTCAAGTAAATTCTCTGCCAAACTAGCACCCAGATGGTTAGGTCCTGTGCGGGTAGAGAAGAAGTTGGGTCCTGTAAATTACAGTATTCGTTGGTTGACTGATAAGTGTAAGGTGGATACTATTAATGTGGTAAACATGAAACCCTATTATGGTCCCCATAAGCCGCTGGCTGGGGGGGGGGGAATGTAATGGCCATAGGGGTCCATCGATATATATATATATATAATAAATTGCCAGTCACCGTTAACTTGTGCTCAGCTGGGAAAATAAATATATATATATACTTATTGTCATCCATTTACTTATTATAAACTGTTACAGGCGTATTTAATAATCTTGTTAATATTAAATATGTACGTAAATAATATGTGGGGATATAAAAGGCATCCGGTTCTATCAGACCGGGCGGAAGCGGAAAGTGACGTCACTAACCACCTGGAGCACCTGTCAGACGCAGTGTTTTTTGCCACGGAGCCACTTCTTGGAATAATCGGCTTTTTGACTTTTTTGGTGTGCTTTCCATTGGCCTGTGGAGAACCGGGAGAACAGGGACTCTTTCCAGGAGGACTTTGAGTTGGATGCGCAGTCTCGGTACCGTGAGTACACTGCTGCGGCTTTCAAACATTCATCGCTTGCCCGTACGTGCATGTCACGCTACGTGCATGTCACGTACGTAACTTTTGGGACTTTGGGGAAATATATGTGTTGTATGAACTTTGGGCTGTGGGATTTAGTGTGTTGTGTAGGTGTTTGATTTATATTGGCGGGTTATATGGACGGGAGGGGGGAGTTGTTTGCTATGCGGGATTAAATTGTGGCATATTAAATATAAGCCTGATCGTTTTGTGGCTAATAGTTATACATGTCTTGTGTTTATTTAATATATTAATCATTCCCAGCTGAATATCAGGTCCCACCCGTGACTCCTTAATTGCGTAGTGGCAAAGACACCCGGGGAACTTGGGTGCGTTTGTTACAATATATATATATATATATATATATATACATACATACATACATACATATATATACTGTATATATATATATATATATATATATATATATATATATATATATATATATATATATATATATATATATATATATATATATATATAGTATAAATATACTGTACATACATACATACATGCATACATATATATATATATATATATATATATGTATTTATATATATATATATATATAAATACTGTATATACTGTATATATATATACATATATATATACATATATATATATATATATATATATATATATATATATACAGTTTACAGTATATATATATTGTACATACATACATACATGCATACATATATAAATATGTATATATATATATATATATATATATATATATATATATATATATATATATATATATATATATATATATATATATATATATATATATATATATACAGTATATATATATACAGTATGTATATATACGTAAATATATATATATATATATATATATATATATATATATATATATATATATATATATATATATATATATATATATATATATATATATATGTATATATATATATATATATATATATATATATATATATATGTATATATATATATATATGCACATGATATCACACACATGTTGACATGCTGCAGGACTGCTTGTATCCCACATGATATCAAACACAAACAGGATGGAGGACAGCTTCTATCGCACATAATATCACACACAAGTAAACAAGCTGCGTGGATGCTTGTATCGCACATGATATCACACACAAGTAAACAAGCTGCGTGGCTGCTTGTATCGCACATGATATCACACACAAGTAAACAAGCTGCGTGGCTGCTTGTATCGCAAATGTTATCAAACACAAACACGCTGGAGGACAGCTTGTATCGCACATGATATCAAACACAAATAAACGGGCTGGGTGGCTGCTTGTATCGCACATGATATCACACACAAGTAAACAGGCTGCGTGGCTGCTTGTATCACACACGATATCAAAGTCAAACACGCTGGAGGACAGCTTGTATCGCACATGATGTCACACACAAGTAAATGGGCCGCGTGGCTGCTTGTATCGCACATGTTATCACACACAAGTAAACAAGCTGCGTGGCTGCTTGTATCGCACTTGATATCACACACAAGTAAACAAGCTGCGTGGCTGCTTGTATCGCAAATGTTGTCAAACACAAACACGCTGGAGGACAGCTTGTATCGCACATGATATCAAACACAAGTAAACAGGCTGCGTGGCTGCTTGTTTTGCACATGATATCACACACAAGTAAACATGCTGCGTGGCTGCTTGTATTGCACACGATATCAAAGTCAAACACGCTGAAAGACAGCTTGTATCGCGCATGATATCACACACAAGTAAACGGGCCGCGTGGCTGCTTGTATCGCACATGTTATCACACACAAGTAAACAAGCTGCGTGGCTGCTTGTATCGCACATGATATCACACACAAGTAAACAGGCTGCGTGGCTGCTTGTATCACACACGATATCAAAGTCAAACACGCTGGAGGACAGCTTGTATCGCACATGATGTCACACACAAGTAAACGGGCCGCGTGGCTGCTTGTATCGCACATGTTATCACACACAAGTAAACAAGCTGCGTGGCTGCTTGTATCGCACATGATATCACACACAAGTAAACAAGCTGCGTGGCTGCTTGTATCGCAAATGTTATCAAACACAAACACGCTGGAGGACAGCTTGTATCGCACATGATATCAAACACAAATAAACGGGCTGTGTGGCTGCTTGTATCGCACATGATATCACACACAAGTAAACAGGCTGCGTGGCTGCTTGTATCACACACGATATCAAAGTCAAACACCCTGAAAGACAGCTTGTATCGCACATGATATCACACACAAGTAAACGGGCCGCGTGGCTGCTTGTATCGCACATGTTATCACACACAAGTAAACAAGCTGCGTGGCTGCTTGTATCGCATATGATATCACACACAAGTAAACAGGCTGCGTGGCTGCTTGTATCACACACGATATCAAAGTCAAACACGCTGGAGGACAGCTTGTATCGCACATGATGTCACACACAAGTAAACGGGCCGCGTGGCTGCTTGTATCGCACATGTTATCACACACAAGTAAACAAGCTGCGTGGCTGCTTGTATCGCACATGATATCACACACAAGTAAACAAGCTGCGTGGCTGCTTGTATCGCAAATGTTGTCAAACACAAACACGCTGGAGGACAGCTTGTATCGCACATGATATCAAACACAAATAAACGGGCTGTGTGGCTGCTTGTATCGCACATGATATCACACACAAGTAAACAGGCTGCGTGGCTGCTGGTTTTGCACATGATATCACACACAAGTAAACAGGCTGCGTGGATGCTTGTATCGCACACGATATCAAAGTCAAACACGCTGGAGGACAGCTTGTATCGCACATGATATCACACACAAGTAAACAAGCTGCGTGGCTGCTTGTTTTGCACATGATATCACACACAAGTAAACGGGCCGCGTGGCTGCTTGTATCGTAAATGATATCACACACAAGTAAACAAGCTGCGTGGCTGCTTGTTTTGCACATGATATCACACACAAGTAAACAGGCTGCGTGGATGCTTGTATCGCACACAATATCAAAGTCAAACACGCTGGAGGACAGCTTGTATCGCACATGATATCACACACAAGTAAACGGGCTGCGTGGCTGCTTGTATCGCAAATGATATCACACACAAGTAAACAAGCTGCGTGGCTGCTTGTTTTGCACATGATATCACACACAAGTAAACAGGCTGCGTGGATGCTTGTATCGCACACAATATCAAAGTCAAACACGCTGGAGGACAGCTTGTATCGCACATGATATCACACACAAGTAAATGGGCCGCGTGGCTGCTTGTATCGCACTTGATATCACACACAAGTAAACAGGCTGCGTGGCTGCTCGTTTTGCACCTGATATCCCACACAAGTAAACAAGCTGCGTGGCTGCTTGTATCGCACACAATATCAAAGTCAGACACGCTGGAG
>NC_084745.1:1042770-1072770 GCF_033978785.1 Entelurus aequoreus | reverse complement strand
TACGGAGCCCCTAAAGGGAAATGGGGGAAATATATTTTTTTATAATTTTATTTATTTTTTTATTTTTTTTAGACATGTATGTCGTGCGCACGAGAAACTTTTTATAAAGTTATAAAAAAATTAAAAACATTTGAATTTTTTTTTTTTTTTTTTAGACATGTATCTCGTGCACACGAGAAACTATCTTGTGCGCACGAGATACATGTCTAAAAAAATTAAAAAATAAAATAAAATTATAAAAAAATTAATTTCCCCCATGTCCCATTAGTACTAAAAAAATAAATATATACATTTTTTTATTTTTTTAATGTTTTTAGATATGTATCTCGTACGCACGAGATAGAGATACATGTCTAAAAAAAAATTAAAAAAATAAAAAAAAATAATAAAAAAATACATTCTTTTTTTTACAACTTTATAAAAAGTTTCTCGTGCGCAAGAGATACATGTCTAAAAAAATAAAATAAAATAAAATTATACAAAAAATAATTTCCCCCATGTCCCTTAAGGGGCTCCGTAGTAATGAGAATGTGACAAAGAAAATGCATCGCCTGTACATGTGATAACTTGGTTTTAAATTTGCAAACAAATTCTGAAAAAAATAAATAAAATCACATTGTTATTCTGGGGTATTGTGTGGAGAATTTTGAGGACAAAAAACAAAAAACAAATTTTTCCCATTTTGGATTAAAAATAATAAACTGTACACACGATACCCGTAATATATGGAGCCCCTAAAGGGAAATGGGGGAAATATATTTTTTAATAATTTTATTTAGTTTTAAAAATTTTTTAGACATGTATGTCGTGTGCACGAGAAACTTTTTATAAAGTTATAAAAATAAAAAAATAAATTTAATTTTTTTTTTTTTTTAGACATGTATCTCGTGCACACGAGAAACTATCTTGTGCGCACGAGATACATGTCTAAAAAAATTAAAAAATAAAATAAAATTATAAAAAAATAAATGTTCCCCATGTCCCATTAGTACTAAAAAAATATATATATAATTTGTTTTTTAATTGTTTTATTTTTTTAGATATGTATCTCGTACGCACGAGATAGAGATACATGTCTAAAAAAAAAAAAATTAAAAAAAAAATTCTTTTTTTTATAACTTTATAAAAAGTTTCTCGTGCGCAAGAGATACATGTCTAAAAAAAATAATAAAATAAAATTATACAAAAAATAATTTCCCCCATGTCTCTTAAGGGGCTCCGTAGTAATGAGAATGTGACAAAGAAAATGCATCGCCTGTACATGTGATAACTTGGTTTTAAATTTGCAAACAAATTCTGAAAAAAATAAATAAAATCACAATGTTATTCTGGGGTATTGTGTGGAGAATTTTGAGGACAAAAAACAAAAAACAAATTTTTCCCATTTTGTATTAAAAATAATAAACTGTACACACGATACCCCGTAATGTACGGAGCCCCTAAAGGGACATGGGGGAAATGTATTTTTTTATAATTTTATTTATTTTTTTATTTTTTTTAGACATGTATGTCGTGCGCATGAGAAAGTTTCTTGTGCCCATGGGAAACTTTTTATAAAGTTATAAAAAAAATTTAAAACATTTGAAACATTTTTTGAAACTATCTTGTGCGCACAAGATACATGTCTAAAAAAATTAAAAAATAAAATAAAATTATAAAAAAATAAATGTCCCCCATGTCCCATTAGTACTAAAAAAAAATTATAAATATATACATTTTTTAATTTTTAAAATTTTATTAGATATGTATCTCGTGCGCACAAGATACATGTCTAAAAAAAAAAAAAAATAAATCAATTATAAAAAAATAAATTCTTTTTTTTTATAAATTTATAAAAAGTTTCTCGTGCGCAAGAGATACATGTCTAAAAAAATAAAAAATAAAATACAATTCTACAAAAAATAATTTCCCCCATGTCCCTTTATGGTCTCCGTAGTAATGAGAATGTGACAAAGAAAATACATCGCCTGTACATGTGATAACTTGGTTTTAAATTTGCAAACAAATTCTGAAAAAAAAAAATAAAATCACATTGTTATTCTGGGGTATTGTGTGCAGAATTTTGAGGAAAACTATCCCAACAATGGGAGGAATGGATTTGTATCCAAAACGGGAGGAATTCATTTTCAAGCCAAAATGGGATTAATTAATTTGTGTCCTCAAAATTCGACGCACAATACCACACAATGACAATGTGAAAAAGAAAATAAATCCCATGCACATGTAATAACTTGGTTTTAAATTTGCAAACAAATTCTGAAAAAATAAATACATCACAATGTCATTATGGGGTATTGTGTGTAGAATTTTGAGGACAAAAATGAATTTATCCCAAAATGGGATGAATTCATTTTTATCCCAAATGGGATGAATTCATTTTCGTCCTCAAAATTCTACACACAATACCTCTTAATGACAATGTGATTTATTTTTTTCATCAGAATTTGTTTTTAAATGTAAAACTAAGTTACTACATGTAGATGTGATTTATTTTGTTTTTCACATTGTCATTATGTGGTATTGTGTGTAAAGTTTATTATTTTTTATTCTTGAGTGGGATAAATTAATGTTTGTCTTCAAAATTCTACACACAATACCCCATAATGACAATGTGAATTTAAAAAAAAAAATGTGTTGGTGCAGAATTTGTTTGCAAATTTAAAACTAAGTTATTACATGTACATGTGATTTATTTATTTTTTCCCACATTGTCATTATGGGGTATTTTGTGTTAAGGATATTATTTTTATTCCAAAATGGCATACATTAATTTTGTCCTCAAAATTCTACACACAATACCCCATAATGACAATGTGATTATTATTATTATTTTTTTTGCAGAATTTGTTTGCAAATTTACAACTAAGTTATTACACGTACATGTGATTTATTTTATTTTCCACATTCTCATTATGGTGTACTTTGTGTAAAGTTTATTATTTTTATTCCAAAATGGGATACATTAATTTTTGTCCTCAAAATTCTACACACAATACCCCATAATGACAATGTGATTTTTATTTATTTTTTTATTTTTTTTAGCAGAATTTGTTTGCAAATTTAAAACTAAGTTATTACACGTACATGTGATTTATTGATTTTTTCCCATATTGTCATTATGGGGTATATTGTGTAAAGTTTATTATTTTTATTCCAAAATGGGATACATTAATTTTGTCCTCAAAATTCTACACACAATATTCCATAATGCCAATGTGATTATTATTTTTTTTTTTTTTGCAGAATTTGTTTGCAAATTTACAACTACGTTATTACATGTACATGTGATTTTTTTTTTTTTCCACATTGTCATTATGGGGTATTTTGTGTAAAGGATATTCTTTTTATTCCAAAATGGGATACATAATTTTTTTGTCCTCAAAATTCTACACACAATACCCCATAATGACAATGTGATTTTTCTATTTATTTTTTTGCAGAATTTGTTTGCAAATTTAAAACTAAGCTTTACACGTACATGGGATTTATTTTATTTTTCACATTCTCATTACGGTGTATTTTGTGTAAAGTTTATTATTTTTATTCCAAAATGGGATACATACATTTTTGTCCTCAAAATTCTACACACAATACCCCATAATGACAATGTGATTTTTTTAATTTTTTTTTAATTTTTTAGCAGAATTTGTTTGCAAATTTAAAAATAAGTTATTACACGTACATGTGATTTATTGATGTTTTCCCATATTGTCATTATGGGGTATTTTGTGTAAAGTTTATTATTTTTATTTCAAAATGGGATACATTAATTTTGTCCTCAAAATTCTACACACAATACCCCATAATGACAATGTGAAAAAGTTACATATAATTTATTTTCAGATTTCAAACTCAGACATTCATCATGTGCTATTGTGTGTGTTGAGTTTTAAGGACACAAATGGATGTATACCACTTTGGAATAAAGGTGTGAATGCATCAAAAAAAGAGAACTTACTCAAGGATTATAAAGTTCCTTTGATCAGATGTAAAAGGCCAAGTGGAGCCAACACAATGGATGAAAACTGTATGTCTCCCTGGATAATATAGTATGTTTCCCTGGATAATACTGTATGTCTCCCTGGATAATACAGTATGTTTCCCTGGATAATACAGTATGTCTCCCTGGATAATTACAGCTGGCTTGATAATAATTCAATAGAAGGTTTAAAAGGCTTTTAAAGTATGCTAATCACTGCCTTTCATTGACAATGGCCGGCAGTCGGCGTGGAGGGGAGAGACGTGACTGGTTACACGTGGCAGGTGAGGAATGTCACGTATGTATTATGCAGCAGCGGCGCTGACAGCAGCAGGTAATTGTGCCTGCACGGCTGGCGGGGGGCCGCCGACTTCTGCCGTCGACGTCTGCCGCCGACGTCGGCTGCCGACTTCTGCTGCCGACTTCTGCTGCCGACTTCTGATGCCGACTTCTGCTGCCGACTTCTGCTGCCGACTTCTGCTGCCGACTTCTGCTGCCGACGTCTGCTGCCGACTTCTGCTGCCGACGTCTGATGCCGACTTCTGCTGCCGACGTCTGCCGCCGACGTCTGCTGCCGACTTCTGCTGCCGACTTCTGCTGCCGACTTCTGCTGCCGACGTCTGCTGCCGACTTCTGCTGCCGACGTCTGATGCCGACTTCTGCTGCCGACGTCTGCTGCCGACTTCTGCTGCCGACGTCTGATGCCGACTTCTGCTGCCGACTTCTGCTGCCGACGTCTGATGCCGACTTCTGCTGCCGACGTCTGCTGCCGACTTCTGCTGCCGACGTCTGATGCCGACTTCTGCTGCCGACATCTTATGCCGACTTCTGCTGCCGACTTCTGCTGCCGACTTCTGCTGCCGACGTCTGCTGCCGACGTCTGATGCCGACTTCTGCTGCCGACGTCTGCTGCCGACTTCTGCTGCCGACGTCTGATGCCGACTTCTGCTGCCGACATCTGATGCCGACTTCTGCTGCCGACTTCTGCTGCCGACTTCTGCTGCCGACGTCTGCTGCCGACGTCTGATGCCGACTTCTGCTGCCGACGTCTGATGCCGATATCTGATGCCGACTTCTGCTGCCGACGTCTGATGCCGACTTCTGCTGCCGACTTCTGCTGCCGACTTCTGCTGCCGACGTCTGCTGCCGACGTCTGATGCCGACTTCTGCTGCCGACGTCTGATGCCGACATCTGATGCCGACTTCTGCTGCCGACGTCTGATGCCGACTTCTGCTGCCGACGTCTGATGCCGATATCTGATGCCGACTTCTGCTGCCGACGTCTGATGCCGACTTCTGCTGCCGACTTCTGCTGCCGACTTCTGCTGCCGACGTCTGCTGCCGACGTCTGATGCCGACTTCTGCTGCCGACGTCTGATGCCGACATCTGATGCCGACTTCTGCTGCCGACGTCTGATGCCGACTTCTGCTGCCGACGTCTGATGCCGACATCTGATGCCGACTTCTGCTGCCGACGTCTGATGCCGACTTCTGCTGCCGACGTCTGATGCCGACTTCTGATGCCGACTTCTGATGCCGACTTCTGCTGCCGACGTCTGATGCCGACTTCTGCTGCCGACGTCTGATGCCGACTTCTGATGCCGACTTCTGATGCCGACTTCTGCTGCCGATTTCTGCTGCCGACGTCTGATGCCGACTTCTGCTGCCGACGTCTGATGCCGACTTCTGATGCCGACTTCTGATGCCGACTTCTGCTGCCGACGTCTGATGCCGACTTCTGCTGCCGACGTCTGATGCCGACTTCTGCTGCCGACGTCTGATGCCGACTTCTGATGCCGACTTCTGCTGCCGACGTCTGATGCCGACTTCTGCTGCCGACGTCTGATGCCGACTTCTGATGCCGACTTCTGATGCCGACTTCTGCTGCCGATTTCTGCTGCCGACGTCTGATGCCGACTTCTGCTGCCGACTT
Source organism: Entelurus aequoreus (assembly GCF_033978785.1). Lineage (NCBI taxonomy): Eukaryota > Metazoa > Chordata > Actinopteri > Syngnathiformes > Syngnathidae > Entelurus > Entelurus aequoreus. The sequence goes on along the minus strand of NC_084745.1, from coordinate 1,066,858 downwards.
CTGATGCCGACTTCTGATGCCGACTTCTGCTGCCGACGTCTGCTGCCGACTTCTGATGCCGACTTCTGCTGCCGACTTCTGCTGCCGACGTCTGATGCCGACTTCTGCTGCCGACGTCTGATGCCGACTTCTGATGCCGACTTCTGCTGCCGACGTCTGATGCCGACTTCTGCTGCCGACGTCTGATGCCGACTTCTGATGCCGACTTCTGATGCCGACTTCTGCTGCCGATTTCTGCTGCCGACGTCTGATGCCGACTTCTGCTGCCGACTTCTGATGCCGACTTCTGATGCCGACTTCTGCTGCCGACCTCTGCTGCCGACTTCTGATGCCGACTTCTGCTGCCGACTTCTGCTGCCGACGTCTGATGCCGACTTCTGCTGCCGACGTCTGATGCCGACTTCTGATGCCGACTTCTGCTGCCGACGTCTGATGCCGACTTCTGCTGCCGACGTCTGATGCCGACTTCTGATGCCGACTTCTGATGCCGACTTCTGCTGCCGATTTCTGCTGCCGACGTCTGATGCCGACTTCTGCTGCCGACTTCTGATGCCGACTTCTGATGCCGACTTCTGCTGCCGACGTCTGCTGCCGACGTCTGATGCCGACGTCTGATGCCGACTTCTGATGCCGACTTCTGATGCCGACTTCTGCTGCCGACTTCTGCTGCCGACGTCTGATGCCGACTTCTGCTGCCGACTTCTGCTGCCGACGTCTGCTGCCGACTTCTGCTGCCGACGTCTGATGCCGACTTCTGCTGCCGACGTCTGCTGCCGACTTCTGCTGCCGACGTCTGATGCCGACTTCTGCTGCCGACTTCTGCTGCCGACGTCTGATGCCGACTTCTGCTGCCGACGTCTGCTGCCGACTTCTGCTGCCGACGTCTGATGCCGACTTCTGCTGCCGACATCTTATGCCGACTTCTGCTGCCGACTTCTGCTGCCGACTTCTGCTGCCGACGTCTGCTGCCGACGTCTGATGCCGACTTCTGCTGCCGACGTCTGCTGCCGACTTCTGCTGCCGACGTCTGATGCCGACTTCTGCTGCCGACATCTGATGCCGACTTCTGCTGCCGACTTCTGCTGCCGACTTCTGCTGCCGACGTCTGCTGCCGACGTCTGATGCCGACTTCTGCTGCCGACGTCTGATGCCGATATCTGATGCCGACTTCTGCTGCCGACGTCTGATGCCGACTTCTGCTGCCGACTTCTGCTGCCGACTTCTGCTGCCGACGTCTGCTGCCGACGTCTGATGCCGACTTCTGCTGCCGACGTCTGATGCCGACATCTGATGCCGACTTCTGCTGCCGACGTCTGATGCCGACTTCTGCTGCCGACGTCTGATGCCGATATCTGATGCCGACTTCTGCTGCCGACGTCTGATGCCGACTTCTGCTGCCGACTTCTGCTGCCGACTTCTGCTGCCGACGTCTGCTGCCGACGTCTGATGCCGACTTCTGCTGCCGACGTCTGATGCCGACATCTGATGCCGACTTCTGCTGCCGACGTCTGATGCCGACTTCTGCTGCCGACGTCTGATGCCGACATCTGATGCCGACTTCTGCTGCCGACGTCTGATGCCGACTTCTGCTGCCGACGTCTGATGCCGACTTCTGATGCCGACTTCTGATGCCGACTTCTGCTGCCGACGTCTGATGCCGACTTCTGATGCCGACTTCTGATGCCGACTTCTGCTGCCGATTTCTGCTGCCGACGTCTGATGCCGACGTCTGATGCCGACTTCTGATGCCGACTTCTGATGCCGACTTCTGCTGCCGACGTCTGATGCCGACTTCTGCTGCCGACGTCTGATGCCGACTTCTGCTGCCGACGTCTGATGCCGACTTCTGATGCCGACTTCTGCTGCCGACGTCTGATGCCGACTTCTGCTGCCGACGTCTGATGCCGACTTCTGATGCCGACTTCTGATGCCGACTTCTGCTGCCGATTTCTGCTGCCGACGTCTGATGCCGACTTCTGCTGCCGACTTCTGATGCCGACTTCTGATGCCGACTTCTGCTGCCGACGTCTGCTGCCGACTTCTGATGCCGACTTCTGCTGCCGACTTCTGCTGCCGACGTCTGATGCCGACTTCTGCTGCCGACGTCTGATGCCGACTTCTGATGCCGACTTCTGCTGCCGACGTCTGATGCCGACTTCTGCTGCCGACGTCTGATGCCGACTTCTGATGCCGACTTCTGATGCCGACTTCTGCTGCCCATTTCTGCTGCCGACGTCTGATGCCGACTTCTGCTGCCGACTTCTGATGCCGACTTCTGATGCCGACTTCTGCTGCCGACGTCTGCTGCCGACTTCTGATGCCGACTTCTGCTGCCGACTTCTGCTGCCGACGTCTGATGCCGACTTCTGCTGCCGACGTCTGATGCCGACTTCTGATGCCGACTTCTGCTGCCGACGTCTGATGCCGACTTCTGCTGCCGACGTCTGATGCCGACTTCTGATGCCGACTTCTGATGCCGACTTCTGCTGCCGATTTCTGCTGCCGACGTCTGATGCCGACTTCTGCTGCCGACTTCTGATGCCGACTTCTGATGCCGACTTCTGCTGCCGACGTCTGCTGCCGACGTCTGATGCCGACGTCTGATGCCGACTTCTGATGCCGACTTCTGATGCCGACTTCTGCTGCCGACTTCTGCTGCCGACGTCTGATGCCGACTTCTGCTGCCGACTTCTGCTGCCGACGTCTGATGCCGACTTCTGCTGCCGACTTCTGCTGCCGACTTCTGATGCCGACGTCTGATGCCGACTTCTGATGCCGACTTCTGATGCCGACTTCTGCTGCCGACTTCTGCTGCCGACGTCTGATGCCGACTTCTGCTGCCGACTTCTGCTGCCGACGTCTGATGCCGACTTCTGCTGCCGACTTCTGCTGCCGACGTCTGATGCCGACTTCTGCTGCCGACTTCTGCTGCCGACGTCTGATGCCGACTTCTGCTGCCGACTTCTGCTGCCGACGTCTGATGCCGACTTCTTCTGCCGACGTCTGCTGCCGACGTCTGCTGCCGACGTCAATAAATGTTTTAATTAAATCAATCGGAGTGTGTGGGCATGCCGATATTATCGGCCGATAAATGCTTTAAAATGCAGGGATAGGGTTAGGGTTAGGGGTTAGGGTTGGGGTTAGGGGTTTGGTTTGTGTGGGCATCGCCGATATTTTATTTTAAAATGCAATATCGGAAATTATGGGTATCGTTTTTTGTTGTTGTTGTTTTTAAAAAAAAAAATGTATTAAATCAACATAAAACCACAAGATACACTTACAATTAGTGCACCAACCCAAAAAACCTCCCTCCCCCATTTACACTCATTCACACAAAAGGGTTGTTTCTTTCTGTTATTAATATTCTGCTTCCTACATTATATATCAATATATATCAATACAGTCTGCAAGGGATACAGTCCGTAAGCACACATGATTGTATTTATTTATTACAAAAAAAAAAACCCGGTCCAAGTTACAAAAAGTTTGGGTACCACTGATATGGACCATTCTGTTAGCATGCTAAAATCAGCATTTTAGTTCAATGACATTTCTCAAGAAATGGCTAATTCTTTTCTTTTGTGTAACATTCTAATCCGGGATGTTTTAAAGACGACGTGAGATATTTCATGTCCGCGTTCAAACGTTCCAGACTTCTTCCCAAAGAAGTAAAAATGAAGGACGCTGATATCACGGCGAACCTTCTGCTCATCCCCCTCCTGCTGTAGCTGCGGTCATTTAAACTTGGCTCTTGGAGGATCAGGGGTTGCACCCCCGGCGTCCTGGCCCGCCGCCAAGCGGCGACTCTACCAATCTGGCGGGCCGAATCGCCACCTTATCTAATTGGCCCGAATCACCCGCTGCTGCGAGACCCCCCGCCGCCCGCGTGGCAAAGGCCTTTGTGAGGAATCAAACAATGTTTGCAAACTGCTAATGTCGGCTCGGTCAAGGTTTCAAGGCTCAAAGCTTTGGACGGAAACCATTTTGAAATGTTCCGGAAACAAAGGCTGTTTATTGAGTGTCTGCCAACACGGCTTCCATACAAGCCGCTTTAATCCGGTTTTTTTCATGTCACACATGAACAATCACACCTGGATACCTGTCACACTACTCCAATATTCAGTCGCAGTTTTGGGAATCTCTAATAAAGTATCTCAAACAGATTTTAATACTTTGATGGATGGAACATCGGACTGGAAAACTAGTTTGCAATATGCAAATGTTTGTTTCCACTATGCTTTACAAAATGATAAATATATTCATCACGATTATTTTTGATTGATATTAAAATCACGATTCTCTTATTTGAAAACATGAGTATTTATTGTACCACGAAAACACTACTTTAAATAAGCCGTTTATTCCAAACTATTAAATATGGGCCTGCGTACTACAAAATATGGGCCTGTGGGAACAGAATATGAGCCTGCGTACCACAAAATATGGACCACTAACTTTGGGCCTGCGAACAACAACATTTGGACCAAAAAATATGGGCCCACGGGCCACAAAATATGGGCAAGTGGTCCACAGAATATAGACCTATGACCCACAAAATATGGACCACAAAATACAGACCACAAAGTTTGGGCCTGCTGACCACAAAATATGGGCCTACGGGCCACAAAATATGGGCATGCGGACCACAAAATATGAACCACAAAATTTGGGCCTGCGGAACCACAAGATTTATGCCTGCGTACCATAAAATATGGACCACAAAATTTGGACCACAAAATTTGGGCCAACGGACCACAAATTGTGGACCACAAAGTATGGGCCTACGGGCCACAAAATATGGACCTGTGGCCCACAAAATATGGACCACAAAATTTGGGCCTGCGTACCACAAAAATTGGTCCTGGGGTCCTCAAAATATGGACCACAAAATATAGACCACAAAATATGGACCACAAAACATAGACCACAATATATGGGCATGCGTGCCACAAATTTTGGGCCTGGGGTCCACAAAATATGGACCGCAAAATATAAACCACAAAATATGGACCACAAAACATAGACCACAATATACGGGGCTGCGTGCCACAAAATTTGGGACTGGGGTCCACAAAATATGGACCACAAAATATACAACACAAAATATGGGCATGCGGACCACAAAATTTGGGCCTGTGGTCCACAAAATGTGGACCACAAAATATGGGCCTGTGGTCCACAGAATATAGACCTGCGGCCCACAAAATATACACCACAAAATATACACCACAAAATATGGGCATGCGGACCACAAAATATGTACCACAAAATTTGGGCCTGCGGGACTACAAGATTTATGCCTGCATACCATAAAATATGGACCACAAAATTTGGGCCGGCGAACAACAAAATGTGGACCACAAAATATGGGCCTGCAGTCCACAAAATTTGGTCCTGGGGTCCCCAAAATATGGACCGCAAAATATAAACCACAAAATATGGACCACAAAACATAGACCACAATATATGGGCCTGCGTGCCACAAAATTTGGGCCTGGGGTCCACAAAATATGGACCACAAAATATACACCACAAAATATGGGCATGCGGGCCACAAAATATGGACCACAAAATTTGGGCCAGGGGAACCACAAGATTTATGCCTGCGTACCATAAAATTTGGACCACAAAAATTGGACCACAAAATTTGGGCCTGCTGACCACAAAATATGGGCCTACGGGCCACAAAATATGGGCCTGTGGTCCACAAAATATGGACCACACAATTTAGGCTTGCGTACCACAAAATATGGGCCTGTGGTCCACAAAATATGGGCCTGTGGTCCACAAAATATGGACCACAAAATATAGACCACAAAATATGGACCACAAAATTTGGGCCTGCTGACCACAAAATATGGGCCTGTGGTCCACAAAATTTGGGCCTGGGGACCACAAAATATGGACCACAAAATTTGGGCCTGCGTACCGCAAAATATGGGCCCAAGGTCCACAAAATATGGACCACAAAATATAGACCACAAAATATGGACCACAAAATTTGGGCCTGCTGACCACAAAATATGGGCCTACGGGCCACAAAATATGGGCCTGTGGTCCACAAAATATGGACCACAAAATTTGGGCCTGCGTACCACAAAATGTGGTCCTGGGGTCCACAAAATATGGACCACAAAATATAGACCACAAAATATGGACCACAAAATTTGGGCCTGCGTGCCACAAAATATATGACTTTTTGATTATTTGTTTAATCGAACAAAGTAAGTAAAACTGATAGCTGCAGTGCTAAACCAGATCCTTGCCAAGGTTGAACAACACCATCATAAAAATATACTTCCTGTATTATTTGACCACACAGTAAATCTACTTCCTGTATAATTTGACCACACAGTAAATCTACTTCCTGTATAATTTGACCACACAGTAAATCTACTTCCTGTATAATTTGCCCACACAGTAAATCTACTTCCTGTATAATTTGACCACACAGTAAATCTACTTCCTGTATAATTTGACCACACAGTAAATCTACTTCTTGTATAATTTGACCACACAGTAAATCTACTTCCTGTATAATTTGACCACACAGTAAATCTACTTCCTGTATTATTTGACCACACAGTAAATCTACTTCCTGTATAATTTGACCACACAGTAAATGTACTTCCTGTATAATTTGACCACACAGTAAATCTACTTCCTGTATAATTTGACCACACAGTAAATCTACTTCCTGTATAATTTGACCACGCAGTAAATCTACTTCCTGTATAATTAGACCACACAGTAAATCTACTTCCTGTATAATTTGACCAAACAGTAAATCTACTTCCTGTATTATTTGACCACACAGTAAATCTACTTCCTGTATAATTAGACCACACAGTAAATCTACTTACTGTACAATTTGACCACACAGTTTGGTGAAATTCAGGGAAGTAGTTTCTCTGCAAACTAACTTACTAATAAAGTGTTTATGGCGGTAATGCGGTTTAGTCAAATCATTCCAGCGTGAGTTTGTCTCCCGGACATTTACGCGGTAGTTTGAGAGAAATGACTGCAATATCCGCAAAACAACCAAACCCCGCCATGCTGCACGCCCACCACGCCGCCACTTACGCGGCGCCGACAATGAGCGGGAAGGCTGCGGGGCGAACAAACACGGCGGAGCTAGCGCCGACAAGCACGCGCGCGAGTTAAGCAGACCTCCGGGTCACAGTGTGAGTGGAAAACAGAAAGTGGGAGCGAGCGAGCAGCTGCAGGAGCCGTGGGGTGGACTCGGCCTGGCGGCGAGGGGCGAGGGGCGGCGGGCTGGGGAGGGGCTGCGGGGAGACCTGGAGCACGGGGCCGCCTGTTTAATTGGAGCTCATTTACGCAGCAGTGGAGCAGCAGACACCTGAAGGGTCTTGGCTGCCTTATCAGCTAAATGAGTCCCTCTCTAACACTTCAGCAGTCAGACTCCTCGTCTTGTTAATGCCTTGCCGCTCTGCCGCCATCATCACTTCTCTTTCTGCTTGTTTGGACTTCTCCAGCACTCTCATTCCGCTATAAATGCCACGCGCCTCGTAAAAAACGCCATTAGAGGCAAATGTTTCCGCGGAAAATTCGTCTAGAATGCCCAAAGCGTGTTGTAGCAATCTGCCGTTCTCCGCAAATGTGCCCCCGTGTGGCCGCGAGTGGTACTGGCGCGACCTCCGAGGAGAAAGTCGGAGGGACGCACCCGACGGACTTATGCTGTCTTTAAAGTGGAGCCAAGATCCTTCATACGTAGTTATTTGAGATCTCAAGTGAAAAGTTTTACGCTGCTACAGAAAGAAAGAAGGAGAGAGAGAGAGGAGATTGAGAGAGACAAAGAAAATGTGAAAAGAAAGTTGGAGGGACTCACCTGATGGACTTATGTCGTCTTTAAAGTGGGGTGGTAATTGTTTTTTTGGTTATTCATGAAGTTGAGCTCATGACGCAGTATGGTGAATGATGCGGACACGTTTGTTACTGGTGTTTTGGTAGTTCCCCTGTTCAATAAAGGAAGCTAAGATTCTTTTTACGTAATTATTTGAGATCTCAAGTGAAATGAGTCTACATAAAATACAATTTTACGCTGCTACAGAAAGAAAGAAGGAGAGAGAGAGAGGAGAGATTGAGAGAGACAAAGACGTCTTCAAGATGTTTATATCTGCTTTGGAAAATGTGAGAAAAAAGTTGGAGGGACACACCTGACGGACTTATGCTGTCTTTAAAGTGGAGTGGCAATTTTTTTTTTTTGGTAATTGATGAAGTTGAGATCATGACCCAGTATGGTGAATGATGCGGACACGTTTGTTACTTTTGTTTGGGAAGTTTCCCTGTTCAATAAAGAAATGTCGAGAGAAAGCTAAGATACTATATACGTAGTTATTTGAGATCTGCTGACCACAAAATATGGGCCTACGGGCCACAAAATATGGGCATGCGGACCACAAAATATGGACCACAAAATTTGGGCCTGCGCGGAACCACAAGATTTATGCCTGCGTACCATAAAATATGGACCACAAAATTTGGCCCTACGGACCACAAATTGTGGACCACAAAGTATGGGCTTACGGGCCACAAAATATGGACCTGTGGCCCACAAAATATGGACTGCAAAATTTGGGCCTGCGTACCAAAACAATTGGTCCTGGGGTCCTCAAAATATGGACCACAAAATATAGACCACAAAATATGGACCACAAAACATAGACCACAATATATGGGCATGCGTGCCACAAAATTTGGGCCTGGGTTCCACAAAATATCGACCACAAAATATGGGCATGCGGACCAGAAAATTTGGGCCTGCAGAACCACAAGATTTATGCCTGCGTACCATACAATATGGACCACAACATTTGGACCACACAATTTGGGCCTGCAGACAACAAAATTTGGGCCTGCGGAGCCACAAAATGTGGACCCACAAAATGTGGACCACAAAATATGAGCCTGTGGGCCACAATATTTGGGCCTGCGTACCACAAAATTTGGTCCTGGGGTCCTCAAAATATGGACCACAAAACATAGACCACAATATATGGGCATGCGTGCCACAAAATTTGGTCCTGGGGTCCTCAAAATATGGACCACAAAATATACACCACAAAATATGGGCATGCGGACCACAAAACTTGGGCCTGGGGTCCACAAAATATGGACCACAAAATATACACCACAAAATATGGGCATGCGGACCACAAAACTTGGGCCTGGGGTCCACAAAATATGGACCACAAAATATACACCACAAAATATGGGCATGCGGACCAGAAAATTTGGGCCTGCAGAACCACAAGATTTATGCCTGCGTACCATACAATATGGACCACAACATTTGGACCACACAATTTGGGCCTGCAGACAACAAAATTTGGGCCTGTGGGGCCACAAAATGTGGACCACAAAATATGAGCCTGTGGGCCACAATATTTGGGCCTGCGTACCACAAAATTTGGTCCTGGGGTCCACAAAATATGGACCACAAAATATAGACCACAATTTATGGGCATGCGTGCCACAAAATTTGGGCCTGGGGTCCACAAAATATGGACCACAAAATATACACCACAAAATATGGGCATGCGGACCAGAAAATTTGGGCCTGCAGAACCACAAGATTTATGCCTGCGTACCATAAAATATGGACCACAACATTTGGACCACACAATTTGGACCACAAAATTTGGACCACAAAATTTGGCACGACCTCCGAGGAGAAAGTCGGAGGGACGCACCTGACGGACTTATGCTGTCTTCAAAGTGGAGCCAAGATCCTTCATACGTAGTTATTTGAGATCTCAAGTGAAAAGTTTTACGCTGCTACAGAAAGAAAGAAGGAGAGAGAGAGAGAGAGAGGAGATTGAGAGAGACAAAGACGTCTTCAATATATTTATTTCTGCTTTGGAAAATGTGAGAAGGAAGTTGGAGGGGCGCACCTGACGGACTCATGCTGTCTTTAAAGTGGAGTGGTAATTGTTTTTTTTTGGTAATTCATGAAGTTGAGATCATGACCCAGTATGGTGAATGATGCGGACACGTTTGTTACTTTTGTTTTGGACGTTTCCCTGTTCAATAAAGGAAGCTAAGATCCTTTTTACATAATTATTTGAGATCTCAAGTGAAATGAGTCTACATAAAATACAATTTTACGCTGCTACAGAAAGAAAGAAGGAGAGAGAGAGAGAAGAGAGAGAGAGAGAGAGAGAGAGAGAGAGAGAGAGAGAGAGAGAGAGAGAGAGAGAGAGAGAGAGAGATTGAGAAAGACAAAGAAGTCTTCAAGATGTTTTTATCTGCTTTGGAAAATGTGAGAAGAAAGTTGGAGGGACACACCTGACGGACTTATGTTGTCTTTAAAGTGGGGGTGGTAATTGTTTTGTTTTTTTGGTGACACCTAGTGGCCGCCATAATTCATGAAGTTACGCTCATGACGCAGTATGGTGAATGATGCGGACACGTTTGTTACTGGTGTTTTGGTAGTTTCCCTGTTCAATAAAGGAAGCTAAGATCATTTTTACGTAATTATTTGAGATCTCAAGTGAAACGAGTCTACATGAAATTAAGTTTTACGCTGCTACAGAAAGAAAGAAGGAGAGAGAGAGAGAGAGGAGATTGAGAGAGACAAAGACGTCTTCAAGATGTTTATATCTGCTTTGGAAAATGTGAGAAAAAAGTTGGAGGGACACACCTGACGGACTCATGCTGTCTTTAAAGTGGTGTGGCAATTTTTTTTTTTTGGTAATTGATGAAGTTGAGCTCATGACCCAGTATGGTGAATGATGCGGACACGTTTGTTACTTTTGTTTTGGAAGTTTCCCTGTTCAATAAAGAAATGTCGAGAGAAAGCTAAGATACTTTATACGTAGTTATTTGAGATCTGCTGACCACAAAATATGGGCCTACAGGCCACAAAATATGGGCATGCGGACCACAAAATATGGACCACAAAATTTGGGCCTGCGCGGAACCACAAGATTTATGCCTGCGTACCATAAAATATGGACCACAAAATTTGGCCCTACGGACCACAAATTGTGGACCACAAAGTATGGGCTTACGGGCCACAAAATATGGACCTGTGGCCCACAAAATATGGACTGCAAAATTTGGGCCTGCGTACCAAAAAATTGGTCCTGGGGTCCTCAAAATATGGACCACAAAATATATACCACAAAATATGGACCACAAAACATAGACCACAATATGTGGGCATGCGTGCCACAAAATTTGGGCCTGGGGTCCACAAAATATGGACCACAAAATATACACCACAAAATATGGGCATGCGGTCCAGAAAATTTGGGCCTGCAGAACCACAAGATTTATGCCTGCGTACCATACAATATGGACCACAACATTTGGACCACACAATTTGGGCCTGCAGACAACAAAATTTGGGCCTGCGGGGCCACAAAATGTGGACCACAAAATATGAGCCTGTGGGCCACAATATTTGGGCCTGCGTACCACAAAATTTGGTCCTGGGGTCCAAAAAATATGGACCACAAAATATAGACCACAAAATATGGACCACAAAACATAGACCACAATATATGGGCATGCGTGCCACAAAATTTGGGCCTGGGGTCCACAAAATATGGACCACAAAATATACACCACAAAATATGGGCATGCGGACCAGAAAATTTGGGCCTGCAGAACCACAAGATTTATGCCTGCGTACCATACAATATGGACCACAACATTTGGACCACACAATTTGGGCCTGCAGACAACAAAATTTGGGCCTGCGGGGGCCACAAAATGTGGACCACAAAATATGAGCCTGTGGGCCACAATATTTGGGCCTGCGTGCCACAAAATTTGGTCCTGGGGTCCACAAAATATGGACCACAAAATATGGACCACAAAACATAGACCACAATATGTGGGCATGCGTGCCACAAAATTTGGGCCTGGGGTCCACAAAATATGGACCACAAAATATACACCCCAAAATATGGGCATGCGGACCAGAAAATTTGGGCCTGCAGAACCACAAGATTTATGCCTGCGTACCATACAATATGGACCACAACATTTGGACCACACAATTTGGGCCTGCAGACAACAAAATTTGGGCCTGCGGGGCTACAAAATGTGGACCACAAAATATGAGCCTGTGGGCCACAATATTTGGGCCTGCGTACCACAAAATTTGGTCCTGGGGTCCACAAAATATGGACCACAAAATATACACCACAAAATATGGGCATGCGGACCAGAAAATTTGGGCCTGCAGAACCACAAGATTTATGCCTGCGTACCATACAATATGGACCACAACATTTGGACCACACAATTTGGGCCTGCAGACAACAAAATTTGGGCCTGCGGGGGCCACAAAATGTGGACCACAAAATATGAGCCTGTGGGCCACAATATTTGGGCCTGCGTACCACAAAATTTGGTCCTGGGGTCCACAAAATATGGACCACAAAATATAGACCACAATTTATGGGCATGCGTGCCACAAAATTTGGGCCTGGGGTCCACAAAATATGGACCACAAAATATACACCACAAAATATGGGCATGCGGACCAGAAAATTTGGGTCTGCAGAACCACAAGATTTATGCCTGTGTACCATAAAATATGGACCACAACATTTGGACCACAACATTTGGACCACACAATTTGGACCACAAAATTTGGACCACAAAATTTGGCACGACCTCCGAGGAGAAAGTTGGAGGGACGCACCTGACGGACTTATGCTGTCTTCAAAGTGGAGCCAAGATCCTTCATACGTAGTTATTTGAGATCTCAAGTGAAAAGTTTTACGCTGCTACAGAAAGAAAGAAGGAGAGAGAGAGAGAGAGAGAGAGATTGAGAGAGACAAAGAAGTCTTCAATATATTTATTTCTGCTTAGGAAAATGTGAGAAGGAAGTTGGAGGGACACACCTGACGGACTTATGCTGTCTTTAAAGTGGAGTGGTAATTGTTTTTTTGGTAATTCATGAAGTTGAGATCATGACCCAGTATGGTGAATGATGCGGACACGTTTGTTACTTTTGTTTTGGACGTTTCCCTGTTCAATAAAGGAAGCTAAGATCCTTTTTACGTAATTATTTGAGATCTCAAGTGAAATGAGTCTGCATAAAATACAATTTTACGCTGCTACAGAAAGAAAGAAGGACAGAGAGAGAGAAGAGAGAGAGAGAGAGAGAGAGAGAGAGAGAGATTGAGAAAGACAAAGAAGTCTTCAAGATGTTTTTTTCTGCTTTGGAAAATGTGAGAAGAAAGTTGGAGGGACACACCTGACGGACTTATGCTGTCTTTAAAGTGGAGTGGTAATTGTTTTTTTGGTAATTCATGAAGTTGAGATCATGACCCAGTATGGTGAATGATGCGGGCACGTTTGTTACTTTTGTTTTGGACGTTTCCCTGTTCAATAAAGGAAGCTAAGATCCTTTTTACGTAATTATTTGAGATCTCAAGTGAAATGAGTCTGCATAAAATACAATTTTACGCTGCTACAGAAAGAAAGAAGGAGAGAGAGAGAGAAGAGAGAGAGAGAGAGAGAGAGAGAGAGAGAGAGAGAGAGAGAGAGAGAGAGAGAGAGAGAGAGAGAGAGAGAGAGAGAGAGAGAGAGAGAGAGAGAGAGAGAGAGAGAGAGATTGAGAAAGACAAAGAAGTCTTCAAGATGTTTTTTTCTGCTTTGGAAAATGTGAGAAGAAAGTTGGAGGGACACACCTGACGGACTTATGCTGTCTTTAAAGTGGAGTGGTAATTGTTTTTTTTTGGTAATTCATGAAGTTGAGCTCATGACCCAGTATGGTGAATGATGCGGACACGTTTGTTACTGGTGTTTTGGTAGTTTCCCTGTTCAATAAAGGAAGCTAAGATCCCTTTTTACGTATTTATTTGAGATCTCAAGTGAAATGAGTCTACATAAAATACAATTTTACGCTGCTACAGAAAGAAAGAAGGAGAGCGAGAGAAGAGAAAGAGAGAGAGAGAGATTGAGGGAGACTAAGAAGTCTTCAAGATGTTTTTATCTGCTTTGGAAAATGTGAGAAGAAAGTTGGAGGGACACACCTGACGGACTTATGCTGTCTTTAAAGTGGAGTGGCAATTTTTTTTTTTTGATAATTCATGAAGTTGAGCTCATGATGTGGTATGGTGAATGATGCGGACACGTTTGTTACTGGTGTTTTGGTAGTTTCCCTGTTCAATAAAGGAAGCTAAGATCCTTTTTACGTAATTATTAGAGATCTCAAGTGAAATGAGTCTGCATAAAATACAATTTTACGCTGCTACAGAAAGAAAGAATGAGAGAGAGAGAGAGAGAGAGAGAGAGAGAGAAGAGAGAGAGAGAGAGAGAGAGAGAGAGATTGAGGGAGACAAAGAAGTCTTCAAGATGTTTTTATGTGCTTTGGAAAATGTGAGAAGAAAGTTGGAGGGACTCACCTGACGGACTTATGCTGTCTTTAAAGTGGAGTTGCAATTTTTTTTTTTTTGGTAATTCATGAAGTTGAGCTCATGACGCAGTATGGTGAATGATGCGGACACGTTTGTTACTGGTGTTTTGGTAGTTTCCCTGTTCAATAAAGGGAGCTAAGATCCTTTTTACGTATTTATTTGAGATCTCAAGTGAAATGAGTCTACATAAAATACAATTTTACGCTGCTACAGAAAGAAAGAAGGAGAGAGAGAGAGAAGAGAAAGAGAGAAAGAGAGAGAGAGATTGAGAAAGACAAAGAAGTCTTTAAGATGTTTTTATCTGCTTTGGAAAATGTGAGAAGAAAGTTGGAGGGACGCACCTGACGGACTTATGCTGTCTTGAAAGTGGGGTGGTAATTTTTTTTTTTTTTGGTAAGCTACATGTGGCTAGCACGTGCTAGCATAGCTACTCTGCTAGTTAGCAACTCTACTCTCTTGGTGTCTTGTCCTCAAAACACTCGTCATTTATTTAAGTCATCCCGAATAAAGCTTTGTCGTCTAGGTGGCGCTAATGCGGGCAAGAAAACTCTGCTAACGTGTCCGTGACTCTCCTCGGCATTCAGCTGATTTTTTTGGAGCATTTTAGCGCAAATGAAGGCAGGTTTGTGCGCGTGGGAGTGCGATGAGGACGAAGGCGAGGAGGAACTGAGAGTAATCATAGTCGTGTTCAATCAGACACCCGCTATTAAGTTGATAAATACACTTTTCTCAGTGTGAGCGCGGATCCGCTGAGTACCCCTCAGGCACACTTTAGCTCGCTGCTCGCCGCTCCTCCCATTAACCCACAAAATGTCCCCAAATTCATCCGGACTCAGCGTGCTCGGCCGCCACACATTTGCCGAGTGGATTTCCCGCCTCTCGGGGAGCAGAAAGACGTTTTTTGGTAGCACATTAAGAAAAGCACGCTTTCCGCGTGTAGCTAACGGGAACAAATGGCGGCAGAGTGCTCGTGCAGTGAGCGAGGGACAAACACCTCCTCGCCGACCACATGCTGGTGACGGGGCCGAGCGGAGGCCCCCCCGTAGGTGTCATGGCCGGCGCCACCTGATGAACACTAAGCACATGTTGTAGCTAAGTGTTATTGTTGTTGTTGTTTATTCATTTGATGGGCCCTCGGAGCCTCGCCGCCTTCTTCGCTTAGAACGCCCAAATGTATTTACAATGACTCGGGTCCGGACCGGGAGGGAAATAAACGCAGCGAGTGGGTCCGCGTTTAATTGGACTGGGTGAGTTCTTAACCACTATTTACATCACGGCTGTTTGAAAACTGCATTGAAAAACTTTTCGGGACCAATTTCGCCATAACTGGCACTTTAGTGTGTGTTAATAAATGTTACTTGTTTCACAATATGTGTCAGTGTAAAAAAAATCAAAAATCAGTGCTGAAGAATTCAGTGTAAAAAAATTGAGTGTAAAAAAAAGTTCAGTGCAAAAAAAAAAATTGTGCTGAAAAATTGAGTGTAAAAAAGTTGAGTGTAAAAAAAATATTCAGTGCTGAAAAATTCAGTGTGAAAAAAAAAATTGTGCTGAAAAATTCTGTGTAAAAAAAAATTCAGTGCAAAAAAAAAATAGTGCTGAAAAATTGAATGTAAAAAAAATTGAGTGTAAAAAAAAATTACTGCTAAAAAATTCAGTGCAAAAAAATGAATTCAGTGCAAAAAAAAATTCAGTGCAAAAAAAAATTGTGCTGAAAAATTTAGTGTAAAAAAATTGACTGTAAAAAACAAAATTCAGTGCTGAAAAATTCAGTGTTGAAAATTTCAGTGTAAAGAAAAATAAATGTTAACCAAAAAAATGTATTCCTGAAAAATTCATTTCTGAAAAATTCAGTGTAAAAAAAAATTACTGCTGAAAAAAGTCAGTGCAAAAAATGAATTCAGTGCAAAAAAAAATTCAGTGCAAAAAAAAATTGTGCTGAAAAATTGAGAGTAAAAAAATTTACTGTATAAAACAAAATTCAGTGATGAAAAATTCAGTGTTGAAAAATTCAGTGTAAAGAAAAATAAATTTTAACAAAAAAAAAAGAATTCCTGAAAAATTCATTTCTGAAAAAGTCAGTGTAAAAAAAAATGACTGCTAAAAAATTCAGTGCATAAAAATGAATTCAGTGCAAAAAAAATTCAGTGCAAAAAAAAATTGTTCTGAAAAATTGAGTGTAAAAAAATTGACTGTAAAAAACAAAATTTAGTGCTGAAAAATTTAGTGTTGAAAAATTCAGTGTTGAAAAATTCAGTGTAAAGAAAAATAAATGTTAACATAAAAAAAAATAATTCCTGAAAAATTAATTTCTGAAAAATTCAGTGTAAAAAAAAAAAATCACTGCTGAAAAATTCAGTGCAAAAAAAATGAATTCAGTGCAAAAAAAATTGTGCTGAAAAGTTGAGTGTAAAAAAAATTGAGTGCTGGAAAAATTCAGTGTTGAAAAATTCAGCGTAAAGAAAAATAAATGTAAACAAAAAAAATATATATTTCCTGAAAATTTAATTTCTTAAAAATTCAGGAACATTTTCAAACTGAAATATTTGATGTGAAGTAATTGGAGCCTCAAAAAGATCAATATTTTATAACATTGATTTTGATTCATTATTATTTTTTGAGCAATGACAGTTCAAAAAAAAAAATCACACTAAAGTTTTTAGGGACCCAAAAGGGCCCCACTCATAAAAATAAGTCACACAGTATATGATTTAGTTGTTTATTCATTTGATGGGCCCTCGGAGCCTCGCCGCCTTCTTCGCTTAGAACGCCCAAATGTATTTACAATGACTCGGGTTCGGACCGGGAGGGAAATAAACGCAGTGAGTGGGTCCGCGTTTAATTGGACTGGGTGAGTTCTTAACCGTTATTTACATCACGGCTGTTTGAAAACTGCATTGAAAAACTTTTCGGGACCAATTTCGCCATAACTGGCACTTTAGTGTTTGTTAATAAATGTTACTTGTTTCACAATATGTGTCAGTGTAAAAAAAAAAAAAATCTGTGCTGAAGAATTCAGTGTAGAAAAATTCAGTGTGAAAAAAATTTTGGGCTGAAAAATTCAATGTAAAATAAATATGTGTAAAAAAAAATCATTGCTTAAAAATTGAGTGTAAAAAAAAAATTCTGTGCAAAAAAAAAAAATAGTGCTGAAAAATTGAGTGTAAAAGAATTGAGTGTAAAACAAATATTCAGTGCTGAAAAATACGGTGTGAAAAAAAAATGTGTGCTGAAAAATGATGTGTAAAATAAATATGTGTAAAAAAATGTTGTGCTGAAAAATTCAGTGTAAAAAAAATTCAGTGCAAAAAAAAAAATAGTGCTGAAAAATTTAGTGTAAAAAAATTGATTGTAAAAAAACACAATTCAGTGTTGAAAAATTCAGTGTTGAAAATTTAGTGTAAAGAAAAATAAATTTTAATAATAATAATAATAATAATGGATTAGATTTATATAGCGCTTTTCTAGAGACACTCAAAGCGCTTCACAGAGAAGTGAGAACCCATCATTCATATTTACAACTCATTCATTCATCATTCATTCTCCGTGTGAGCGCACCGGGGGCAAGGTGAAGTGTCCTCCCAAGGACACAACGGCAGCGATTGAAGGTATGACCACCGGCACCAACGGCAGGTCTGAACGACCTCGGTACTGCACGGTCTGCCCACGTACGCCCGATACACGCCCCGGTATAACAAAAAAAATCATTCCTGAAAAATTCATTTCTGAAAAATTCAGTGTAAAAAAAGAATCACTGCTGAAAAATTCAGGGATTTAGCATTCAGTGCAAAAAAATTAATTCAATGCAAACAAAAGTTCGGTGTAAAAAAAATTCAGTGCAAAAAAAAAATAGTGCTGAAAAATTGAGTGTAAAAAAATTGAGTGTAAAAAACAAAATTCAGTGCTGAAAAATTCAGTGTTGAAAAATTCAGTGTAAAGAAAAATACATTTTAACAAAAAAAATAATTCCTGAAAAATTCATTTCTGAAAAATTCAGTGTAAAAAAAAAAATCACTGCTGAAAAATTCAGTGCAAAAAATAAATTCAGTGCTGGAAAAATCCAGTGTTGAAAATGTCAGTGTAAAGAAAAATAAATGTGTAAAAAAAATCCCTGCTGAAAAATTCAGTGCAAAAAAAAAATTCATTGCAAAAAAAAAAATTCAGGTCAAAAAAAAATTCCCCTGTCCAGTTGTCATATCTTGTCTTATGAGTATGTTAGAGCAGTGTTTCTTAACCATAAGAACATTTTCAAAGTGGAATATTTGATGTGAAGTAATTGGAATTTCAAAAAGATCAATATTTTATAACATTGATTTTGATTCATTTTTATTTTTTGAGCAGTGACAGTTAAAAAAAAAAAAATCACACTAAAGTTTTTAGGGACCCAAAAGGGCCCCACTCATAAAAATAAGTCACACAGTATATGATTTAGTTGTTTATTCATTTGATGGGCCCTCGGAGCCTCGCCGCCTTCTTCGCTTAGAACGCCCAAATGTATTTACAATGACTCGGGTCCGGACCGGGAGGGAAATAAACGCAGCGAGTGGGTCCGCGTTTAATTGGACTGGGTGAGTTCTTAACCACTATTTACATCACGGCTGTTTGAAAACTGCATTGAAAACTTTGTGGTCCCAATTTTGCCATAACTGGCACTTTGGTGTGTGTTAATAAATAATAATTGTTTCACAATATGTTTTTATTTATTTAAAAACAAGCTGAATGAAAAAATCAGTGTAAAAAAAATTCAGTGCTGAAAAATTTGGTGTAAAAAAATTAGTGTAAAAAAAATTTAGTGCTATAAAATTTAGTGCGAAAAAAATTCAGTGTAAAAAGAAAAAATCAGTGCTGAAAAATTCAGTGCTAAAAAATTCAGTGTAAAAAAAATTCAGTGCTGAAAAGTTCAGTGTAAAAAAAAATTCTGTGTAAAAAAAAAAATAATGTTGAAAGATTCTGTGCAATTAAAAATCAGTGCTGAAAAATTCAGTACAAAAAAAATTAAGTGCTGAATAATTCAGTGTAAAAAAAATTAAGTTCTGAAAAATTCAGTGTGAAAAAAAAAATCACTGTAAAAAAATAAATACAATTTCAGTGCTAAAAAATTCAGTGTAAAATAATCAGTGCTGAAAAATTCTGTGCTGAAACATTCGGTGCAAAAAAAAAGTTTCAATGCTGAAAAATTCAGCGTAAAATAAATTCAGTGTAAAAAAATGTCACTGTAAATCAAATTTAGTGCTGTAAAATTCAGTGTGGAAAGAGTCTCCAAGAAAGTTTTCGCAATAAAGACACAAATATCGTTGCCTAGCGATGCGTTCGAGGAGACTGGGAGTTTTGAGGGACGGCTCAGCGGTCCGCCTGTCCTCCTTCTGCGGGAAGCAAAACAAACACGGAGTGTTTTTGAAATCCACACTTTGCTTTGAAAGATGAACTTCCTGTCTTCCAAAAATGTTTCCCATCAGTTCCTCCGGGCCTTAGAAGAAAATTCATAAGTTGTGTGCGGTCAAAGTTCACAGACCTTCCCAGCGTGAACACGTGCACAGCTCTGAGGCGGACGCTCCTGATTGGACGTTTGCTCTCCCACTTCCTCTCCTTTCATCCCTCCGTCCATCAAGTTAGCGTTAGCTCGCTCTGGCTAGTCCCGCTAGCGGGCGCCGACCTCGCATTGACCCGGCCTGGGCAGGAAAACACATGTTCTGCTGGTCCTGGCTGGCTGGCTGCCTGCGGAGAGGCTTGGGAATTCCTCCAGCGAGGAGGAAGGTCTGCTGGACATTAATGCGTGCAGACTTTGGACACGTTCACCTCCACAACAGTGTGGCCCCGCCCCCCAGCCGCATGTTGTTTTGTCTTATTGGAACGCGACGCATTCTAAATACAAAATAAAAACATCCCGGATAACAACAAAACACACAAAAACTACAGGATGCATTTTTAGGAGAAATTGCATGTGAATGCTAACGTTAGCATGCTATCAGCGAAATAATGCTTCAAGTCTCAACTGATATGACTATGAAGCATGTGCATGTAAAATTAGCTAAAAAAAAAAAAAAAAAAGCCCATGTTACCATGCTAACATGCTAACGTTAGCATGCTATCAGAAAAAATGCATCAAGAAAAATTCAGTGTAAAAAAAAATTACTGCTAAAAAATTCAGTGCAAAAAAATGAATTCAGTGCAAAAAAAAATTCAGTGCAAAAAAAATTGTGCTGAAAAAAATTGAGTGTAAAAAAATTGAGTGTAAAAAACAAAATTCAGTGCTGAAAAATTCAGTGTTGAAAATTTCAGTGTAAAGAAAAATAAATTTTAACAAAAAAATTAATTCCTGAAAAATTCATTTCTGAAAAATTTAGTGTAAAAAATGTTTACTGCTCAACAATTCAGTGCAAAAAAATGAATTCAGTGCAAAAAAAAATTCAGTGCAAAAAAAATTGTGCTGAAAAATTGAGTGTAAAAAAATTGACTGTAAAAAACAAAATTCAGTGCTGAAAAATTCAGTGTTGAAAAATTCAGTGTAAAGAAAAATAAATGTCAACAACAAAAAAAAAATAATTCCTGAAAAATTTATTTCTGAAAAATTCAGTGTAAAAAAAAAAATCACTGCTGAAAAATTCAGTGCAAAAAAATGAATTCAGTGCAAAAAAAAAAATTCAGTGCAAAAAAAAAAATTGTGCTGAAAAATTGAGTGTAAAAAAAATTGAGTGCTGTAAAAATTCAGTGTTGAAAAATTCAGCATAAAGAAAAATAAATGTAAACAAAAAAATAATAATTCCTGAAAAATTCATTTTTGAAAAATTCAGTGTAAAAAATCCCTCCTGAAAAATTCAGTGCAAAAATATTAATTCTTTGCGAAAAAAAATTCAGTGCAAAAAAAAATTGTGCTGAAAAATTGAGTGTAAAAAAATTGACTGTAAAAAACAAAATTCAGTGCTGAAAATTTCAGTGTTGAAAAATTCAGTGTAAAGAAAAATAAATGTTAACAAAAAAAAAATCATTCCGGAAAAATTCATTTCTGAAAAATTCAGTGTAAAAAAAAATCACTGCTGAAAAATTCAATGCAAAAAAATGAATTCAGTGCAAAAAAAAATTCAGTGTAAAAAAAAATTGAGTGCCGGAAAAATTCAGTGTTGAAAAATTCAGCGTAAAGAAAAATAAATATAAACAAAAAAAATAATCATTCCTGAAAAATTCATTTCTTAAAAATTCAGTGTACAAAAAATCCCTGCTGAAAAATTCAGTGCAAAAAAAAATTTCTGTGCAAAAAAAAAAAAAATCAAGTCCCAACTTATATGACTATGAAGCATGTACATGGAAAATTAGCTAAAAATAAAAAAAGCTCATGTTAGCATGCTAACATGCTAGCGTTAGCATGCTGTCAGCAAAAAAATGTGTCGATATGACTAGGAAGCGTGTGCATGTAAAATTAGCTAAAAAAAAAAAAGCTCATGTTAGCATGCTAACATGCTAACGTTACCATGCTATCAGAAAAAATGCATCAAGTCCCAACTCATATGACTATGAAGCGTGTGCATGTAAAAATTAGCTAAAAATAAAAATAAAAAGATTATGTTAGCATGCTAACATGCTAACATCAGCATGCTATCGGAAAAAATGCATCAAGTCCCAACTCGTATGACTATGAAGCATGTGCATGGAGAATTAGCTAAAAATAAAAAAAGCTCATGTTAGCATGCTAGCATGCTAAAGTTAGCATGCTATCAGCAAAAATGAATCAAGTCCCAACTCATATGACTATGAAGCGTGTGCATTGAAACTGAGCTAAAAATAAATTTAAAAAAAGCTCATGTTAGCATGCTAACATGCTGAACGTTACAATGCTATCAGCAAAAATGAATCAAGTCCCAACTCATATGACTATGAAGCGTGTGCATGTAAAATTAGCTACAAAAGAAAAAAAGTTCATGTTAGCATGCTAACATGCTAACGTTAGCATGCTATCAGCAAAAATGCATCAAGTCCCAACTCATATGACTATGAAGCGTGTGCATGTAAAATTAGCTAAATTGAAAAAAAGCTCATGTTAGCATGCTAACGTTAGCATTCTATCAGCAAAAATGCATCAAGTCCCAACTTGTATGACTATGAAGCATGTGCATTGAAAATTAGCTAAAAAAAAAAAAAAGCTTATGTTAGCATGCTATCATGCTAATGTTAGCATGCTATCAGCAAAAATGCATCAAGTCCCAACTCATATGACTATGAAGCGTGTGCATATAAAATTAGCTAAATAGAAAAAAGTTTATGTTAGCATGCTAACATGCTAACGTTAGCATTCTATCAGCAAAAATGCATCAAGTCCCAACTTGTTTGACTATAAAGTGTGTGCATTGAAAATTAGTTAAAAATTTAAAAAAAGCTAATGTTAGCATGCTATCATGTTAGCATTAGCATGCTATCAGCAAAAAAATGTGTCAAGTCTCAACTGATATGACTATGAAGCGTGTGCATGTAAAATTAGCTAAAAAAAAAAGCTCATGTTAGCATGCTAACATGCTATCGTTACCATGCTATCAGAAAAAATGGATCAAGTCCCAACTCATATGACTATGAAGCGTGTGCATGTAAGAATTAGCTAAAAATACAAATAAAAAGATTATGTTAGCATGCTAACATGCTAACATTAGCATGCTATCGGAAACATTGCATCAAGTCCCAACTCATATGACTATGAAGCATGTGCATGGAGAATTAGCTAAAAATAAAAAAAGCTCATGTTAGCATGCTAGCATGCTAAAGTTAGCATGCTATCAGCAAAAATGAATCAAGTCCCAACTCATATGACTATGAAGCGTGTGCATTGAAACTGAGCTAAAAATAAATTAAAAAAAGCTCATGTTAGCATGCTAACATGCTAACGTTACAATGCTATCAGCAAAAATGAATCAAGTCCCAACTCATATGACTATGAAGCATGTGCATGTAAAATTAGCTACAAAAGAAAAAAAGTTCATGTTAGCATGCTATCATGCTAACGTTAGCATGCTATCAGCAAAAATGCATCAAGTCCCAACTCATATGACTATGAAGCGTGTGCATGTAAAATGAGCTAAACCGAAAAAAAGCTCATGTTAGCATGCTAATGTTAGCATGCTATCAGCAAAAATGCATCAAGTCCCAACTTGTATGACTATGAAGCATGTGCATTGAAAATGAGCTAAAAAAAAAAAAAAAAGCTCATGTAAGCATGCTATCATGCTAACGTTAGCATGCTATCAGCAAAAATGCATCAAGTCCCAACTCATATGACTATGAAGCGTGTGCATGGAAAATTAGCTAAACCGAAAAAAAGCTCATGTTAGCATGCTAACGTTAGCATGCTATCAGCAAAAATGCATCAAGTCCCAACTTGTATGACTATGAAGCATGTGCATTGAAAATGAGCTAAAAAAAAAAAAAAAAAAAGCTCATGTAAGCATGCTAACATGCTAATGTTAGCATGCTATCAGCAAAAATGCATCAAGTCCCAACTCATATGACTATGAAGCGTGTGCATGGAAAATTAGCTAAAAATAAAAAAAAAGCTCATGTTAGCATGAGGTGTTCGGCTGCCAAATTGGCTCATAAGGTTAGCACGCTAATTTTAGTATGCTAGAATGCTAATGTTAGCATGCTAGCGGTTAGCATGTGTCAAGTACCAAGTTATATGACTATGAGAGGTTTGGCTGTAAAGTTGCATA
>NC_084745.1:1030270-1037770 GCF_033978785.1 Entelurus aequoreus | reverse complement strand
TATATATATATATATATATATATATATATATATATATATATATATATATATATATATATATATATATATATATATATATATTTATTTATTTATTTCAATATGATGTGGGTCCACCTTTTGCAGCTATTACAGCTTCAACTCTTCTGGGAAGGCTGTCCACAAGGTTGCGGAGTGTGTTTATAGGAGTTTTTCCCACCATTCTTCCAAAAGCGCATTGGTGAGGTCACACTCTGATGTTGGTGGAGAAGGCCTGGCTCTCAGTCTCCGTTCTAATTCATCCCAAAGGTGTTCTATCGGGGTTCAGGTCAGGACTCTGTGCAGGCCAGTCAAGTCCATCCACACCAGACTCTGTCATCCATGTCTTTATGGACCTTTGCTTTGTGCACTGGTGCACAGTAATGTTGGAAGAGGTAAGGGGCCCGCTCCAAATTGTTCCCACAAGGCTGGGAGCATGGAATTGTTGAAAGTGTTTTGGTGTCCTGGAGCATTCAAAGTTCCTTTCACTGGAACTAAGGGGCCAAGCCCAACTCCTGAAAAACAACCACACACCATAATTCCTCCTCCACCAATTTTCACACCCCTACCACTTTGTGGCTGAGTTGCTGTTGTTCCCAAACGCTTCCATTTTCTTATAATAAAGCCGACAGTTGACTTTGAAATATTTAGGAGAGAGGAAATTTCACAACTGGATTTGTTGCACATTTGACAGTTCCACGCTGGAAATCACTGAAAGTGGCCCATTCTTTCACAAATGTTTGTAGAAACATTCTCCATGCCTAAGTGCTTGATTTGATGTCGCTTTTTGATGCAGTACCGCCTGATGGAGTCCAAGGTCGTGTCAGTCCATCTTAGATGAGCTCGGGTGTTGTTGATAAATGGCTTTGGCTTTGCATAGTAGAGTTTTAACTTGCACTCACGAACGTGGCAACCAACTGTAGTTACTGACGGTGTTTTTTCTGAAGTATTCCTGAGCCCATGTGGTGATATCCTTTACACACCGATGTCGCTTTTTTGATGCAGTACCGCCTGAGGGAGTCCAAGGTCGCGTCAGTTCATCTTAGATGAGCTCGGGTGTTGTTGATAAATGGCTTTGGCTTTGCATTGCGGAGTTTTAACTTGCACTTGCAGATGTGGCGACCAGCTGTAGTTACTGACGGTGTTTTTTCGGAAGTATTCCTGAGCCCATGTGGTGATATCCTTTACACACAAATGTCGCTTTTTTGATGCAATACCGTCTGAGGGAGTCCAAGGTCGCGTCAGTCCATCTTAGATGAGCTCGGGTGTTGTTGATAAATGGTTTTAACTTGCACTCACGAACGTGGCAACCAACTGTAGATACTGACGGTAGGTTTTCTGAAGTATTCCTGAGCCCATGTGGTGATATCCTTTACACACAAATGTCGCTTTTTTGATGCAATACCGTCTGAGGGAGTCCAAGGTCACGTCAGTCCATCTTAGATGAGCTCGGGTGTTGTTGATAAATTGCTTTGGCTTTGCATTGCGGAGTTTTAACTTGCACTTGCAGATGTGGCGACCAGCTGTAGTTACTGACAGTGTTTTTTCTGAAGTATTCCTGAGCCCATGTGGTGATATCCTTTACACACCGATGTCGCTTTTTTGATGCAATACCGTCTGAGGGAGTCCAAGGTCGCGTCAGTCCATCTTAGATGAGCTCGGGTGTTGTTGATAAATGGTTTTAACTTGCACTCACGAACGTGGCAACCAACTGTAGATACTGACGGTAGGTTTTCTGAAGTATTCCTGAGCCCATGTGGTGATATCCTTTACACACAAATGTCGCTTTTTTGATGCAATACCGTCTGAGGGAGTCCAAGGTCACGTCAGTCCATCTTAGATGAGCTCGGGTGTTGTTGATAAATTGCTTTGGCTTTGCATTGCGGAGTTTTAACTTGCACTTGCAGATGTGGCGACCAGCTGTAGTTACTGACAGTGTTTTTTCTGAAGTATTCCTGAGCCCATGTGGTGATATCCTTTACACACCGATGTCGCCTTTTTGATGCAGTACCGCCGGAGGGAGTCCAATGTCGCGTCAGTCCATCTTAGATGAGCTCGGGTGTTGTTGATGAATGGCTTTGGCTTTGCATTGTGGAGTTTTAACTTGCACTCACGAACGTGGCAACCAACTGTAGTTACTGACGGTGGTTTTTCTGAAGTATTCTCGAGCCCATGTGGTGATATCCTTTACACACCAATGTCGTGTTTTGATGCAATACCGCCTGAGGGAGTCCAAGGTCGTGTCAGTCCATCTTAGATGAGCTCGGGTGTTGTTGATAAATGGCTTTGGCTTTGCATAGTAGAGTTTTAACTTGCACTCACGAACGTGGCAACCAACTGTAGATACTGACGGTGTTTTTTCTGAAGTATTCCTGAGCCCATGTGGTGATATCCTTTACACACCGATGTCGCTTTTTTGATGCAGTACCGCCTGAGGGAGTCCAAGGTCGCGTCAGTTCATCTTAGATGAGCTCGGGTGTTGTTGATAAATGGCTTTGGCTTTGCATTGCGGAGTTTTAACTTGCACTTGCAGATGTGGCGACCGACTGTAGTTACTGACGGTGTTTTTTCTGAAGTATTCCTGAGCCCATGTGGTGATATCCTTTACACACCGATGTCGCTTTTTTGATGCAGTACCGCCTGAGGGAAGTCCAAGGTCGCGTCAGTCCATCTTAGATGAGCTCGGGTGTTGTTGATAAATGGCTTTGGCTTTGCATAGTAGAGTTTTAACTTGCACTCACGAACGTGGCAACCAACTGTAGATACTGACGGTGGTTTTTCTGAAGTATTCCTGAGCCCATGTGGTGATATCCTTTACACACCGATGTCGCTTTTTTGATGCAGTACCGCCTGAGGGAGTCCAAGGTCGCGTCAGTCCATCTTAGATGAGCTCGGGTGTTGTTGATAAATGGCTTTGGCTTTGCATTGCGGAGTTTTAACTTGCACTTGCAGATGTGGCGACCAGCTGTAGTTACTGACGGTGGTTTTTCGGAAGTATTCCTGAGCCCATGTGGTGATATCCTTTACACACAAATGTCGCTTTTTTGATGCAGTACCGCCTGAGGGAAGTCCAAGGTCGCGTCAGTCCATCTTAGATGAGCTCGGGTGTTGTTGATAAATGGCTTTGGCTTTGCATAGTGGAGTTTTAACTTGCACTCACGAACGTGGCAACCAACTGTAGTTACTGACGGTGTTTTTTCTGAAGTATTCCTGAGCCCATGTGGTGACATCCTTTACACACAAATGTCGCTTTTTTGATGCAATACCGTCTGAGGGAGTCCAAGGTCGCGTCAGTCCATCTTAGATGAGCTCGGGTGTTGTTGATAAATGGTTTTAACTTGCACTCACGAACGTGGCAACCAACTGTAGATACTGACGGTAGGTTTTCTGAAGTATTCCTGAGCCCATGTGGTGATATCCTTTACACACAAATGTCGCTTTTTTGATGCAATACCGTCTGAGGGAGTCCAAGGTCACGTCAGTCCATCTTAGATGAGCTCGGGTGTTGTTGATAAATGGCTTTGGCTTTGCATTGCGGAGTTTTAACTTGCACTTGCAGATGTGGCGACCAGCTGTAGTTACTGACGGTGGTTTTTCTGAAGTATTCCTGAGCCCATGTGGTGATATCCTTTACACACCGATGTCGCCTTTTTGATGCAGTACCGCCGGAGGGAGTCCAAGGTCGCGTCAGTCCATCTTAGATGAGCTCGGGTGTTGTTGATAAATGGCTTTGGCTTTGCATAGTGGAGTTTTAACTTGCACTCACGAACGTGGCAACCAACTGTAGTTACTGACGGTGGGTTTTCTGAAGTATTCCTGAGCCCATGTGGTGATATCCTTTACACACCAATGTCGCTTTTTTGATGCAATACCGTCTGAGGGATCTCAAGGTCGCGTCAGTCCATCTTAGATGAGCTCGGGTGTTGTTGATAAATGGCTTTGGCTTTGCATAGTGGAGTTTTAACTTGCACTCACGAACGTGGCAACCAACTGTAGTTACTGACGGTGTTTTTTCTGAAGTATTCCTGAGCCCATGTGGTGATATCCTTTACACACCAATGTCGCTTTTTTGATGCAATACCGTCTGAGGGAGTCCAAGGTCGCGTCAGTCCATCTTAGATGAGCTCGGGTGTTGTTGATAAATGGCTTTGGCTTTGCATTGCGGCGTTTTAACTTGCACTTGCAGATGTGGCGACCAGCTGTAGTTACTGACGGTGGTTTTTCGGAAGTATTCCTGAGCCCATGTGGTGATATCCTTTACACACCGATGTCGCTTTTTGATGCAGGTAGTCCAAGGTCATGGGCATTCAGTGTTGGTTTTCATTCTGGATTCAGAATTAAGGATTCGGACCGATTCTCTCAATGTGTTATTTGATATAATGAATTATAAGGAAACTTTTTCAAAACAGGTTAAAAAAAGCTTAAAAGAGGGCTTAAAAACGTCTTTTAAAAAATATAATTAAAAAAAAAAAAATGTTTTAATTATTTGTGCAAATAAAATAAAAAGAAGAAATGCTTTTTAGATTAAAAAAAAGCCGTTAAAGTATAAGTGAATTATTGAAATGAGGCAAAGTCGACTCGCCCCATGTCAGCGCGCTGCACCTGTTGCCATGGCAACGCCGCCTCCACGGCCTCGCTCAGCGTGTTTATTTAGTTAAAGCAATTAGCCACTGTGATGAGCGCTCCTTTTATTTATATCTTCATGTCCCGCCCCCATTTAACCTCTGACCCCCTCCACCGCCGTCACATATTTGCAACGATGTCGCCGTTACAAGCTGAGCGGGGGTGATTTGGACGCTGAAAGGCCGATCGATGGCGAAACGACGCGGCGGGTAAGTGGGACGACTCAGGGGGGCCGAACGAGTGCGAGCGGCGGCGCTGCTGAAAATGTCACCTGGCGACGGCGGCCGCGTTCCGCGACAGTCGATGTGTGGCGGAGGAGCGCGGGACTGATGAATGGGGGTTCGAACGTGGAAGAGGAGGAGAAAATGGAGTTGTTTTGTGCGGCGAGGAGCACGCTGGGACGGCAATTACCGCCCTTCGGAGGCCAACTCGCGACCATTGCAGAGGTCGCGGGCAGCCGGGATGTGTCGGAACCCTCGGAGGGGGACGTTCAAAGAACTTTGGCTCCGCCTCGCTCCCCGCCGCCGCCGTTGCCATGCTGCCTCCTGAGGGGACCTATCAGGGCCAGTGGAGCCTGAAATCAATCACTCTCCGCCATCAAAGCCTGGGCCCGCGCCGCCATTGTGACGGCGCCATCTGGGCCTCGGCAAAACGGCCGCATTTTATCTTTCATTTACCTGCCTTGGCCGGGTGTTGCTCTCACTTCCTTCTTTGGAAGTTTATATTTGATACAGAGCGCTGATGTGCGCTTTGTGCTCACTCTCTTTTGGAGGAAACAACACGACTCGTACTCCATTGTATTGACTTCCCATCACCAGGTGTATTACATCGTGATTATTGACAAACAGTTAGTAGGGGAGCACAACAAAATGTATCGTTGTAAAAATGTATCGATCCATCATTTTCAAAAATCCATAAAATAGATATAAATATATTTATGTATTTTGTTTTTTTTTCATATATGTGTCCGTGTTGGCCCTGCGAAGAGGTGGCGACTTGTCCAGGGTGTACCCCGCCTTCCGCCTGAATGCAGCTGGGATAGGGTAAAGCAACCCCCGCAACCCCGAGAGGGACAACCAGTAGGAAATGGATAGTTTTTTATGTATATGTATGTATGTGTGTATATATACCCATAGTTTTCTAAAATGTATTTTAAAAAATTATATATATAAATATATATATATATATATATATATATATATATATATATATATATATATATATATATATATATATATATATATATATATATATATATATATATATATATATATATATATATATATATATATGCTAATATATATATATTTTTTCATATAAATAAACATATTTGTAAAAGAAAAATTAAATATTCACGCCCAAAAAGGTTTCAAAATGCAATATGATATGTAAAGTAACCGGAGCCTTGAATATATCAATAATTCATAATAACATTGATTTTGATTCATTATTATGTTTAAAGAAATTGCAGTTTTAAATAAAAGAACAAACAGCCTGCATGGCAGTTTTTTTTGTTTTTTTTTATATAAATATATATATTAAAAAAAATACATATATATATATATATTATTTTTATACAGTATATATAATATATATATGTATATGTATATATATATATATATATTAAAATAAATTGTATATATATATATATATATATATATATATATATATATATATATATATATATATATATATATATAAATAAATTATACATATATATATATATATATACTGTATAAAAATTATATATATATATATATATACATATATATATATATATATATATATGCTAATATATATATATTTTTTCATATAAATAAACATATTTGTAAAAGAAAAATTAAATATTCACGCCCAAAAAGGTTTCAAAATGCAATATGATATGTAAAGTAACCGGAGCCTTGAATATATCAATAATTCATAATAACATTGATTTTGATTCATTATTATGTTTAAAGAAATTGCAGTTTTAAATAAAAGAACAAACAGCCTGCATGGCAGTTTTTTTTGTTTTTTTTTATATAAATATATATATTAAAAAAAATACATATATATATATATATTATTTTTATACAGTATATATAATATATATATGTATATATATATATATATATATATTAAAATAAATTGTATATATATATATATATATATATATATATATATATATATATATATATATATATATATAAATTATATATATATATATACTGTATAAAAATTATATATATATATATATATATGTATATATATATATATATATACATATATATATATATATATATATATATATATATATATATATATATATATATATATATATATATATATATATATATATATATATATGTATATATATATATTTTTTTACATTTTAGGTAATTTTCTTACCTGACACCTGTTTTGACAAAGTTTCATTTTAATTATTAGTACAAATAATAAATTGCAAGAATTGATTTGAATCAAGAAAAATTCTGAATATATATACATATATATATATATATATATATATATATATATATATATATATATATATATATATATATATATATATATATATATATATATATATATATATATATATATATATATATATATATATATATATATATATATATATATATTAATATATATATATATATATGTATATATATATATATGTATATGTATATATATATATATATATATATATATATATATATATATATATATATATATATATATATATATATATATATATATACATATATATATATATATATATATATATATATATATATATATATATATATATATATATATATATATATATATATATATATATATATATATATATATATATATATATATATATATATTTTTTTT
>NC_084745.1:1022770-1025270 GCF_033978785.1 Entelurus aequoreus | reverse complement strand
AAGTTATAATTTTATATAAAAACTATTACTATTTTACAAGAACAACAAAAACGTTAGTAATATAGTCAGCATTTTAATGACAAATGTCACCATTTTGCATTAAAAAGTAATAATTTTACTTTAAAAAAAAGTAATATTTTTACGACAAAATATTGCAATATTACAGAAACAGAAAGAATATGACAAATTTTTCCCAATTTTATTAGAAAAAAGTAGACACATTATGGAAAAAAAGACTGCTTTTAGTCAATTTGTTTTGTTTTTTAATTTGTTGTTTGTAATTGGATTTTAATCTTCATTATTTACTTTAATTTATTACAGTATGTCTCTATATACATATTTATTTATTTTTTTTAAAAACATTTTCGCCAAAGGGGGCGCATTATATAAAGATGTGTATTTACAACATTAATAATATATACATACTATGCAAATATAAAAAAGCTTGTTGTGAAAAATGAGTTGGAATTTCACAAGAAAAATTTAAGAATTTTGGCAGTATTATAATAAAATTCGTAATTTTACTCAACGCAAGTCAAAATTGTACAAAAAAAAAATGAACATGTGTGCAATAATATGATAAAAGTTGGAATTTTACTCAATAACAGTCGCAATTTTACAAGAAAAGCTTAAAATGTTGCCAATTTTATGAAACTAGTTGTAATTTTACTCGACAAAAGTCACAATGTTATAAGAAAACTTTAAAATTTGGGCAATATTATAATAATAATCAGAATTTTACTTGGACAAATTATGACCAAAGTCTAAATTATGACCAAAGTCTAAATTTTACCAAAAAAATATCACTATTTTACAAGAACAACAAAAACGTTAGCAATATTGTCAGCATTTTAATGACAAATGTCACCATTTTGCATTAAAAAGTAATAATTTTACTTTAAAAAAGTAGTAATTTTACGACAAAATATTGCAATATTACAGAAACAGAAAGAATATGAGAAATTGTTCCCAATTTTATTAGAAAAAAGTCGACACATTGTGGAAAAAAAGACTGCTTTTAGTCAATTTGGGTTTTTTTTAATTTTTTTTGTTTGTAATTGGATTTTAATCTTCATTTATTACTTCAATTTATTACAGTATGTCTCTATATACATATTTTTTTTTTTTTTTTAAACAAATGTTCTCCAAAGGGTCGCATTATATAAAGATGTGTATTTACAACATTAATAATATATACATACTATGCAAATATAAAAAAGCTTGTTGTGAAAAATGAGTTGGAATTTCACAAGAAAAATGTAAGAATTTTGGCAGTATTATAATAAAATTTGTAATTTTACTCAACGCAAGTCAAAATTGTACAAAAAAAAATGAACATTTGTACAATATTATGACAAAAGTTGGAATTTTACTCAATAACAGCCGCAAGTTTACAAGAAAAGCTTAAAATGTTGGCAACTTTATGAAACTAGTTGTAATTGTACTCGACAAAATTCACAATGTTATAAGAAAACTTTAAAATTTGGGCAATATTATAATAATAATCGGAATTTTACTTGGACAAATTATGACCAAAGTCTAAATTATGACCAAAGTCATAATTTTACCCAAAAAATATCACTATTTTACAAGAACAACAAAAACGTTAGCAATATTGTCAGCATTTTAATGACAAATGTCACCATTTTGCATTAAAAAGTAATAATTTTACTTTAAAAAAAGTAAAGATTTTACGACAAAATATTGCAATATTACAGAAACAGAAAGAATATGAGAAATTGTTCCCAATTTTATGAGAAAAAAGTCGACACATTGTGGAAAAAAAGACTACTTTTAGTCAATTTGTTTTTTATTTTATTTTTTTGTTTGTAATTGGATTTCAATCTTCATTATTTACTTCAATTTATTACAGTATGTCTCTACATACATATTTATTTATTTTTTTTAAACAAATTTTCGCCAAAAGGGGCGCAATATATAAAGATGTGTATTTACAACATTAATAATATATACATACTATGCAAATATAAAAAAGCTTGTTGTGAAAAATGAGGTGGAATTTCACAAGAAAAATGTAGGAATTTCGGCAGTATTGTAATAAAATTCGTAATTTTACTCAACGCAAGTCAAAATTGTACAAAAAAAAATGAACGTGTGCAATATTATGATAAAAGTTGGAATTTTACTCAATAACAGTCGCAATTTTGCAAGAAAAGCTTAAAATGTTGGCAATTTTATGAAAGTAGTTGTAATTTTACTCGACAAAAGTCACAATTTTATAAGAAAACTTTAAAATTTGAGCAATGTTATAATAATAATCGGAATCTTACTTGGAAAAATTATGACCAAAGTCATAATTTTACCAAAAAAATATCACTATTTTACAAGAACAACAAAAATGTCACCATTTTGCATTAAAAAGTAATAATTTTACTTTAAAAAAAGTAATGATTTTACGACAAAATATTGCAATATTACAGAAACAGAAAGAATATGAGAAATTGTTCCCAATTTTATTAGAAAAAAGTCGACACATTTT
>NC_084745.1:970270-1017770 GCF_033978785.1 Entelurus aequoreus | reverse complement strand
GTTTATCTTTTCATTTAAACTTTAGACATTATCTGGAATATAAACAAATGACTATTGAACATTTTGGATCAAACTGGATTATGTTGCTAATGGAGTCTTATTTAACGTGCATGCCTGATTATTTATGGTAAACACAGATATTTACATGTAAAATATTAATAATAACTCATCACAGTAATCTGAAAATCGATTTTTTTTTTTATTATTATATTTCTTTTAACACCATTATTATTTATAGTAAATACAAATATTTACATATAGATCATCTACATTAACAGTATAATTTGTCTGAGTGGATAAACAGGACAGATTAAAAAAAATAAAATCAAAAAAATAATATAAAATAATTTAAAAATAAAATAAAAAATAAAAAAAATCAATTTTTGATTTTTTTAAATTGTATAAAATTCGTTAAAAATAAGAATCATTAATAATATGAAAAAAAGATTTTAAAAAAAAATAACACCATTATTATTTATAGTAAATACAAATATGTACATGTAAAATATTAATAATACATTATCCCTTTATATATAATTATAAACATTAAGGCTGTGAATCTTTGGCCACCACACCATTTGATTCCATTCTTGGGGGTAACGATTCAATTCTCCATTCAAAATCCATACTTTTTTTTAATAACATTGGATGGCTGTTCTATGATTAACTACATCCCTCCATAAAATAGATAAACATATCTGATTCATTTCTATAATTCCTTAAAATAAAACTGTTTTTTTTTAAATAAAATTCTACCCAATCATTTAATAAAGTCAAATACAAATAAGGCAACAACTGTTATCTTTCCAAAGTAAACATGTACAGCAGATATAGATCTTATACATACATCTACTATATAATTTGTCTAAATGGATAAACAGGACGGATTAAAAAAAATAAAAAAAATAAATAAAAATCGATTTTAAAAAATTGTATAAAAATCGATAAAAATAAGAATCGTGAATAATCAGATTTTTTTTTTGAACACCCCTATTTATTATAAATACAAATATTTACATATAAAATATGAATCATGCATCATCTCTTTATACCTAAATATAAACAATAAAACCGTGAATCTTCGGCCACCACACAATTTGATTCAAATCTTGCGGGTAACGATTCGATTCAGAATTGATTCTCGATTCAAAATCCATGCATTTTTTTTAATAACATTGTGTGCCAGTTCTATGATTAACTACATTCCTCCATAAAATAGATAAACATCTCTGATCAATTTCTATAATTACTTAAAATAGAACTAATTTTGTTGAATAAAATTCTACCCAAACATTTAATAAAGTCAAATACAAATAAGGCAAAGTAAATGTGTACAGCAGATATAAATCATCTACATCTAATCTATGGTTTGTCCAAATGGATAAACAGGACAGAAAAAACTAAATAAAATAAAAAATAAATACAAATAAAAATCGATTTTTAACATTTTTTAAACATCGATAGGAATCGTGAATAATCAGATTAAAAACATGTTTTTTTTAACACCTCTATTTATTGTAAATACAAATATTTACATATAAAATATTAATAATACATCTTCTCTTTATACCTAAATATAAACAATAAAACCGTGAATCTTCGGCCACCACACAATTTGATTCAAATCTTGCGGGTACGATTCGATTCAGAATTAATTCTCGATTCAAAATCCATACATTTTTAAATAACTTTCTATGATTAACTACATTCCTCCATAAAATAGATAAACATTTCTGATGAATTTCTATAATTCCTTAAAATAAAACTGGTTTTGTTGAATAAAATTCTACCCAAACATTTAATAAAGTCAAATACAAATAAGGCAAAGTAAATGTGTATATATATATATATGATATAGATCATCTACATCTACTATATTATTTGTTGAAATGAATAAACAGGACAGATTAAAAAATTAAATACAATTTTAAAAAATCGATTTTTAAAAATTGTATAAAAATCGATAAAAATAAGAATCGTGAATAATCTTTTTTTTTTTTTTTTTTTTTTTTTTTCAACACCCCTATTTATTGTAAAATTCTACCCAAACATTTAATGAAGTCAACAAGAGAAGTATCTTTGCTAAAGTAAATGTGTACAGCAGATATAGATCATATACATCAAAAATATGATTTGTCTGAGTGGGAAAAACAGGACGGACAAAAAAAATTAAATAAAATTGATTCTTGAATTTTTTAAAATTGTATAAAAATCTTTAAAAAATAAGAATCACGAATAACCTGTAAATATATTTCTTTTTTAACACCCTTATTTATAATAAATACAAATATTTACATAAAAAATATTATTACCGTATTTTTCTGAGTATAAGTCGCACCGGAGTATAA
Source organism: Entelurus aequoreus (assembly GCF_033978785.1). NCBI lineage: Eukaryota > Metazoa > Chordata > Actinopteri > Syngnathiformes > Syngnathidae > Entelurus > Entelurus aequoreus. Next base: position 1,015,422 of record NC_084745.1, on the reverse strand, counting down.
ATCGCGCCGGCCGAAAATGCATAATAAAGAAGGAAAAAAACATATATAAGTTGCACTGGAGTATAAGTCGCATTTTTTGGGGAAATGTATTTGATAAAAGCCAACACCAAGAATAGACATTTGAAAGGCAATTTAAAATAAATAAAAAATAGTGAACAACAGGCTGAATAAGTGTACGTTATATGAGGCATAAATAACGTGCCTGGTATGTCAACGTAACATATTATGGTAAGAGTCATTCAAATAACTATAACATATAGAACATGCTATACGTTTACCAAACAATCTGTCACTCCTAATCGCTAAATCCCATGAAATCTTATACGTCTAGTCTCTTACGTGAATGAGCTAAATAATATTTGATATTTTACGCGAATGTGTTAATCATTTCACACATAAGTCGCTCCTGAGTATAAGTCGCACCCCCGGCCAAACCATGAAAAAAACTGCGACTTATAGTCCGAAAAATACGGTACACAGTAAAAAAAAATTCTGTAAAAAAAACAATCATCTACTGGCAGCTACGGCTGCCAAACGAAAACCATAAAATTAAAGTAAAACATTGTAAACCAAATAACGATCAAAAACATTATATTTACAGAAATTTTCATGAAACGTTTTGCGGAAAAATATCGTAATTTTACAGATTTTTACTAAATTATTAAGATCAACCTCCTTTAATAAAGTGACGATGCAAACAGTTCTGCAGAAAAATACCTTTATTCTACAGAGTTTTTCCAAATTATTACGATCAAACACCTTTAATGCTGGCAGTTCCACAGAAAAATACCATTATTTTACAGATTTGCAGCACTAACTCTTCCGGGACGCTACAAGGTGTGTGTGTGTGTGGGGGGAGGTTTGTTGGTAGCGGGGGTGTATTTTGTAGCGACCCGGAAGAGTTAGTGCTGCAAAGGATTCCGGGTATTTGTTCTGTTGTGTTTATGTTGTGTTACGGTGCGGATGTTCTCCCGAAATGTGTTTGTCATTCTTGTTTGGTGTGGGTTCACAGTGTGGCGTATATTTCTAACAGTGTTAACGTTTTTTATACTGGCACACTCAGTGTGACCTGCATGGCTGTTGATGAAATATGCCTTGCATTTACTTGTGTGACACCCCTGTGTTAGATTGTTAGTATGGACGTGGGCTTTTATATAACAAGCTACATATTTAATGAAAGATAATTACTGTAATTTTACATGAATTTTAAATTAATTTAAGAAAACAGAAAATGCTACGTATAATTAATTTGGTATTTTTCTGTAAAAAAAATTGAAATATACATAGTTTGTCATTACTGGCATATCCCTTAAAATAACAGGCGGATTGTTTATTTACAGATAATGTCTTAAATTTTACTGTTTTATAAACTATTTAAAAAAAAATAGAAAAATTACAGGAGAAATTTAGAGTAAATTAACCATAAAAATAGGATTTTTTTTATAGTGTAATACAGGGGTCACCAACGCGGTGCCCGCGGGCACCAGGTAGCCCGTAAGGACCAGATGAGTCGCCCGCTGGCCTGTTCTAAAAATAGCTCAAATAGCAGCACTTACCAGTGAGCTGCCTCTATTTTTTAAATTGTATTCATTTACTAGCAAGCTGGTCTCGCTTTGCCCGACATTTTTAATTGTAAGAGAGACAAAACTCAAATAGAATTTGAAAACCCAAGAAAATATTTTAAAGACTTGGTCTTCACTTGTTTAAATAAATTCATTATTTTTTTTACTTTGCCTCTTCTAACTTTCAGAAAGACAATTTTAGAGAAAAAAATACAACCTTAAAAATGATTTTAGGATTTTTAAACACATATACCTTTTTACCTTTTAAATTCCTTCCTCTTCTTTCCTGACAATTTAAATCAATGTTCAAGTAAATTTATTTGTTTTATTGTAAAGAATAATAAATACATTTTTGTTTAATTCTTCATTTTAGCTTCTGTTTTTTCGACGAAAAATATTTGTGAAATATTTCTTCAAACTTATTATGATTTAAATTCCAAAAAATTATTCTGGCAAATCTAGAAAATCTGTAGAATCAAATTTAAATCTAATTTCAAAGTATTTTGAATTTCTTTTAAAATTTTTGTTCTGGAAAATCTAGAAGAAATAATGAGTTGTCTTTGTTAGAAATATAGCTTGGTCCAATTTGTTATATATTCTAACAAAGTACAGATTGTAATTTAACCTATTTAAAATATGTCATCAAAATTCTAAAATTAATCTTAATCAGGAAAAATTACTAATGATGTTCCATAAATTATTTTTTTTATTTTTTCAAAAAGGATTCGAATTAGCTAGTTTTTCTCTTCGTTTTTTCGGTTGAATTTTGAATTTTAAAGAGTCAAAATTGAAGATAAACTATGTTTCAAAATGTAATTGTCATTTTTTCCGTGTTTTCTCCTCTTTTAAACCGTTCAATTAAGTTTAAATATCATTAATTATTAATAATAACATAGAGTTAAAGGTAAATTGAGCAAATTGGCTATTTCTGGCAATTTATTTAAGTGTGTATCAAACTGGTAGCTCTTCGCATTAATTAGTAGCTCTTGGTTTCAAAAAGGTTGGTGACCCCTGGTGTAATACATCAATTAATTTACGCTCCAATAGACAAATGTACTTCTGGCCGTAATATTCCACAACTAACGTGTTACAATATTAATATTCATAATAAAAACTGACATGGGGCCACAAACAAAACCTTGGTAAAGGCATCAAAAAAGGAATCAACATTTATTTCGGTTCTTGGGGACAACATTGGCCCTCTAATTGTAAAAAAAAGCATACTAGTGTTTATTAGACATGTTGTATGAAATTGTAAAAAAAAAAAATAATAATAAAGCTCTCATAGTAACATAAGCGAGCCAGTGTTCTATTGTTGTGTACAAAAAAGGTAGTTTTTAGGTGTGCACCAGTCCAAACAGTCTGACTTGTGTTTTATTTTTGGACAGCAAAGCGTGAAGAATCAATAAGTTTGCAGCTTTTCCGCGCTCCTGTCGACAAGCGCCTGAGGGCCCGATGAGACCTTTTATTTCCCTCCTGCTAATTGTTTGATTTCCTGTTGCCGCCGGAGTGTTTGGTTTTTTTTTTTTTTCCGGAGCGAGGGTGGAGGCTTCACTTTTGTGGTAAGCGGCGCGATGGCTTCAGGCAAAACTGCTCCCCAGAGGTTTTGTGCAAATACCAAACGGGGACACGTGACGTCGTCTGTCTGCGCTTCCTGTTTGATGGCGCCAGGGGCACCTGTGGTCGTTTGTTTGGAAGGCGGGACCTCGCCGCCCAGCTCGGGAGACTGCGAGCTGGTCGGCTAGCGCCTCGTCCGCCTGGAAGTTGTCAGAAGTTTGCAGGGCGCCCAGCAGGGGGGCGGGCTTTAAAAGTTGTTGTTTGTAATGGAAATCGACCGAAATATCTGGCATTTAGATTTTATTTATTTATTTATTTATTTATTTATTTTTTAGAACTTCATCAACAGATATAATAGACATTATTTAATATTTCAAAAACACATTGAAGTAGACAGTAACAACCATATATATATATATATATATATATATATATATATATATATATATATATATATATATATATATATATATATATATATATATATATATATATATATATTTTAATATACATGTATATATTTTTTAAATACATACATAAATTTGTATATATATATATATATATATATATATATATATATATATATATATATATATATATATATATATATATATATTGAAGTAGACAGTAACAACCATATATATATATATATATATATATATATATATATATATATATATATATATATATATATATATATATATATATATATATATATATATATATATATATTTTAATATACATGTATATATTTTTTAAATACATACATAAATTTGTATATATATATATATATATATATATATATATATATATATATATATATATATATATATATATATATATATATCTGTATATATATATATATATATGAATATATGTGTATATATATTATATATTTGTGTATATATATATATATATATATATATATATATATATATATATATATATATATATATATATATATATATATATATATATATATATATATATATATATCTGTATATATATGAATATATGTGTATATATATTATATTATGTGACCTCGGACTATGTTAAGGTAACGTGCGGAGTTCCCCAGGGTTCGGTTCTTGGCCCTGCACTCTTTAGTATTTACATGCTGCCGCTGGGTGACATCATACGCAAATACGGTGTTAGCTTTCACTGTTATGCTGATGACACCCAACTCTACATGCCCCTAAAGCTGACCAACACGCCGGATTGTAGTCAGCTGGAGGCGTGTCTTAATGAAATTAAACAATGGATGTCCGCTAACTTTTTGCAACTCAACGCTAAGAAAACGGAAATGCTGATTATCGGTCCTGCTCAACACCAACATCTATTTAATAATACCACCCTAACATTTGACAACCAAACAATTAAACAAGGAGACTCGGTAAAGAATCTGGGTATTATCTTCCACCCAACTCTCTCGTTTGAGTCACACATTAAGAGTGTTACTAAAACGGCCTTCTTTCATCTCCGTAATATCGCTAAAATTCGTTCCATTTTGTCCACTAGCGACGCTGAGATCATTATTCATGCGTTCGTTACGTCTCGTCTCGATTACTGTAACGTTTTATTTTCGGGCCTCCCTATGTCTAGCATTAAAAGATTACAGATGGTACAAAATGCGGCTGCTAGACTTTTGACAAAAACAAGAAAGTTTGATCATATTACGCCTACACTGTATATACCTATACATACACCTATATACAGGTATATACCTATACTGGCTCACTTGCACTGGCTTCCTGTGCACCTAAGATGCGACTTTAAGGTTTTACTACTTACGTATAAAATACTACACGGTCAAGCTCCTGCCTATCTTGCTGATTGTATTGTACCATATGTCCCGGCAAGAAATCTGCGTTCAAAGAACTCCGGCTTATTAGTGATTCCCAGAGCCCAAAAAAAGTCTGCGGGCTATAGAGCGTTTTCTATTCGGGCTCCAATACTATGGAATGCCCTCCCGGTAACAGTTAGAGATGCTACCTCAGTAGAAGCATTTAAGTCCCATCTTAAAACTCATTTGTATACTCTAGCCTTTAAATAGACTCCCTTTTTAGACCAGTTGATCTGCCGTTTCTTTTCTTTTCTTTTCTACTCTGCTCCGGGGTGGACTGCTAGCCTGTCCATCGGATGGGGACATCTCTACGCTGCTGACCCGTCTCCGCTCGGGATGGTTCCCGCTGGCCCCACCATGGACTGGACTTTCGCTGATGTGTTGGACTTTCACAATATTATGTCAGACTCACTCGACACCGAGGATGTCGTTGTGGCTTGTACAGCCCTTTGAGACACTTGTGATTTAGGGCTATATAAATAAACATTGATTGATTGATTGATTGATATATATATATATATATATATAAATATATATATATATATATATATATATATATATATATATATATATATATATATATATATATATATATATATATACATATATATATGAATATATGTGTATATATATTATATTATATATTTGTGTGTATATATATATATATATATATATATATATATATATATATATATATATATATATATATATATACATATATATATGAATATATGTGTATATATATTATATTATATATTTGTGTGTATATATATATATATATATATATATATATATATATATATATATATATATATATATATATATATATATATATATATATATATATATATATATATATATATATATATATATATATATATATATATGTATATATATATATATGAATATATGTGTATATATATTATATATTTGTGTATATATATATATATATATATATATATACAGATATATATATATATATATATATATATATATATATATATATATATATATATATATATATATATATATACACAAATATATAATATATATACACATATATTCATATATATATATACAGATATATATATATATATATATATATATATATATATATATATATATATATATATATATATATATCTGTATATATATGAATATATGTGTATATATATTATATTATATATTTGTGTGTGTATATATATATATATATATATATATATATATATATATATATATATATATATATATATATATATATATATATATATATAAATATATATATATATATTTTTTTAATTTTATTTTATTTTATTTATTTATTTATTTATTTTTTTAAATTTTTATTAAACAATTTAAAAAACCCTCATTGTCAATAACACTCACCAAATATGTTTTTACATCCGTCAGTCTTTTGTGAGAAATCTTCTCCGGTCTGCCCGACCACGGCTTCCTGTCCCTCCGACTACCCGTCGAAACTGTCACATTTTGCCGGGATATCCACTTTTTGTCCTTCTCCGGAGTGCAGGCTCATTAAAGGAGGGCGACAGAGGTGAAGAAGACAGGGAAGACATGGCTTTCTGTAAAGATCTTGACACATATGAGATGAATAAATAAGTCAAGAAGAGCAGGCAGCAGCTCACACATTCTCATACTTATTTTTTTTTTAGCTGTCTTAAATGTTGACAATATTTCATGAGGAAACCTGACAATGTATCAAAATCCATGAAGTGTTATAAAACGGAGTAGATACGTTATTGTGATGCGGAGAAATGTCACATTTTGACCTCTTTTATTTTGAAATGTCGATGCTCCTTAGACACACGTAGTAAAGGTGTTTGATGTTGTGTTCAATTTCCTATCAGAAAACACCAAACTGCTTTATTATGTGTGTCTAAAAGGAGCATTGACATTTTATTTCAAAATAAAAGATTTCTCTGCAGCACAATAACGCATTATGTCACTACTGGTCCCACCTTTCCTACAAAATAAAGTTGAAAAAACAACATGTGCAGTGTAATATCCAACTTGACTGCTAATAATCGGTATTAAAAAGGCTTTGCGAGCCGCCATTGGGAGAGATGACACTTTTTACGACAAGCAGCGCCGGCCAATGAGCCTGAACGCGGCCGGGCGTGTTGAAAGCCCCCCCCCCCTCCTCCCACGCCACCCCCCCCAGTCGTTGGTTGCCCGCCGAGCCCACGGTGGCATGTGAGCCACCTATCGTGCTGGCCATTCACCTACCACTGTGTCGTCATTCTCATGCTAATGTATGCTAAGCAGGAGACGCTTTTAATCGCCTTTTTTTTTGGTGTATTTAGTCGGTCCCGCACAGGCGTGTAGTTGTCAGGTGGCAGGAAGCCAGGAAGTCTCTGCTCCACTTCACTTTTTTTTTTAAAACTCTTAATTCCTCTTCTACCCACTCAAACCTCATTTCTCACACCCTGAACGTTCATTCTAACTCAACAATTGGGCAAAAAAAAAACGGTATTTTGGGGTCAGAATTGACTCTCTAGCGCCCTCTGGAAAATGTTCAAAAAATGAGCCCCTGCCGGCAGATTGACGTCTCAAGAACTCGAAGTTGAAACTTTAATTTGAAAACAGGAAGTCGGCCATCTGGCGGTGAAAGTTGCTCCTCGCCGTCAGCCAGGATGAGAAGGTCTCCTTCCAAAGTGATGTGAGGCTTTAAGAAGGTCTGATCGTGACCAGAGGTTGATATCGACACCAGTATCACCCAATATCGACACCAGTATCACCCGCTTAACATCATATTTAATGGTGTGTTGTGGCAGTGGAAGGACGCGGCGTTGGTCACCTGTATCGTACTTGTGGTAGACAATGGCGACTCTATGACTTTGATCACCTGTATCGCACTTGTGGTAGACAATGGGGACTGTATGACTTTGATCACCTGTATCGCACTTGTGGTGGACAATGATGACTGCATGACTTTGATCACCAGTATCGCACTTGTAGTGGAAAACGATGAATGCTTGACTTTGATCACCAGTATCGCACTTGTGGTGGACAAAGATGACTGCATGACTGTGATCACCAGTATGATAATGATGACTGCATGACTTTGACCACTAGTATCGCACTTGTGGTGGACAATGATGACTGCATGACTTTGATCACCAGTATGATGATGATGACTGCATGACTTTGATCACCAGTATCGCACTTGTGGTGGACAATGGTGACTGCATGACTTTGACCACCAGTATCGCACTTGTGGTGGACAATGATGACTGCATGACTTTGATCACCAGTATGATGATGATGACTGCATGACTTTGATCACCAGTATCGCACTTGTGGTGGACAATGGTGACTGCATGACTGTGATCACCTGTATCGCACTTGTGGTGGACAATGATGACTGCATGACTGTGATCACCTGTATCGCACTTGTGGTGGACAATGATGACTGCATGACTTTGACCACCAGTATCGCACTTGTGGTGGACAATGATGACTGCATGACTTTGATCACCAGTATCGCACTTGTGGTGGACAATGATGACTGCATGACTTTGACCACCAGTATCGCACTTGTGGTGGACAATGATGACTGCATGACTGTGATCACCAGTATGATAATGATGACTGCAAGACTTTGACCACCAGTATCGCACTTGTGGTGGACAAAGATGACTGCATGACTGTGATCACCAGTATGATAATGATGACTGCATGACTTTGACCACCAGTATCGCACTTGTGGTGGACAATGATGACTGCATGACTTTGATCACCAGTATGATAATGATGACTGCATGACTTTGATCACCTGTATCGCACTTGTGGTGGACAATGATGACTGCATGACTTTCATCACCTGTATCGCACTCGTGGTGGACAATGATGACTGCATGACTTTCATTACCTGTATCGCACTTGTGGTGGACAATGATGACTGCATAACTTTGATCACCTGTATCGCACCTGTGGTGGACAATGATGACTGCATGACTTTGATCACCTGTATCACACTTGTGGTGGACAATGATGACTGCATGACTTTGATCACCTGTATCGCACTTGTGGTGGACAATGATGACTGCATGACTTTGATCACCTGTATCGCATTCATGGTGGACAACTTGACACACTTCCATCTTGGATGTTGACTCGGGTGTTAGTCAGGCCGTGACTTCAGGTGACAGACTTATAAAGCAGGATCCTCCCAACACTTTTTTTGTATCACTTTTGTACATTTTTTGTACTTCTGAACATTTTTTACTTCCTACCATTCTTGTTTTTATTTAATTTTTGTTTACTTCTGAACTTTTTTTTTTTTCTTCTGAATTTATTTTCACTTCTGAACTTTTTTTAGTTCTGAACTTTTATTTTTTTACCACTTCTGAAACTTATTTTCACTTCCTAACCTCGTTTTTCATTTTTTTTTACTTCTGAACTTCTTTTTTTTTCTGAACTTTTTTTACTTTGTAACCTTGTTTTTACAACTTTTGTACCTTTTTTTTTTTTAACTTTTGTAAAAATTTTTCCATTTCCGAAATTTAAGAAAAATATACTTTCACTGCCTAACCTTGTTTTATTATTATTTTCACATTTGAACTTTTTTTTTTTTTTACCTCTGAACAGCCTCGTTTTTTCCTACTTTTGTACCTTTTTTCCACTTCTTAACTTCTTTCACTTCCTAACCACCTTGTTTTTTGTTTTTTTTTTACTTCTGAACTTTTTTTCTTTGACTTATGAACCTTGGTTTTTTTTACATTTTTTTAACCTAATTTTTTCCACTTCTGTTTTTTTTTTTTTTTTACTTCCGAACCTTTAAAAAAAAAAAAAAGTTTTAACTTCTGAACTTTTGTTTTCACTTCTGAATTTAACTACTTTAATTATTGTTCCACTTCTGAACTTTTTATTTTATTTTTAACCTTGTTTTTTCAACTTCTGTACCTTTTTTTAACTCCTGTACTTTTTTTCTACTTCTGAACTTTTTTTTTTTAACTTCTGAACCTTTTTCTTCACTTCCTAACCTTGTTTTTTCCCACTTTTGAACCTCTTTTTCCCCACACTATTATTTTTGTTTAACTTCTGAACTTTTTTTATTTTTGTTTTTTTACTTCTGAACTTTTATCATTTCATTTTTACTTCCGAAATGTTATTTATTTGTTTTATTTCTGAACTTTTTTCTTTCACTTCAGGACCCTGTTTTATTTATTTATTTTTACATTTTTAAACCTCATTTTTTAAATTTCTGTTTCTTTTTACTTCTGAATTGTTTGTTCCTCTAAACATTTTTTTTAACTTTAGAATTTGTTTTAATTTTTTTTTACTTCTGAACTTTTGTTTTCACTTCTGAATTTAATTTTTGTAATTATTTTTCCACTTCTGAACTTTTATTTTCTTTTTAACCTTGTTTTATTCTACTTCTGAACTTCTTTTTTTTAACTTCCTAACCTTGTTTTTTCCCACTTTTGAACCTCTTTTTCCCCACTCTATTATTTTTGTTTAACTTCTGAACTTTTTTTATTTTTATTTTTTTACTTCTGAACTTTTATAATTTCATTTTTACTTCCGAAATTGTATTTATTTGTTTTATTTCTGAAATTTTTTCTTTCACTTCTGAACCCTGTTTTATTTTATTTTTTTTACATTTTTAAACCTCATTTTTTTACATTTCTGTTTTTTTTTTACTTCTGAATTGTTTGTTCCTCTAAACATTTTTTTTTACTTTAGAATTTGTTTACATTTTTTTTAACTTCTGAACTTTTATTTTTACTTCTGAATTTAATTTTGTTAATGATTTTTCCACTTCTGAACTTTTTTTTTCTTTTTAATCTTGTTTTATTCTACTTCTGAACTTCTCTTTTTAAACTTCTTAACCTTGTTTTTTTCCCACTTTTGAAACACTTTTTTTCCCACTCTATAATTGTTTTTTTTACTTCTGAACTTCTTAATTTTTTTTATTTTTTACATCTGAACTTTTATCTTATTTCTTTTACTTTTGAACTTTTATTGTATTTTTTTACTTCTGAACTAAAATTGTATTTTTTTTACTTGTAAACTTTTTTCTTTCACTTCTGAACACTGTTTTATTTTTTTAAAGTTTTTGAACATAATTTTTTCCATTACTGTTTTTTTTTTTTTTTACTTCTGAATTTTTTCCTCTTCTGAACTTTTTTTTTTTTAACTTTTGAACCTTTTTTCACATTATAATCTCGTTTTTTTGTTTTGTTTTTTACTTCTGAACTTTTTTTTTAACTTCTGAATTTTTTATTAATTATTTTTCCACTTATGAACTTTATTTCTTTTTACTGTTTAACCTTGTTTTTTTTTTTAACTTTTGTGCATTTTTTTTTACTTCTGTACTTTTTTTCCCACTTCCTAACCTCGTTTTTTCCCACTTTTGAACCTCTTTTCCCCCACTGTAATTTTTTTTTTTTACATCTGAATTTTTATAATTTCTTTCCATGCGGACTTGTGTTCCGTCTGAAGCAACACAGAGAGAGGCTGGCCGTTGCCATAGAAACCATCAAAGCGGTCCAGGACGACAATCTCGAGTGAAGAAGACCTACAATGGCGTCCTTGAATCCTCCAGAGGACAAAATAAAACCTTCCCGACAAGACCATGGTCACCAGGCTGACAAGACCATGGTCACCAGGCCGACAAGACCATGGTCACCAGGCTGACAAGACCATGGTCACCAGGCTGACAAGACCATGGTCACCAGGCTGACAAGACCATGGTCATGACTCTGTGAGACTGACAGTGTTAGACTGACGTGTGCTGACTGACTTGTGTGGCGTCACCTCGGGTGTTGTGCGATGGCGGCCCCGCGGGTGCCAGCGCCTTAATCCCCCTAATGGGGGTTGTCATCTCCCCGCTAATTTAAAGCCCCACCCGGCCGCCATCATCCCAGAGAGAAGGGCCTCCTTCTTCCCCGCAGCTCGCAGCCTGCTAGTGTGGGAGGCCCCGGGCCCCAGGGACCCTCCACCTCCCAGCATCTTTCAATCATCTCTGCCTGATTGTGTTCATCTTAACTCTCTTTAATTACATTTTTATACATTATTGCATCTTTGCTCGCTGTGGGGGCCACACGGGGCCACACGGGGGCCACACGGGGGCCACACGGGGCCACACGGGGCCACACGGGGCCACACGGGGCCACACGGGGCCACATGGGGGCCACACGGGGCCACACGGGGCCACACGGGGCCGCTCATTCCTTATGCGTCTTCATCCCCGCTAAATCTCCATCAAAGACAGAATTATAGGCAGCCATTGTTCACGCTCTGGGGAGTTTGTCGACCCCCGTATCGCCTGAAGCCATGGAGGCGATACATGCAGCACGAAATCACATTTCACGGTTAATAACATCATGATATCATCTCTGATTTGTCGGATAGGGATATCACTCTGGTATCAGCACGGCAAACATCAGCTTGCATCTGAAAATGTGCGATACAAGCGGTCCTGCAGCGTGTTTACTTGTGTGTGATATCGTGTGCGATGCAAGCAGTCGTGCAGTGTGTTTACTTATGTGTGATATCGCGTGCGATACAAGCAGTGTGTTTACTTGTGTGTGATATCGTGTGCGATATAAGCGGTCTGCAGCGTGTTTACTTATGTGTGATATCGTGTGCGATACAAGCAGTCGTGCAGCGTGTTTACTTATGTGTGATATCGCGTGCGATACAAGCAGTCCTGCAGCGTGTTTACTTATGTGTGATATCGCATGCGATACAAGCAGTGTGTTTACTTGTGTGTGATATCGTGTGCGATACATGCAGTGTGTTTACTTGTGTGTGATATCAGGTGCGATACAAGCGGTCCTGCAGCGTGTTTACTTGTGTGTGATATCGTGTGCGATGCAAGCAGTCGTGCAGCGTGTTTACTTATGTGTGATATCGCGTGCGATACAAGCAGTGTGTTTACTTGTGTGTGATATCGTGTGCGATATAAGCGGTCCTGCAGCGTGTTTACTTATGTGTGATATCGTGTGCGATATAAGCGGTCCTGCAGCGTGTTTACTTATGTGTGATATCGCGTGCGATACAAGCAGTGTGTTTACTTGTGTGTGATATCGTGTGCGATATAAGCGGTCCTGCAGCGTGTTTACTTATGTGTGATATCGTGTGCGATATAAGCGGTCCTGCAGCGTGTTTACTTATGTGTGATATCGCGTGCGATACAAGCAGTGTGTTTACTTGTGTGTGATATCGTGTGTGATACAAGCGATCCTGCAGCGTGTTTACTTATGTGTGATATCGTGTGCGATACAAGCGGTCCTGCAGCGTGTTTACTTGTGTGTGATATCGGGTGCGATGCAAGCAGTCCTGCAGCGTGTTTACTTATGTGTGATATCGCGTGCGATACAAGCAGTGTGTTTACTTGTGTGTGATATCGTGTGCGATACAAGCAGTCCTGCAGTGTGTTTACTTGTGTGTGATATCGGGTGCGATACAAGCGGTCCTGCAGTGTGTTTACTTGTGTGTGATATCGGGTGCGATGCAAGCAGTCCTGCAGCATGTTTACTTGTGCGTGATATCGGGTGCGATATAAGCGGTACTGCAGCGTGTTTACTTGTGTGTGATATCGTGTGCGATACAAGCGGTCCTGCAGCGTGTTTACTTGTGTGTGATATCGTGTGCGATACAAGCGGGCCTGCAGCGTGTGTACTTGTGTGTGATATCATGTGCGATACAAGCGGTCCTGCAGCATGTTTACGTGTGTGTGATATAATGTGCGATACAAGCTGTCCTGCAGAGTGTTTACTTGTGTGTGTGATACAAGAAGTCCTATAGCGTTTTTTTACTTGTGTGATATCATGTGCGATACAAGCAGTCCCGCAGCGTGTTTGTTTGTGTACGATATTATGTGCGATACATGCAGTCCTGCAGTGTGTTTAATTGTGTGTGATATCATGTGTGATACAATCAGTCCTGCAGTGTGTTTACTTATGTGTGATATCATGTGTGATACAAGCAGTCCTGCAGTGTGTTTACTTATGTGTGATATCATGTGCGATACAAGCAGTCCTATAGTGTAGTTATTTTTGGTATTTCACTAATGCTAACTGTAAGCATGCAATTGTTAGCATGTTAACATTAGCATGCTAGCTTTTTTAGCTAATTATAACAGGTATACACTTTAGTGTCATATATTTTTGGTATTTTCACTTATGCTAACTGTAAGCATGCAATTCATAGAATGTTAACATTAGCATGCTAGCGTTTTTTTTCAGCTAATTATAACAGGTTTACATTTCAGTGTCACATATTTTTGGCATGTCTTTAATGCTAACTGTTAGCATGCTATTGTTAGCATATTACTGTTAGCATTCTAGCTTATTAGCTGTGTATAACAGGCATGCACTTTAGTGTCATATATGTTTGGTATTTTCACAAATGCTCACTGTAAGCATGCTATTGTTAGCATAGTACTGTTAGCATGCAAACATTAGCATGCTAGCTTTTTTAGCTAATTATAACAGGTATACACTTCAGTGTCATATATTTTTGGTATTTTCACTATTGCTAACTGCATTTGTTAGCATGCTAACATTAGCATGCTAGCACCCCCCCCCCCCCCAGCTTATTATAACAGGTTTACATTTCAGTGTCATATATTTTTGTTTATTTTACTTATGCTAACAGTTAGCATGCTAGCTTTTTTTTTTTTTTTTTTTACAGCTAATTTTGTTCATATCTTCTGTTACTTGACATTATCCGGCCAGCGTGCTAACTGTTAGCATTTCAGTCGGGATTTGGCTCACAAAATTTCGACCTAAACGTCATTTTGGAGTTCTTTGAAAGAAATGTGGCCCGAGTTTTTTACGCGCCCCAGTCGTATAATTTGTACACAATCAAGCACATTTCTGACAATTGTCTTTTGTCGCCACAACGGTGGAGGATGGTGTTTAATTAGACAAGACTAATTGCCCATCAGCGTCTGCGCCGTCGCCACCTCGGGCTCAGAGTGATTGCAATCAGAGGCGCGCTTTTCGTCACGCGAGTCAACAATCAGGCGCTGGAGTGTTTGTTTGATTGCAAACTCCGCCTCTCTCTCGGCGCCGGCCCGCCGGGCCACAAAACGCCTCGGATCAATCACGGCCCGACTCCGCGAGGCATATTTCACCACAAACAGCACGCCAGAAAGCGGCCATATTCGTCATGGAGTCGACTTTTTTAGTGAGCATGCTAACTAAATTTTGCTAATTTTGCAATCAGTTACCCTAGGATTAATTGAATCGAATGTGTTAGCCACGTCAATGGTGGATACGTTTTGTATTTACGCAGTTGTGCATCATTTGGAACTCGACATATGCTAACTCTTAACTATTTTAACAGTTAGCATTTTCAGCCAACTTTTTAGCCGAGTCAATTAATTTTGTGCCCGACACAAACTTTGTTAGCTTAGTTTGCTGCCGAATACCTCAGAATCATTGGTACGTGACACATGCTAACTCTTAGCATGCTAAAGTTAGCATGATAATGTTAGCATGCTAACATTTTAATGCTAACATTTGAACATTATCATGCTTGCTTATCATTTATTATGCGCCCCCCCAACCAACTGTTCATCAGCCCGGGGCGCAGCCCGAGTGGAGAAACAAAAAAAACAAAAAAATAAATAAATAAATAAAATTAAAAAAATAAATAAATAAATAAAAAATAAAAAAAATTAAAAAATAAATAAATAAATAAATTAATAAAAAAAAAAACAGAAACTTTGCTGCCGTATACCTCAGAATCATTGGTAAGTGAAACATGCTAACTGTTAGCATGCTAACTGTTAGCATGCTAACGTTAGCATGCTAAAATTTCAACATCATCATGCTCGCTTATCATTTAGCTATATTTGCATTCAACTGCATCAGAGTCACATAGTTTGGTAGTTGTCACATGCTAACTGTCTGTATGCCGATGTTAGCATTTCAGTTCCACTTGCGCATATCGGTGTTTCGCCCATTTCTGCTAGCATGCTAACTTTTTTTGCCCAACTTTTTCAGTCGAGTCAATTAATTTTGGACCCGACACTAACTTTTTTAGCTTAGTTTGCTGCCGTATACCTCAGAATCATTGGTACGTGACACATGCTAACTGTTAGCATGCTAAAGTTAGCATGCTAAAATTTCAACATCATCATGCTCGCTTATCATTTAGCTATATTCGCATTCAATTGCATCAGCATCACATAGTTTGGTAGTTGTCACATGCTAACTGTCTGTAAGCCGATGTTAGCATTTCAGTTCCACTTCCGCATATCGCGTTTCGCCCATTTCCGCTAGCATGCTAAATTTTTTTGCCCAACTTTTTCAGCTGAGTCAATTAATTTTGGACCCGGCACTAACTTTTTTAGCTTAGTTTGCTGCCGTATACCTCAGAATCATTGGTACGTGACACATGCTAACTGTTAGCATGCTAATGTTAGCATTCTAAAATGTCAAAATTATCATGCTCGCTTATAATTTAGCTATATTCTCATTCAATTGCATCAGAGTCACATAGTTTGGTAGTTGTCACATTCTAACTGTCTGTATGCTGGTGTTAGCATTGCAGTTCGACTTGCGCATATCGGCGTTTCACCCATTTCCGCTAGCATGCTAACTTTTTTGGCCCAACTTTTTCAGCCGAGTCAATTAATTTTGGAACCGACACAAAATTGTTTAGCTTAGTTTGCTGCTGTATAACTCAGAATCATTGGTATGTGACACATACTAACTGTTCGCATGCTAACGTTAGCATGCTAAAATGTCAACATCATCATGCTCGCTTATCATTTAGCTATATTCGCATTCAATTGCATCAGAGTCACATAGTCTGGTAGTTGTCACATGCTAACTGTCTTTATGCCGATGTTAGCATTTCAGTTCGACTTGCGCATATCGGCGTTTCGCCCATTTCCGCTAGCATGCTAACTTTTTTTGCCCAAATTTTTCAGCCGAGTCAATTAACTTTGGACCCGACACTAACTTTTTTAGCTTAGTTTGCTGCCGTATACCTCAGAATCATTGGTACGTGACATATGCTAACTGTTAGCGTGCTAACTTTAGCATGCTAAAATTTCAACATCATCATGCTCGCTTATAATTTAGCTATATCCTCATTCAACTGCATCAGAGTCACATAGTGTGGTAGTTGTCACATGCTAACTGTATGCTGATTTCAGTTCGACTTGCGCATATCGGAGTTTCGCCCATTTCCGCTAGCATGCTAACTTTTTTGGCCAACTGTTAGCATGCTATCGCTAGCATGCTAACCTTTTCTGTTATTTAATTAATTTTGCATACGCGTGCCCCGTAGTTATAAAATGTTGCACTTTTCGCCTTCTAACTGCCGGCATGCTAACGTCAGCTTTTCAGTTTAACTTGTGCATTTTATCGTCTTGCTCATTTCCGCTAGCATGCTAACTTTTTTGGCCAACTGTTAGCATGCTAACCTTTTATTTTATTTAGCTAATTTTGCATACGTATGCCCCGGAGTCATAAAACGTTGTACTTTTTGCCTTCTAACTGCCGGCAGCTTTTCAGTTTAACTTGTGCATTTTATCGTCTTGCTTATTTCTGCTAGCATGCTAACTTTTTTTGGCCAACTGTTAGCATGCTAACCTTTTATTTTATTTAGCTAATTTTGCATACGTATGCCCCGGAGTCATAAAACTTTGTACTTTTTGCCTTCTAACTACCGGCAGCTTTTCAGTTTAACTCGTGCATTTTATCGTCTTGCTCATTTCCGCTAGCATGCTAACTTTTTTTGGCCAACTGTTAGTATGCTAACATTTTATTTTATTTAGCTAATTTTGCATACGTATGCCCCGGAGTCATAAAACGTTGCACTTTTTGCCTTCTAACTGCCGGCAGCTTTTCAGTTTAACTTGTGCATTTTATCGTCTTGCTCATTTCCGCTAGCATGCTAACTTTTTTGGCCAACTGTTAGCATGCTAACCTTTTATTTTATTTAGCTAATTTTGCATACGTATGCCCCGGAGTCATAAAACGTTGTACTTTTTGCCTTCTAACTGCCGGCAGCTTTTCAGTTTAACTTGTGCATTTTATCGTCTTGCTTATTTCTGCTAGCATGCTAACTTTTTTTGGCCAACTGTTAGCATGCTAACCTTTTATTTTATTTAGCTAATTTTGCATACGTATGCCCCGGAGTCATAAAACTTTGTACTTTTTGCCTTCTAACTACCGGCAGCTTTTCAGTTTAACTCGTGCATTTTATCGTCTTGCTCATTTCCGCTAGCATGCTAACTTTTTTTGGCCAACTGTTAGTATGCTAACATTTTATTTTATTTAGCTAATTTTGCATACGTATGCCCCGGAGTCATAAAACGTTGCACTTTTTGCCTTCTAACTGCCGGCAGCTTTTCAGTTTAACTTGTGCATTTTATCGTCTTGCTCATTTCCGCTAGCATGCTAACTTTTTTGGCCAACTGTTAGCATGCTAACCTTTTATTTTATTTAGCTAATTTTGCATACGTATGCCCCAGAGTCATAAAACGTTGTACTTTTTGCCTTCTAACTGCCGGCAGCTTTTCAGTTTAACTCGTGCATTTTATCGTCTTGCTCATTCCCGCTAGCATGCTAACTTTTTTTGGCCAACTGTTAGCATGCTAACCTTTTATTTTATTTAGCTAATTTTGCATACGTATGCCCCGGAGTCATAAAACGTTGTACTTTTTGCCTTCTAACTACCGGCAGCTTTTCAGTTTAACTCGTGCATTTTATCGTCTTGCTCATTTCCGCTAGCATGCTAACTTTTTTTGGCCAACTGTTAGCATGCTAACATTTTATTTTATTTAGCTAATTTTGCATACGTATGCCCCGGAGTCATAAAACGTTGTACTTTTTGCCTTCTAACTGCTGGCAGCTTTTCAGTTTAACTTGTGCATTTTATCGTCTTGCTCATTTCCGCTAGCATGCTAACTTTTTTGGCCAACTGTTAGCATGCTAACCTTTTATTTTATTTAGCTAATTTTGCATACGTATGCCCCGGAGTCATAAAACGTTGCACTTTTTGCCTTCTAACTGCCGGCAGCTTTTCAGTTTAACTCGTGCATTTTATCGTCTTGCTCATTTCCGCTAGCATGCTAACTTTTTTGGCCAACTGTTAGCATGCTAACCTTTTATTTCATTTAGCTAATTTTGCATACGTATGCCCCGGAGTCATAAAACGTTGTACTTTTTGCCTTCTAACTGCCGGCAGCTTTTCAGTTTAACTCGTGCATTTTATCGTCTTGCTCATTTCCGCTAGCATGCTAACTTTTTTTGGCCAACTGTTAGCATGCTAACCTTTTATTTTATTTAGCTAATTTTGCATACGTATGCCCCGGAGTCATAAAACGTTGTACTTTTTGCCTTCTAACTGCCGGCAGCTTTTCAGTTTAACTCGTGCATTTTATCGTCTTGCTCATTTCCGCTAGCATGCTAACTTTTTTGGCCAACTGTTCGCATGCTAACCTTTTATTTTATTTAGCTAATTTTGCATACGTATGCCCCGGAGTCATAAAACATTGTACTTTTTGCCTTCTAACTGCCGGCAGCTTTTCAGTTTAACTCGTGCATTTTATCGTCTTGCTCATTTCCGCTAGCATGCTAACTTTTTTTGGCCAACTGTTAGCATGCTAACCTTTTATTTTATTTAGCTAATTTTGCATACGTATGCCCCGGAGTCATAAAACGTTGCACTTTTTGCCTTCTAACTGCCGGCAGCTTTTCAGTTTAACTTGTGCTTTTTATCGTCTTGCTCATTTCCGCTAGCATGCTAACTTTTCTGCACAACTTTTCAGCCGAGTCAATGAATTTTGTGCCCGACACAAACTGTTTTAGCTTAGTTTGCAGCCGTAACACCTCAGAATCATTGGTACGTGACACATGCTAACTGTTAGCATGCTAACTTTAACATGATAATGTTAGCATGCTAGCGTTAGCATCATCTATAAGCTTTTACAAGCAGCAGGACCTCCTGCTCCGGTTTTCATTAGCTCCTGTTTCTTTTCCGGAGCTGGTTTTTCCGCCACGCTCGCCGGCTTTGTCTCCGCCTCAAAGGGCGGCTTAGCGGCTAGCCGAGGTTTCCGGAAGGTGACCCCCCCCCCCCCCATCCCCCCTCGCCTGACGAGATGGCGGGAAGGTGATTACGGGCGGGAAAAAAGACTCGATGTTGAAAGGTGCCGCACCTGAGAGGCGGCGCCACACGCCTGCTATTGTCGAAACCTAAAGTGGCGCCGCAGAAAACATGTGACGGCTTCATTTGCATAATGTCTGGAGTGCGAGACGGATCGGGGGGGCAAAGAGGGGGCGTCTTGGCAGAAGATGAAAATGACCATTTTGACTTCAAACGTGGCCGTTTGATGGGGAAGCAGAAAGCGAATCAAACGCGTTTGATCACGACATTTTTTTTTCCAAACCGGGAGGAGCGGCGTGGCCGGAAGACGCCTAAACCGCCACGTTTGCGGGTTAATGAGCAAGACCGTTATTACCATGTTTGACACTCGCAGAAGGCCAACAAAACATGGCATGAAGTAATTGAATTAAGGAGTAAAGTACTTTAATTTCAACGCTCCTGCTTCGCCCTTAATTGACCTCTGGGGAGCTTTTAATGTTTGCGTTGGGGGGGGGGCGGGGCCTAACACCATCCAATGGCATGTGCAAACAAACGCAGAATTTTCCTTTTTTTTTAAATTTGTGATTATCGCTGCCTGAAAAGGCTGAATCTGGACGGCTTCTTCAGAAACCGAAAAGCTAACGTTAGCATGCGTTAGCATAGTTAGATAGCGAAAAGCACAACATTTTATGACTCCAGAGCACGCGTATGCAAAATTAGCTAAATAACATAAAAAGGTTACCACGCTAACGATAGCATGCTAACAGTTGGCCTAAAAAGTTAGCATGCTAGCGGAAATGAGCAAGACGATAAAATGCACAAGTTAAGCTGAAAAGCTGCCGGCAGTTAGAAGAGGAAAAGTAAAAAAGTTTTATGACTCCGAGGCATACGTATGCAAAATTAGCTGAATAAAATAAAAGTTTAGCATGCTAATAGTTGGCCAAAAAAAGTTAGCATGCTAGCGGAAATGAGCAAGACGATAAAATGCACAAGTTAAACTGAAAAGTTGCCGGTAGATAGTAGGCGAAAAGTAAGTTTTATGACTCCGGGGCATAGGTATGCAAAAGTAGCTAAATAAAATAAAAGGTTGGCGTGCTAATGATAGCATGCTAACAGTTGGCCAAAAACGTTAGCATGCTAGCGGAAATGAGCGAGACGATAAAATGCACAAGTTAAGCTGAAAAGCTGTCGGCAGTTAGACGGCGAAAAGTACAACGTTTTATGACTCCGGGGCATACGTATGCAAAATTAGCTAAATAAAATAAAAGGTTAGCATGCTAACCGTTGGCCAAAAAAGTTAGCATGCTAGCGGAAATGAGCAAGATGATAAAATGCACAAGTTAAGCTGAAAAGCTGCCGGCAGCTAGAAGGCGAAAAGTACAAAGTTTTATGACTCCGGGGCATACGTATGCAAAATTAGCTAAGTAAAATAAAAATTTAGCATGCAAATGATAGCAGTTGGCCAAAAAAGTTAGCATGCTAGCGGAAATGAGCAATACGATAAAATGCACAAGTTAAACTGAAAAGCTGCCGGCTGTTAGAAGGCGAAAAGTACAACATTTTATGACTCCGGGACAAACGTATGCAAAATTAGCTAAATAGAATAAAAGGTTAGCATGCTAACCGTTGGCCAAAAAAGTTAGCATGCTAGCGGAAATGAGTAAGATGATAAAATGCACAAGTTAAGCTGAAAAGCTGCCGGCAGTTAGAAGGCGAAAAGTACAAAGTTTTATGACTCCGGGGCATACGTATGCAAAATTAGCTAAATAAAATAAAAGGTTAGCATGCAAACGATAGCAATTGGCAAGTTAGCATGCTAGCGGAAATGAGCAAGACGATAAAATGCACAAGTTAAACTGAAAAGCTGCCGGTAGTTAGAAGGCGAAAAGTAAGCTTTATGACTCCGGGGCATAGGTATGCAAAAGTAGCTAAATAAAATAAAAGGTTAGCGTGCTAACGATAGCATGCTAACAGTTGGCCAAAAAAGTTAGCATGCTAGCGGAAATGAGCAAGACGATAAAATGCACAAGTTAAACTGAAAAGCTGCCGGTAGTTAGAAGGCGGAAAGTACAAAGTTTTATGACTCCGGGGCATACGTATGCAAAATTAGCTAAATAAAATAAAAGGTTAGCATGCAAACGATAGCAATTGGCAAGTTAGCATGCTAGCGGAAATGAGCAAGACGATAAAATGCACAAGTTAAACTGAAAAGCTGCCGGTAGTTAGAAGGCGAAAAGTAAGCTTTATGACTCCGGGGCATAGGTATGCAAAAGTAGCTAAATAAAATAAAAGGTTAGCGTGCTAACGATAGCATGCTAACAGTTGGCCAAAAAAGTTAGCATGCTAGCGGAAATGAGCAAGACGATAAAATGCACAAGTTAAGCTGAAAAGCTGCCGGCAGTTAGAAGGCGAAAAGTACAAAGTTTTATGACTCTGGGGCATACGTATGCAAAATTAGCTAAATAAAATAAAAGGTTAGCATGCTAAAAGTTGGCCAAAAAAGTTGGCATGCTAGCAGAAATGAGCAAGACGATGATATGCACAAGTCGAACTGAAAAGCTAACGTTAGCATGGCGGCAGTTAGAAAGCGAAAAGTAGAACATTTTATGACTCTGAGTCATTTGTATGCAAAAATAGCATGTAAACATTTAGCATACAGTATGTTAGCATACACCAAGTACGAAAATATGCACAACGGCAAAAATATAAAACTCATCCGCCATATATATATATATATATATATATATATATATATATATATATATATATATATATATATATATATATATATATATATATATATATATATATATATATATATATATATATATATATATATATATATATATATATATATATATATATATACATATAAATGGTTCCTACCTACCATGAATTTTCAGTATACAACCCTAGATGGAAATTTTTTTTTTTTTAAAGATAATAATAATAATAATAATTTTATAAAAATGGCCTCTACCTACTATGTATTTTCAGTATGCAACCCTTGTTGGTAAATATTTAAAAAAATAAAAATAAAAATCTAATATATAAAAATGGCCCCTACCCACTATGTGTTTTCAGTATGCAACCCTTATTGGAATTTTTATTTTTTTTGATAATATATAGAAATTGGCCCCTTCCTACTATGAATTTTCAGGATGCAACCATTGGTGGAAAACATTTAAAAAATAAAAAAAACATATTAAAATGGCCCCTATCTACCATGAATTTTCAGTAAGCAACCCGGGTCCATGACGAGGACTGTTGTTTTGTTTGATTAGCCGTTTTACTGCCGTGTTACAAACCGTGTTACAAACAATGTTTGAAAAAAAATAAATAAAAAAAATAAAAAATAAAAAATAAAAAATAAAAAATAAAATAAAATAAATATATATATTTATATATATATATATATATATATATATATATATATATATATATATATATATATATATATATATATATATATATATATATATATATATATATATATATATATATATATATATATATATATATATATATATATATATATATATATATATATATATATATATATATATATATATATATGGCCCCTACCTACTATGTATTTTTAGTATGCATCCCTTGTTGGTAAATATTTTAAAAAATAAAAATAAAAATAAAATATATAAAAGTAGCCCCTACCTACTGTGTATTTTCAGTATGCAACCCTTGGTATATATATATATATATATATATATATATATATATATATATATATATATATATATATATATATATATATATATATATATATATATATATATTTTTTTTTTTTTAAATTTATATATATATATATATATATATATATATATATATATATATATATATATATATATATATATATATATATATATATATATATATATATATATATATAAATGGCCCCTACTTACTATGTATTTTCAGTATGCAACCCTAGTTGGAAAATATTTTTTAAATTAAAAAAAATATATAAAAATGGCCCCTACCTATTATGAATTTTCCGTATGCAACCTTTGGTGGAAAATATTTTTTAAATACAAAAAATAAAAATCACCCGTACCTACTATGAATTTTTAGTACACGACCTGGGTCCATGACGATGACTACTGTTTTGTTTGATCAGCCGTTCTACTGCCCTGTTACAAACAATATTTGGAAACAATTAAGGTCGGCAAATAAACATTTACAGGATATTTTGTATGTAGTCGGGTGCGGCTAACCTACGGAAAGATATTTTGTCGGGTGTGGCTTAAATACGGGCGCACTTTAAACATTGGAAATGGTTTCTTGAGAGTTGTGAAAGGTGGCATGATGGTGCGGGGTTGTGTGGGAGCATGTGGAAAAGTGGCATGATGGTGCGGGGTTGTTTGGGAGCAGGGGCGTCACTAGCTTTTAAGGACAGGGGGGGCTTAGCCCCCAGGAGATGCGAACGTAGCGCACGAGCACAAAACTTCACAAACGGCTAACAAAGACTTAGAAATTATTCATTGTTATTATTTATTATTTCAGTGGGTTTATTTTCAATGTGTGTTCAGTACAACAACAAACATGGGTTTGCACAGTGACATTTTGTTTACAGCATCAACAAGAAACAATGACTTGCATGATCCTTCAAGATACACTGAAACACAATGAAAGTCATGGCATTAGCCTCTATGTTATTCAACATAGAAGCTAATGCCATGACTTTCGCTCACAATACAATAATTGTTTGTTCCCAAATATTTTGAAGTTGCACAGATTACATTTTGGGCACATTTGTGACTAAAATGGTTGTAAATTCAAGCCCTGGAAATATTACTTAATTACTTGAATTAAAGTAATATCTGGATTGGGATAATTTGGCTTGTATATAATATATTTATATATTTTTATTATGGCAAGCCGTTAAGGAAATGAAATATATATGGAAGTCTGAATAGAAATGAGAAACGTTTAGATATACTAAAAATAAGAAAGACTTAAGAGTCCGTCTGCTGATCTGAAAAAGAGCCAAAGCTGTCAAAGAGCTGAGGGACCATCTTCAAAGTGCAATGCTGAAACAAATAATGCAAACAATAAAATGTAACTTCCAGGGCTTGAGATTAACGTAGTCCCGTCATCCCGGGGACGGTAAAAAAAATGCTCGGGACGAAATTAAATGCTCCCCGGGACGATGGCTTTTAACCATTTTTTTTCTTTTTCTTCTTATGTATTTATTCATTTTATATTAAATGTCTTGGTTTTTCCTCCCTCTGAAAATCCTATGAAATGTTTAACAAGCCATCCTATAATAATACAACAGCTATTAATGTAACAATACAATAAAACAAATATATTTAATGATGTTTTTTCCATTATTTTAACAATAGGCTAATGTATATTACTTTATATAGATTCTACAAGAAACACAAAACTTAAAGACACAATTATTTACAATTGCAGACACAAGGTTCTTGTTCTGCAGTGCTGTGTGCTAATGTGCTTCGTACACCTGCAGGACCGCAAGCAAGGTCGCAGAGAAATTCGGACTGGATTTTGAGTGATGTGGGCATTTTTCTATATGAACAAGTGGAATGGATTGGATACCGACGCACTAAAGGGGCTGTCTACCTTACGCTATGAAGTGAGGGGAAACTGAGTGAATAATGACAGTTTATATGATTGTTTATTTAAACTCATATCCGGGCCACTTTATAATGAATATGTCGGCATGTATTTGTAAAAAAATAAAAAAATAAAACAATTTAACACCAAATTATTTAGGGGGGCTTGAGCCCCCCTAAAATAGGCCTAACAATGCCAATGTGTGGGAGCATGTGGAAAGGTGGCATGATGGTGCAGGGTTGTGGGAGCATGTGGAAAGGTGGCATGATAGTGCAGGGTTGTGGGAGCATGTGCATGTGTCCGTGGTTCATCAGCGGGTTTTATCCACCTTCAAAGTCCACCATGAAGGTTTGTTTAGTTTCTTTCAGGCGTTTCATGCCATCACACCGAGGCCAGGCTCCTTTATCCCCACGCTGTCTCCTCTGACGCGTGGCCAATCACATGATTAACCTCCGAGACCGCAGTCAAAAGGCTGATGTAAGGGACCCCAACCCCCCCCCCCCCCCTCCCTCGTACCCGCCTGAGTCCAAACGTTAACCCCTTCCGTCCCGCCCCCTCCGAGCGGACCCTAATGATGTCTCGGACATGTGATCCATCAGCGGGCAATTACAACATCTGTCGCCGCCACAAAGATGGCTCCCTTTTCGGGGCGCCGTCCTTCCCCACGGTGGACTTTGGCTGGGGGGGGGGGGGGGGCGACGACGACACGGTGGGTGTCTTCTGCGATAAAAAGGGGGCCGCCCCACAACACAGACAGACATGTTGACAGCAAACACAAACATGGCAAAACAAATGGTTCACGCCTCCCTCTTTAGATTTCCATTCAGGGCCACTCCACAACGGTGTGAAGGCGCTCCATCTTCTTTACAGGCGGGGACCTACCAGCTGCCAGCGCCACAAACCGGACCTTTCACGGGGGGGACAATGAGAGGGCTCCTCTTTTCTCCGCCTTTCATTTCAACAGTGGACGGCCAAGGTGCGGCCCCGGGGACACTCGCGGCCCGCAGACCCAGTTTTGTGGGCCCGCAGCAGGTTGTCGCAAAAAAACTACAGTGAAAATGTTAGAAAAACATAAAATAAATAGGAATGTAATGAGAAAAAGCTGACATTTTCATACTAACCCTACTAAAAAATGTTTATAAACTACTATGAAATTTCAGTATGCAACCCTTGGGGGAAAAAAAATAACATAAATAATAATAATAAAAATTGCCTCTACCTACTATGAATTTTCAGTACGTGACCCTTAAATTTCAAATAAAAATGGCCCCTACCTATTCAATTAAAAAATAACTTTGAAAAAAACCCAGCAAAACATTTGAATATAATGATATAAACTTGACATTTTTAAACTAATAATAAATAATGATACACTTAAGCACCTTTTACAGAAAGTTGTGTCTTTAAATATTTATAATATCCATTTTTAGCATTTTTTTTTTTATTCAAAAAAATGTATAAAAATTGCCTCTACCTACTTTGAATTTTCAGTAGGCAACCCTTACTGGAAAACTTTAAAAAAAAACAAAAAAAAAACGGCCGCTACCTACTATGAATTTTCAGTATGCAACCCTTATTGGAAAACATAAAAAAAAAAAATAAATAAAAAATCTCAAATAAAAATGGCCCCTACCTACTATGAAGTTTCAGTATGCAACCCTTGGTGGAAAAATAATAATAATAATAATAAAAATTGCTTCTACCTACTATGAAATTTCAGTATGCAACCCTTGGTGGAAAAAAAATAACATAAATAATAATAATAAAAATTGCTTCTACCTACTATGAATTTTCAGTACGTGACCCTTAAAATTCAAATAAAAATGGCCCCTACCTATTCAATTAAAAAATAACTTTGAAAAAAAACAGCAAAACATTTGAATATAATGATATCAACTTTACATTTTTAAGCTAATAATAAATAATGATACACTTAAGCACCTTTTACAGAAAGTTGTGTGTTTAAATATTTCTAATATCCATTTTTAGCATTTTTTTTTTTAAATTAAAAAAAAATTATAAAAATTGCCTCTACCTACTTTGAATGTTCAGTACGCAACCCTTAGTGGAAAACATAAAAAAATATATATATAAAAATTTAAATAAAAATGGCCCTTACCTACTATGAAGTTTCAGTATGCAACCCTTGGTGGAAAACATAAAAAAAATAAATAAATAAAAAAATTCAAATAAAAATGGCCCCTACCTACTATGAAGTTTCAGTATGCAACCCTTGGTGGAAAACATAAATAAAATAAATAAATAAAAAAATTAAAATAAAAATGGCCCCTACCTACTATGTAGTTTCAGTATGCAACCCTTGGTGGAAAAAAAATAAAATAAATAATAATAATAAAAATTGCTTCTACCTACTATGAATTTTCAGTACGTGACCCTTGGTGGAAAACGTTTAGACACACCAGATCTAAGATATTATCTAAAATAAAATAAAAATATGTGGTTATTCAATTAAAAAAATAACTTTGAAAAAAAACAGCAAAAAATGTGAATATAATGATAAAAACTTGACATTTTTAAACTAATAATAAATAATGATACATTTAGCACCTTTTACACAAAGTTGTGTCTTTAAATATTTATAATATCCATTTTTAGCATTTTTTTTTAATTTAAAAAATTTTATAAAAATGGCCTCTACCTACTTTGAATTTTCAGTACGCAACCCTCGATGGAAAACATTTGGACACGCCAGATCTAAGACATTTTCTAAAATAAAATAAAAATATGTGGTTATTCAATTAAAAATATTAATTTATCAATTTGAATAATTACCACAATAATAAACACTGTTCAATATGTCACTGAAATGTTTTATTTTCGCACAATTAAAATATTTGTATTTTGATATAAAATATTAGAAGTGTTCCAAAATGGAATTAAAATAAAATAAAAAAATATTAACGAAGTTGAGTTAGTTAGGTATTTAAGTAATAAAAGGAATGCTAAAATAATTAGAAAAATTACAACAACAAATGTGTAATTGAACATTAATATTTTTGTACAGGCACGACTTTTGACACCCATGCAGTTACACATGCAGTTTATTATCATGATCACGGAAAATGTAAGAAAAAAAGAGCCAACAATTGAGAATACTATGAGAAACAAGTGATAATTAATGATAATATACCTATAATTTGTCTTTAAATAATAATGTTTTTGACTTTTGTTTACAAAATGACACAATATCAAAATGGCCCCCACATTCTTGTTTTTTAGACAACCTGAATAAAATATTAGAAGCGTTGAAAATGGAAATAAAATAAAATAAAAAAATATATAAACAAATTTGAGTTAGTTAGGTATTTAAGTAATAAAAGGAATGCTAAAAATAGTTAGAAAAACTACAACAACAAATGTGTAATTGAACATTAATATTTTTGTACAGGCATGACTTTTGACACCCATGCAGTTACGCATGCAGTTTATTATCATGATCACAGAAAATGCAAGAAAAAAGAGCCAACAAATGAGAATACTATGAGAAACAAGTGATAATTAATAATAATAATATACCTATAATTTGTCTTTAAATAATAAATGTTTTTGACTTCTGTTTACAAAATGACACAATATCAAAATGGCCCCCACATTCTTGTTTTTTAGACAACCTGATACAAAATATTAGAAGCGTTCCAAAATGGAAATAAAATAAAATAAAAAAATATAAACAAAGTTGAGTTAGTTAGGTATTCAAGTAATAAAAGGAATGCTAAAATAATTAGAAAAATGTCAACAACAAATGTATAACTGAACATTAATATTTTTGTACAGGCACAACTTTTGACACCCATGCAGTTATGCAATCATACTGTTGTGTTTATTATCATGATCACGGAAAACGTAAGAAAAAAGAGCCAACAAATGAGAATATTATGAGAAAAAAGTGATAATTAATAATAATAATATACCTATAATTTGTCTTAAAATAATAATGTTTTTCACTTTTGTTTACAAAATGACACAATATCAAAATGGCCCCCACGTTGTTATTTTTTAGACAACCTGAATAAAATATTACAAGCGTTGAAAATGGAAATAAAATAAAATAAAACAAATATAAACAAAGTTGAGTTAGTTAGGTATTTAAGTAATAAAAGGAATGCTAAAAATAATTACAAAAATTACAACAACAAATGTGTAACTGAACAGGATTATTTTTGAACAGGCACGACTTTTGACACCCATGCAGTTACGCATGCAGTTTATTATCATGATCACGGAAAACGTAAAAAAAAGAACCAACAAATGAGAATATTATGAGAAACGAGTGATAATTAATAACAATATACCTATAATTTGTCTTTAAATAATAATGTTTTTGACTTTTGTTTACAAAATGACACAATATCAAAATGGCCCCCACATTCTTGTTTTTTAGACAACCTAATATAAAATATTAGAAGCGTTCCAAAATGGAAATACAATTTAAAAAAAATATATGAACAAAGTTGAGTTAGTTAGGTATTTAAGTAATAAAAGGAATGCTAAAAAAAATTAGAAAAATTACAACAACAAATGTGTAACTGAACATTAATATTTTTGTACAGGCACGACTTTTGACACCCATGCAGTTACGTATGCAGTTTATTATCATGATCATGGAAAATGCAAGAAAAAAAGAGCCAACAATTGAGAATATTATGAGAAACAAGTGATAATTAATGATAATATACCTATAATTTGTCTTTAAATAACAAATGTTTTTGACTTTTGTTTACAAAATGATATAATATCAAAATGGCCCCCACATTCTTGTTTTTTAGACAACCTGATATAAAATATATTAGAAGCGTTCCAAAATGGAAATAAAAAAAATAAAAAAATATGAACAAAGTTGAGTTAGTTAGGTATTTAAGTAATAAAAGGAATGCTAAAAATAATTAGATAAACTACAACAACAAATGTGTAACCGAACAGGATTATTTTTGAACAGGCACGACTTTTGACACCCATGCAGTTACGCATGCAGTTTATTATCATGATCACGGAAAATGTAAGAAAAAAACAGCCAACAAATGAAAATATTATGAAAAACAATTGATAGTTACTAATAATTAGGTGATGTCCGATAATGGCTTTTTTGCCGACATCCGATATTCCGATATTGTCCAACTCTTAATTACCGATACCGATATCAACCGATACCGATACATACAGTCGTGCAATTAACACATTATTATGCCTAATTTGAACAACCAGGTATGGTGAAGATAAGGTCCTTTTTAAAAAAAATAAAAAATAAAATAAGATAAATAAATTAAAAACATTTTCTTGAATAAAAAACAAAGTAAAACAATTTAAAAACTGTTACATAGAAATTAATGAAAATGAGTAAAATTAACTGTTAAAGGTGAGTACTATTAGTGGAGCAGCAGCACGCACAATCATGTGTGCTTACGGACTGTATCCCTTGCAGACTTTATTGATATATATTGATATATAATGTTTTTTATGTTGATTTAATTTTTAAAAAAAGAAGAAGAAAAAAGAAACACCGATACCGATAATTTAAAAAAAACGATACAAATAATTTTAAAGCATTTATCGGCCGATATTGGACATCTCTAATAATAATATACCTATAATTTGTCTTTAAATATTAAATGTTTTTGACTTTTGTTTACAAAATGACATAGTATCGAAAAGGCCCCCAAAGTAGGAAAAAGAGGAATAGATAATAACACCCCAGTCGGCCGACAAGACCCCGCAACCTTCCCCAAAACGCTGACTCGGCGGCGGCGAGCGGGAGCCATCTTGGCGAGTCTCCCGTCCCGATTCAGGTGGATACATTTTCCTCCGACGCCTTTCATGCCGCCTTTTTCTGTGTCTCAGTGGGAGGAAGGTGCGGGCCCTTCCTTTCAGCCTTTAAGTGGGCCGCTGGATGGATGGCGTGACATCACAGGCCACGCTGGCGGCACAATGCAAAGGTCACGCAGCCCATTGATCCGGGGGGTGGGGGGAGGTCCCCGGATAGAAAGTCCCCGTATTATGGCGGCGCGCACGCGGGGTCCTCCGCACACTGCGCCATAGAAAGGCGCCACAAATGGAGCCTTGTTGTCTCGCCATTCACGGGCCCGCAATCAGCGGATTTACACTTTGATGTGGGGCCGCGGAATAAAGCGCTGACCTTTATCGACTGACGGATTAAAATCCATAGCCTTCTTTTTTCTCCCCAAAGCACGTATCTAAGTTACAGTCCAGCGTGAAGCATTCTTTCTTCTCCATTCCGTGTGATCTCGCCTTGTGTGTCCAGCTGCCAGCGCCCGGCAATTTCCTTGACAGGAAACGGCGCTTGTTGGCACTTCCTGCTCGAAAACGAGTGCAGTAGCGCCTCCACGTGCAAGCTGGATTGGTGCTTATGGAGTACTTGCCTACCTTGAGACCTCCAAATTCGGGAGATTTGGGGGGTGGGGAGGTTTTGAGGTGGGCGGGGCCAAAGGCGGGGTTAAGGGGGAGGAGTATATTTATAGCTAGAATTCACTGAAATTCAAGTATTTCTTATATATATGTATATATATATATATATATATATATATATATATATATATATATATATATATATATATATATATATATATATAGCATGTTTCCTCTCTCTTAAATCCGCCATTTTACTCCCAAACCTGCTTCTTCTTCTTTTATAGTTTTGGCGGACGGCACCATGCGCAAATAACAGTAGCTCTATCGGCCTTAAATAAATAATTGTTATATTCTTACAGGGGGGAAAAAGTAAAAGAAAACAGGATAAAAATTGGAATATAATGTGAAAAAGCTGACATGTTTAACATTTCCACTCACGACCAACAATTTCAAAGTCATTTATTTAATAATTAAAAAAAAGATTTGCGAGTAAAAAAAAGATTTGCATGTTTAAAAACAGGTTTACTTACAGGTTGAACTTGTTTCCTCTCACTTCCGTCCGCCATTTTACTCCCCCAACCTGCTTCTTCTTCTTTTATAGTTTTGGCGGACGGCACCATGCGCGAATAACAGTAGCTCTATCGGCCTTAAATAAATAATTATTCTATTCTTACAGGGGGGAGTAAAAAAATAAAAAAATAAAAATTGGAATATAATGAGAAAAAGCTGATATTTTTTCAACTATTTTCAACGTTTCTACTCACGACCAACAATTAAAAAGTCATTTCTTTAATATAAAAAAAAATCATATTTGCAATTAAAAAAAACAATTTGCACGTTTAAAAACAAGTTGACTTATAGTTTGAGCATGTTTTCTCTCTCTTACATCCACCATTTTACTCCCCAACCAGCTTCTTCTTCTTTTAAAGTTTTGGCGGACGGCACCATGCGCAAATAACAGTAGCTCTATCGGCCTTAAATAAAGAATTGTTCTATTCTTACAGGGGGGAAAAAGTCAAAGAAAACAGGATAAAAATTGGAATAAAATGTGAAAAAGCTGACATGTTTAACGTTTCTACTCACGACCAACAATTTAAAAGTCATTTATTTAAAAATATAAAAAAAAGATTTGCGAGTAAAAAAACGATTGGCATGTTTAAAAACAGGTTCACTTACAGGTTGAACTTGTTTCCTCTCACTTCCGTCCGCCATTTTACCCCCCCAACCTGCTTCTTCTTCTTTTATAGTTTTGGCGGACGGCACCATGCGCAAATAACAGTAGCCCTGACGGCCTTAAATAAAGAATTATTCTATTCTTACAGGGGGGAGTAAAAAAATAAAAAAAATAAAAAATAAAAATTGAAATATAATGAGAAAAAGCTGATATTTTCAACTATTTTCAACGTTTCTACTCAAGACCAACAATTAAAAAGTCATTTGGAAACAGGGTTTGTATATATATATATATATATATATATATATATATATATATATATATATATATATATATATATATATATATACAAACCCTGTTTCCATATGAGTTGGGAAATGGTGTTAGATGTAAATATAAACGGAATACAATGATTTGCAAATCCTTTTCAAGCCATATTCGGTTGAATGCACTACAAAGACAACATATTTGATGTTCAAATTCATAAACTTTTTTCTTTTTTTTTTTGCACATAATAATTAACTTAGAATTTCATGGCTGCAACACGTGCCAAAGTAGTTGGGAAAGGGCATGTTTGCCACTGTGTTACATGGCCTTTCCTTTTAACAACACTCAGTAAAGGTTTGGGAAGTGAGGAGACACATTTTTGAAGCTTCTCAGGTGGAATTCTTTCCCATTCTTGCTTGATGAACAGTAGGGATGTAAATGCGTTAAAATGTAATATCGGAAATTATCGGTATCGTTTTTTTTATTATCGGTATCGGGTTTTTTTTGTTTTTTTTAAATTAAATCAACATAAAAAACACAAGATACACTTACAATTAATGCACCAACCCAAAAAACCTCCCTCCTCATTCACACAAAAGGGTTGTTTCTTTCTGTTATTAATATTCTGGTTCCTACATTATATATCAATATATATCAATACAGTCTGCAAGGGATACAGTCCGTAAGCACACATGATTGCGCGTGCTGCTGCTCCACTAATAATACTAACCTTTAACAGTTAATGTTACTCATTTTCATTAATTACTAGTTTCTATGCAACTGTTTTTATATTGTTTTACTTTCTTTTTTATTCATGAAAATGTTTTAAATTTATTTATCTTATTTTATTGTATAATTTTTTTTAAAAAGTACCTTATCTTCACCATACCTGGTTGTCCAAATTAGGCATAATAATGTGTTAATTCCACGACTGTATATATCGGTTGATATCGGTATCGGTTGATATCGGTATCGGTAATTAAAGAGTTGGACAATATCGGAATATCGGATATCGGCAAAAAGCCATTATCGGACATCCCTAATGTACAGCTTAAGTTGTTCAACAGTCCGGGGGTCTCCCTTGTGCTATTTTAGGCTTCACACATTTTCAATGGGAGACAGGTCTGGACTACAGGCAGGCCAGTCTAGTACCCGCACTCTTTTACTATGAAGCCACGTTGATGTAACACGTGGCTTGGCATTGTCTTGCTGAAATAAGCAGGGGCGTCCATGGTAACGTTGCTTGGATGGCAACATATGTTGCTCCAAAAGCTGTATGTACCTTTCAGCATTAATGGCGCCTTCACAGATGTGTAAGTTACCCGTGTCTTGGCCACTAATACACCCCCATACCATCACACATGCTGCCTTTTACACTTTGCGCCTAGAACAATCCGGATGGTTCTTTTCCTCTTTGGACGTCCACAGTTTCCAAAAAAAAATTGAAATGTGGACTCGTCAGACCACAGAACACTTTTCCACTTTGTATCAGTCCATCTTAGATGAGCTCGGGCCCAGCGAAGCCGACGAAATTTCCGGGTGTTGTTGATAAACGGTTTTCGCCTTGCATAGGAGAGTTTTAACTTGCACTTACAGATGTAGCGACCGACTGTCGTTACTGACAGTGGGTTTCTGAAGTGTTCCTGAGCCCATGTGGTGATATCCTTTACACACCGATGTGGCTTGTTGATGCAGTACAGCCTGAGGGATGGAAAGTCACGGGCTTAGCCGCTTACGTGCAGTGATTTCTCCAGATTCTCTGAACCCTTTGATGATATTACGGAGCGTAGATGGTGAAATCCCTAAATTCCTTGCAATAGCTGGTTGAGAAAGGTTGTTCTTAAACTGTTCAAACAATTTGCTCAGGCATTTGTTGACAAAGTGGTGACCCTCGCCCCGTCCTTGTTTGTGAACGACTGAGCATTTCATGGAATCTACTTTTATACCCAATCATGGCACCCACCTGTTCCCAATTTGCCTGCTCACCAGTGGGATGTTCCAAATAAGTGTTTGATGAGCATTCCTCAACTTTATCAGTATTTTTTGCCACCTTTCCCAACTTCTTTGTCACGTGTTGATGGCATCAAATTCTAAAGTTAATGATTATTTGCAAAAAAGAAAATGTTTGTCAGTTTGAACATCAAATATGTTGTTTTTGTAGCATTTTCAACTGAATATGGGTTGGAAATGATTTGAAAATCATTGTATTTTGTTTATATTTACATCTAACACAATTTCCCAACTCATATGGAAACGGGGTTTGTATAAAAAAAAAAATCATATTTGCAAGTAAAAAAAACAATTTGTACGTTTAAAAACAAGTTGACTTATAGTTTGAGCATGTTTCCTCTCTCTTACATGTAAAACAATAAAAATAAAAAAAATAAAAATTGGAATATAATGAGAAAAAGCTGATATTTTCAACTATTTTCAACGTTTCTACTCACGACCAACAATTAAAAAGTCATTTCTTTAATATAAAATAAATCATATTTGCAATTAAAAAAAACTATTTGCACGTTTAAAAATAAGTTGACTTATAGTTTGAGCATGTTTCCTCTCTCTTACATCCGCCATTTTACTCCCCAAACTGCTTCTTCTTCTTTTATAGTTTTGGCGGATGGCACCATGCGCAAATAACAGTAGCTCTGACGGCCTTAAATAAATAATTATTATATTCTTACAGGGGGGAGTAAAAAAAAAAAAAAATAAAAAAAAATAAATTGGAATATAATGAGAAAAAGCTGATATTTTCAACTATTTTCAACGTTTCTACTCACGACCAACAATTAAAAAGTCATTTCTTTAATAAATGATACATAAATAATTTAAATTTAAATAAATTTAAATTCAAATAAATAATTTAATAAATCATTTATTTATCATTTCTTTAATATAAAAAAAATCATATTTGCAAGTAAAAAAAAACAATTTGCACGTTTAAAAACAGGTTTACTTATAGTTTGAGCATGTTTCCTCTCTCTTACATCCGCCATTTTACTCCCCAACCTGCTTCTTCTTCTTTTATAGTTTTGGTGGACGGCACCATGCGCAAATAACAGTAGCTCTATCGGCCTTAAATAAAGAATTGTTCTATTCCTACAGGGGGGAAAAAGTCAAAGAAAACAGGATAAAAATTGGAATAAAATGTGAAAAAGCTGACATGTTTAACGTTTCTACTCACGACCAACAATTTAAAAGTCATTTATTTAAAAATATAAAAAAAAGATGTGCGAGTAAAAAAACGATTGGCATGTTTAAAAACAGGTTTACTGACAGGTTGAACTTGTTTCCTCTCACTTCTGTCCGCCATTTTACCCCCCCAACCTGCTTCTTCTTCTTTTATAGTTTTGGCGGACGGCACCATGCGCAAATAACAGTAGCTCCGACGGCCTTAAATAAAGAATTATTCTATTCTTACAGGGGGGAAGTAAAAAAATAAAAATTAAAAAAATAAAAATTGGAATATAATGAGAAAAAGCTGATATTTTCAACTATTTTCAACGTTTCTACTCACGACCAACAATTAAAAAGTCATTTCTTTCATATAAAAAAAAAATCATATTTGCAATTTAAAAAAAAATTTGCACGTTTAAAAACAGGTTTACTTATAGTTTGAGCATGTTTCCTCTCTCTTACATCCGCCATTTTACCCCCCCAACCTGCTTCTTCTTCTTTTATAGTTTTGGCGGACGGCACCATGCGCAAATAACAGTAGCTCTGACGGCCTTAAATAAATAATTATTCTATTCTTACAGGGGGGAGTAAAAAAATAAAAAATAAAAAATAAAAAAATTGGAATATAAAGAGAAAAAGCTGATATTTTCAACTATTTTCAACGTTTCTACTCACGACCAACAATTAAAAAGTCATTTCTTTAATAAATGATAAATAAATAATTTAAATTTAAATACATTTAAATTTAAATAAATAATTTAATAAATCATTTATTTATCATTTCTTTAATTTAAAAAAATCATATTTGCAAGTAAAAAAAAACAATTTGCACGTTTAAAAACAGGTTTACTTATAGTTTGAGCATGTTTCCTCTCTCTTACATCCGCCATTTTACTCCCCAATCTGCTTCTTCTTCTTTTAAAGTTTTGGTGGACGGCACCATGCGCAAATAACAGTAGCTCTATCGGCCTTAAATAAAGAATTGTTCTATTCCTACAGGGGGGAAAAAGTCAAAGAAAACAGGATAAAAATTGGAATAAAATGTGAAAAAGCTGACATGTTTAACGTTTCTACTCACGACCAACAATTTAAAAGTCATTTATTTAAAAATATAAAAAAAAGATTTGCGAGTAAAAAAACGATTGGCATGTTTAAAAACAGGTTCACTTACAGGTTGGACTTGTTTCCTCTCACTTCCGTCCGCCATTTTACCCCCCCAACCTGCTTCTTCTTCTTTTATAGTTTTGGCGGACGGCACCATGCGCAAATAACAGTAGCTCTGACGGCCTAAAATAAAGAATTATTCTATTCTTACAGGGGGAGTAAAAAAATAAAAAAATAAAAAATAAAAATTGGAATATAATGAGAAAAAGCTGATATTTTCAACTATTTTCAACGTTTCTACTCATGACCAACAATTAAAAAGTCATTTCTTTAATATATAAAAAAAAATCATATTTGCAATAAAAAAAAACAATTTGCACGTTTAAAAACAGGTTTACTTATAGTTTGAGCATGTTTCCTCTCTCTTACATCCGCCATTTTACCCCCCCAACCTGCTTCTTATTCTTTTATAGTTTTGGCGGACGGCACCATGCGCAAATAACAGTAGCTCTGACGGCCTTAAATAAATCATTATTCTATTCTTACAGGGGGGAGTAAAAAAATAAAAAATAAAAAATACAAAAATTGGAATATAAAGAGAAAAAGCTGATATTTTCAACTATTTTCAACGTTTCTACTCACGACCAACAATTAAAAAGTCATTTCTTTAATAAATGATAAATAAATAATTTAAATTTAAATACATTTAAATTTAAATAAATAATTTAATAAATCATTTATTTATCATTTCTTTAATTTAAAAAAATCATATTTGCAAGTAAAAAAAAACAATTTGCACGTTTAAAAACAGGTTTACTTATAGTTTGAGCATGTTTCCTCTCTCTTACATCCGCCATTTTACTCCCCAACCTGCTTCTTCTTCTTTTATAGTTTTGGTGGACGGCACCATGCGCAAATAACAGTAGCTCTATCGGCCTTAAATAAATAATTGTTCTATTCCTACAGGGGGAAAAAGTCAAAGAAAACAGGATAAAAATTGGAATAAAATGTGAAAAAGCTGACATGTTTAACGTTTCTACTCACGACAAACAATTTAAAAGTCATTTATTTAAAAATATAAAAAAAAGATTTGCGAGTAAAAAAACGATTGACATGTTTAAAAACAGGTTCACTTACAGGTTGAACTTGTTTCCTCTCACTTCCGTCCGCCATTTTACCCCCCCAACCTGCTTCTTCTTCTTTTATAGTTTTGGCGGACGGCACCATGCGCAAATAACAGTAGCTCTGACGGCCTTAAATAAAGAATTATTCTATTCTTACAGGGGGAGTAAAAAAATAAAAAAATAAAAAATTAAAATTGGAATATAATGAGAAAAAGCTGATATTTTCAACTATTTTCAACGTTTCTACTCATGACCAACAATTAAAAAGTCATTTCTTTAATATATAAAAAAAAATCATATTTGCAATAAAAAAAAAAATTTGCACGTTTAAAAACAGGTTTACTTATAGTTTGAGCATGTTTCCTCTCTCTTACATCCGCCATTTTACCCCCCCAACCTGCTTCTTCTTCTTTTATAGTTTTGGCGGACGGCACCATGCGCAAATAACAGTAGCTCTGACGGCCTTAAATAAATCATTATTCTATTCTTACAGGGGGGAGTAAAAAAATAAAAAATAAAAAATAAAAAAATTGGAATATAATGAGAAAAAGCTGATATTTTCAACTATTTTCAACGTTTCTACTCACGACCAACAATTAAAAAGTCATTTCTTTAATAAATGATAAATAAATAATTTAAATTTAAATAAATTTAAATTTAAATAAATAATTTAATAAATCATTTATTTATCATTTCTTTAATATAAAAAAAATCATATTTGCAAGTAAAAAAAAACAATTTGCACGTTTAAAAACAGGTTTACTTATAGTTTGAGCATGTTTCCTCTCTTTTACATCCGCCATTTTACTCCCCAACCAGCTTCTTCTTCTTTTAAAGTTTTGGCGGACGGCACCATGCGCAAATAACAGTAGCTCTATCGGCCTTAAATAAAGAATTGTTCTATTCTTACAGGGGGGAAAAAGTCAAAGAAAACAGAATAAAAATTGGAATATAATGTGAAAAAGCTGACATGTTTAACGTTTCTACTCACGACCAACAATTTAAAAGTCATTAATTTAAAAATAAAAAATAAAGATTTGCGAGTAAAAAAAACGATTGGCATGTTTAAAAACAGGTTCACTTACAGGTTGAACTTGTTTCCTCTCACTTCCGTCCGCCATTTTACCCCCCAACCTGCTTCTTCTTCTTTTAAAGTTTTGGCGGACGGCACCATGCGCAAATAACAGTAGCTCTGACGGCCTTAAATAGAAAAACATTCTATTCTTACAGGGGGAAGTAAAAAAAATAAAAAAATAAAAATAAAAAAATTGGACTATAATGAGAAAAAGCTGATGTTTTCAACTATGTTCAACGTTTCTACTTACGACCAACAATTAAAAAGTAATTTCTTTAATATAAAAAAAGCATATTTGAAAGTTTGCACGTTTAAAAACAGGTTTACTTATAGTTTGAGCATGTTTACTCTCTCTTACATCCGCAATTTTACTCCCCAACCTGCTTCTTCTTCTTTTCAAGTTTTGGCGGACGGCACCATGCGCAAATAACAGTAGCTCAATTGGCCTTAAATAAATATTTGTTTATTCTTAAAGGGGGGAAAAAAAGTAAAAGAAAACAGGAAAAACATTTAATATAATGTGAAAAAGCTGACATTTTTAATGTTTCTACTCACGACCAACAATTTAAAAGTCATTTATTTAATAAAAAAAAAAACGATTTGCGAGTAAAAAAACGATTTGCATGTTTAAAAACAGGTTCACTTACAGGTTGAACTTGTTTCCTCTCACTTCCGTCCGCCATTTTACGAAAGGTGTTGTTGGATTTGTGGCAACAGGCGTGGAACAAATGACGGCTCGCTGCTAAATTTGATCTGTTTAGTTTTTTTTTTATTATTTCCGACAAAGTCCAATTTATATCTGTTCTAAAAGGGAACCCACTTTATTTTTTGAAGTTCATTTTGCTAAGAGTAAGATGCAGTGTAAGCAGTGTCATTTTAAATACTACTTTTTGATCAAATAAAACTAAAACTTGTTTGGAATTACTTATTTAATTAGCATTTATTGGTCTGTTTGCAAAGTAGGGGAAACAAATCATAAATCAATTTTTTTGTGGAAAAATCTGAGATTTTATTTTGGGCCATATCGCCCAGGTCTACATGTAAAGTGCTTTTTAGAAAGAAAACAACAAACACGACCAACAGTTTTAAAGTAATGTATTTAATTTAAAAAAATGATTTGCGAGTAAAAAAATGTGCATGTTTAAAAACAGGTTCACTTACAGGTTGAACTTGTTTCCTCTCACTTCCGTCCGCCATTTTACTCCCCAATCCGCTTCTTCTTCTTTTATAGTTTTGGCGGACGGCACCATGCGCAAATAACAGAAGCTCTGACGGCCTTAAATAAAGAATTGTTCTATTCTTACACGTCTCCGTCTGCTCTCGCCAACAAACAGGATCCGCCGCACCGTCAGCCCGACTGGCTTTGATGGCCCGGTTCTGCTCGGTCAAATCCGGGGGCAGACCGCCAAAGAACACTTGACAGCCGAGTTGTGTCACGCGATAACCGGCGGCCCGCACGCGCCGGTGCGTTTGGAAAATCTCCCATCCACTTAATGCGGCCGGCGCTTTCGGGAGGGCCCACCTGAGAATTGCGAGGCCACCCGCTGAGAGATCAACCATCAGCATTAGAGAACATTACCATTGTGCAAGCAAAACACTC
The DNA here is from genome assembly GCF_033978785.1 of Entelurus aequoreus. Classification (NCBI taxonomy): domain Eukaryota; kingdom Metazoa; phylum Chordata; class Actinopteri; order Syngnathiformes; family Syngnathidae; genus Entelurus; species Entelurus aequoreus. Next base: position 973,879 of record NC_084745.1, on the reverse strand, counting down.
AGGCTATTTCCCCCAAGCTTTTCCCAGAGCTCTTCTAAGTGCAATGAGACTTCCAGTCTTGGTTCACGGCTCCCGCCCTCGGCCCGCCAAGACCTATTTGACCCCGCTGATACGCCGGTTCCATTCGAGCAATTACTCCCCTGTTACCGCCAGCCTCTGTTCCAGAGTCGTTAATTTGCCCGCTAAACAGTCAGCTTGTAAGAGCTCTGGCCGGGAGTTGTGAGGCTTCAGAGCCGTATAGATCGGGAGAACCTTTGTTTGGTGCACCGGCGGCAAAACAATGACATCAGAGGCAAACGAGAGAAATGTGCCTTCAGGCAGAAAACACTTGGCAGATGATGGCTTGATGAGCACCAAGTACAAGGTCCACTTCGACAATGAGGGGGGAACAACAAGGTGAAGTACAAGGTCCACTCCCACAATGAGGGGTAAAACAAGGTGAAGTACAAGGTCCATTCCGACAAAGGGGGAAACAACAAGGTGAAGTACAAGGTCCACTCCGACAATGAGGGGGAACAACAAGGTGAAGTACAAGGTCCACTCCCACAATGAGGGGTAAAACAAGGTGAAGTACAAGGTCCATTCCGACAAAGGGGGGAAACAACAAGGTGAAGTACAAGGTCCACTCCGACAATGAGGGGCAACAACAAGGTGAAGTACAAGGTCCACTTCGCCAATAGGGGGGAACAACAAGGTGAAGTACAAGGTCCACTTCGACAAAAGGGGGGAACAACAAGGTGAAGTACAAGGTCCACTTCGACAAAAGGGGGAACAACAAGGTGAAGTACAAGGTCCACTTCGCCAAAAGGGGGGAACAACAAGGTAAAGTACAAGGTCCACTTCGACAATGAGGGGGAAACAACAAGGTGAAGTACAAGGTCCACTTCGACAAAAGGGGGGAACAACAAGGTGAAGTACAAGGTCCACTTCGCCAAAAGGGGGGAAACAACAAGGTGAAGTACAAGGTCCACTTCGACAAAAGGGGGAACAACAAGGTGAAGTACAAGGTCCACTTCGACAAAAGGGGGGAACAACAAGGTGAAGTACAAGGTCCACTTCGACAATCAGGGGGAAACAACAAGGTAAAGTACAAGGTCCACTCCGACAATGAGAGGGAAACAACAAGGTGAAGTACAAGGTACACTCTGACAAAGGGAGGGCGGGGGGGGGACGCAACAAGGGGAAGTACAAGGTCCACTCCAACAAAAGGGGGGAAACAACAAGGTAAAGTACAAAGTCCACTTCGACAATGAGGGGGAACAACAAGGTGAAGTACAAGGTCCACTCCGACAAAAGGGGGGAACAACAAGGTGAAGTACAAGGTCCACTCCGACAAAGGGGGCGGGGGAACAACAAGGTGAAGTACAAGGTCCACGTTGACGAAAGGGGGGAACAACGAGGTGAAGTACAAGGTCCACTCTGACAAAGGGGGGGGAAACAACAAAGTGAAGTACAAGGTACACTCTGACAAGGGGGGGGGGGACCACGACAACAAGGTGAAGTACAAGGTCCACTTCGACAAAAGGGGGGAAACAACAAGGTGAAGTACGAGGTCCACTCCAACAAAAGGGTGGAAACAACAAGGTAAAGTACAAGGTCCACTTCGACAAAAGGGGGAACAACAAGGTGAAGTACAAGGTCCACTTAGACAAAAGGGAGGAACAACAAGGTGAAGTACAAGGTCCACTCCAACAAAAGGGGGGAAACAACAAGGTAAAGTACAAAGTCCACTTCGACAATGAGGGGGAAACAACAAGGTGAAGTACAAGGTCCACTTCGACAATGAGGGGGGAACAACAAGGTGAAGTACAAGGTCCACTTCGACAATGAGGGGGGAACAACAAGGTGAAGTACAAGGTCCACTCCGACAATGAGGGGGAAAAACAACAAGGTGAAGTACAAGGTCCACTTCGACAAAAGGGGGGAACAACAAGGTGAAGTACAAGGTCCACTTCGACAATGAGGGGGGAACAACAAGGTGAAGTACAAGGTCCACTCCGACAAAGGCGGGGAACAACAAGATGGAGTACAAGGTCCACTCCGACAAAGGGGGGAGAAACAACAAGGTGAAGTACAAGGTCCAAACCGGCAAAAGGGGTTGGGGGGAAACAACAAGGTGAAGTACAAGGTCCACTCCGACAAAGGGGGGGGAACAACAAGGTGAAGTACAAGGTCCACTTCGACAATGAGGGGGGAACAACAAGATGAAGTACAAGGTCCACTTCGACAAAGGGGGGAGGAACAACAAGGTGAAGTACAAGGTCCACTCCGACAAAGGCGGGGAAACAACAAGATGGAGTACAAGGTCCACTCCGACAAAGGCGGGGAAACAACAAGATGGAGTACAAGGTCCACTCCGACAAAGGGGGGAGAAACAACAAGGTGAAGTACAAGGTCCAAACCGGCAAAAGGGGTTGGGGGGAAACAACAAGGTGAAGTACAAGGTCCACTCCGACAAAGGGGGGAGAAACAACAAGGTGAAGTACAAGGTCCAAACCGGCAAAAGGGGTTGGGGGGAAACAACAAGGTGAAGTACAAGGTCCACTCCGACAAAGGGGGGGGAAACAACAAGGTGAAGTACAAGGTCCACTTCGACAATGAGGGGGGAACAACAAGATGAAGTACAAGGTCCACTTCGACAAAGGGGGGAGGAACAACAAGGTGAAGTACAAGGTCCACTCCGACAAAGGCGGGGAAACAACAAGATGGAGTACAAGGTCCACTCCGACAAAGGCGGGGAAACAACAAGATGGAGTACAAGGTCCACTCCGACAAAGGGGGGAGAAACAACAAGGTGAAGTACAAGGTCCAAACCGGCAAAAGGGGTTGGGGGGAAACAACAAGGTGAAGTACAAGGTCCACTCCGACAAAGGGGGGGGAACAACAAGGTGAAGTACAAGGTCCACTCCGACAAAAGGCGGGAACAACAAGGTGGAGTACAAGGTCCACTCCGACAAAAGGGGGGAACAACAAGGTGGAGTACAAGGTCCACTCCGACAAAAGGGGGGAACAATAAGGTGAAGTACAAGGTCTACTCCGACAAAGGGGGGGGGGGGGACAACAAGGTGAAGTATGAGGTCCACTCCGACAAAGGGGGGGCAACAACAAGGTGAAGTACAAGATCCACTCCGACAAAGGGGGGAGGAACAACAAGGTGAAGTACAAGGTCCACTCCGACAAAGGCGGGGAAACAACACGATGGAGTACAAGGTCCACTCCGACAAAGGGGGGAGAAACAACAAGGTGAAGTACAAGGTCCAAACCGGCAAAGGGGGTTGGGGGGAAGGGTAAACAACAAGGTGCGGCGAGAGAACCCTGCGAGGAAAGAAAGCGTGGGATGAAATATTAATGGGGTATATTTACAGACAAGCTCCGAGAAACAACAGCGCTCTTCGGGGACTTCAGAGAGCGTTTGGGCTTGACTGACAGCCACTTGGAGCAGGACTACGTTCTCACGCAGACTTCTAAACATGAGCAAGAACACCAACAACTCTCCCCGTTTTGTAGTCCTGGAACGGGCGCCGGGCATTGTTTGGATTTGGACCATTCCGGTTTCGGTTCCCGGCTCACCGATTCTTCGTTCGGATTCTTTTTGAGGCGTCATAAATG
>NC_084745.1:912770-967770 GCF_033978785.1 Entelurus aequoreus | reverse complement strand
TTTGATATCTTTGTTTACGTATGGTGTAAAAAAAATATATATATATTTAACAGTAAAAAAAAAACCACCTGGCAGCTCAGTTGGCAGAATTTTATAGTAAAATGTGCTATTTTTTTTTTTTTTTTACAGCATATTACTGCATAAATCAAATGGAAAAACAGTACCGCTGTCTTTTTGTGTGTAAAGTTCATGCAACAGAGCAACCCAAAGTGCTTTACAGCAAATTAAAAGAAGGCGGAAATACAAATATAAAATGTTAATAATTCAAAATAAAATCAATCAAAGAGTGTAGATAAAATACTATGAGGGGCCGTTAGGGACATTATTCAGAATGACCTCTTACATACACTACTGAAATGCTCTTACATAAACAACTGCAATGTTTTTCTCTCATACACTACTGAAACACTCTCACACACACTACTGAACCACTCTCATTCCCACTACTGAAACACTCTTATACACTACAGAAATGCTCTCACATAAAAACATATCGGTTGTTTATGTGAGAGCACTTATACACAGGGCCGGCCCGTGGCATAGGCCGTATAGACAAATGCTAAGGGCGCCGTCCATCAGGGGGCGCCACGCCAGTGCCACAAATGTTGGAGGAAAAAAAAAAAAAAAGTTGGTACTATTATTTCTAAATACATAAAATAATCCCACGTTAATTAAAATGCAAAAAGCCTATTTAATAGAAATATTATTTGTTACAACATTACGCCCCCCCCTCCCCCGGCACGGTGCGCCCCCTCCCTTCCCGTATCATGACTCTTTTTGGACGTCACCACATCAAAAAATCAACACAAGATGTCAAAACGGTCAAAACTGTCAGGTGCCCAGGGAAGAAAAAAGAGAAAAGAAGAGGAGAAACGAGAAAAAGACAGAGGCAGCAGGCAGGTAACGTTAGCCTACATGAAATTATTTGTCTGTTACAGAATGTGATATTAACCTGGCTTTTTAGCATTAAGCTAATGTTACATGATTCGGCAATTGCTAATCAATAAATAGCTAGTTCTGTTTTAACGTCGGGTTAATATTGTGGAGGGGGCTAAATTGTTATGGAAAATAATAATGTAACGTCAGGTAATTACAGTACTCCCTGGTGTACAATAATTTGTAAGTCATTCTAGTTAATGCAATATTAAAAAGCACAAATAGAGAACTCTGTAGGATCCCCTTTTTTTGTAATATAGTTGTTAAAGTCATACTGGTTTGATATCTTGTTTTGTGCAGTGCCCTATTTATATTGTATTTTTAATTTATTTTATGCAACTTGTTGACACGTTTTATTTTGTGTTTATGTATGTAAAAAATATTGTATTTCATATATTCATTTTTTATTTTTTGTATTCATTCATTTATCCATATTTTTTGTATCTTGTTAACTATTCTGATTGTTAATTTGCTTTCTTTAAGTTAAAAAAAAGGTAAAAGACAAAGCTATTCGGTTTCTTGTGAGTATATACACTTCACTGCCGATGTGGGGGGGGGGGGGGGGGGGCACCTAAAATCTTGCCTAGGGCACCAGATTGGTTAGGGCCGGGCCTGCTTATACACTACTGAAATGCTCTCACATAAAAACATATCAGTTGTTTATGAGAGCATGTCAGTAGTGTGTATAAGATTCTTTCAGTAGTGTGAATGAGAGTGTTTCAGTAGTGTGTGAGAGTGTTTCAGTAGTGTGTATAGAGTTTTTCAGCAGTGTGTGAGAGAAAAACATGTCAGTTGTTTACGTGAGAGCATTCCAGTACTGTATGTAAGAGGTCATTCTGAATATTGTCCCCAAGGGCCCCTCATACCATGAGTAGTGGCCCCTCATAAAATACTTTCAGTTGTCATAAATTAAGTGTTTTTAGCCTAGATTTGAACATTGCCAACGTTGAGGCCTATCTCACATCTTCAGGAAGACTATTCCAGATTTTGAGAGCCTAAAACCGAAAAGCAGCCTCACCGTGCATGGTCCCGACTCTGAGGTTCTCACAGGCCCATTTGGTTCTTATGGTTCTAACACGTCAGAGATGTACACAAGCACAGCTGTTTCAAAGTCTGTTCACTTCAGCTCCAGGATGCCAGGGCAGGGACCCTAAGCACTGGACTAACACGGTCGTGTTTCCCGGTTCTAGTCGGGACTCGAGCAGCAGCGTTCTGGATGTACTGCCGCTGCTTCACAGCTGGTTTAGGGAGCCCGTGAGTCTGTTTAGCTGACTGGAGAGCTACCATCCGCAGCTGGTGACTTCTGTTTTGTTTGATCGGCCGTTTTACTGCAGACACCGTTTGGATACAATTATGGTATGTAAATAAACATTTACAAAATATTTCTATATATCTGCGGCTTATAGTCCGGTGCGGCTAATATATGTGAAAATATTAATTTCTTCTCAAATTTGCATCTTAAATACAGGTGTGCTCTATAGTTCTGACTATCAGTCCATCCCTGACCAAGGTTGGGTCTGGATCATGTCAGTAGATCTGACCAACACCCTTCCCCTACGTCTTCCAGAAACGTTGTTTACCTAAATCCTGCGGCATATTTCTCTGCCACAGGAGGCGGTTATGACAAATTAGAAGTCTACCAATGTTCTGATGGTGCCTGGGCTCCAGCTGTCACCAGGGAGACGGTGATCAGGTTTCCGAGCTGCGTGGTCTCTTGGCACCACAAACCGTTCCATATGGTCGTCCAAATGCTGCGCCGAAGTCTGCTCCCAATCTCCACCCCGGAGCTCAGCCCTCCCAGCGAATTAGTCACGAGGCTTCTGGAGCATGTGAAGGACGAGGCAGCCCGGCTCACGGCTCCTTCTGCGAGACGGGTGCGACGAAGACGGGATTCATTACTCATCTGAAAAATTCTCGAATATTTTCATATTTTTTTCAAATTGCTGCCGCAACTCCACAAACACACACAAAAGTCATTTCTTTAATAAATAAATAAATATTTTCAAGTAAAAAAAACGACTTGCACGTTTAAAAACAGGTTTACTTACAGGTTGAACTTGTTTCCTCTCTCTTCCCTCCGCCATTTTACTTCCCAACTTGCTTCATATCCTTGTATATTTTTTGCGGACGGCACCATGCGCAAATAACAGTAGTTGTGATGGCCTTAAATAAATAATTATCCTATTCTTACGGGAGGGTAAAAAAATAAATAAAAACATTTTTAAAAATTGAAAAAATTAGAAAAAACTGATATTTTCAACTTTTCAACTCACAGCCAACGATTTCAAAGTAAATTATTTAATACAAATGTTTATATGCAAGTAAAAAAACGATTTGCACGTTTAAAAACAGATTTACTTACAGGTTGAGCTTGATTCCTCTCTCTTCCATCCGCCCTTTTACTCCCCAATCTACTTCTTCTTCTTTGTATATTTTTGACGGATTATTCTATTCTCACGGGGGGGAAAAGTAAAAAAAATAAAAATAAAACAGCAAAAAATTGGAATATAATGAGAGAGTCATTTCTTTAATAAAATATTTATCTGCAAGTTAAAAAAAATATTTGCACATTTAAAAACAGGTCTACTTACAGGTTGAGCTTGATTCCTCTCTCTTCCATCTGCTCTTTTATTCCCCAATCTGTTTCTTCTTCTTTTTATATTTTTGACGGATTATTCTATTCTCACAGGGAGGAAAGTAAAAAATAAAAATAAAACAGCAAAAAATTGGAATATAATGAGAGAGTCATTTCTTTAATACAATCTTTATATGCAAGTAAAAAAACAATTTGCACGTTTAAAAACAGGTGTACTTACAGGTTGAACTTGTTTCCTCTCTCTTCCCTCCGCCATTTTACTTCCCAACTTGCTTCATATCCTTGTATATTTTTTGCGGACGGCACCATGCGCAAATAACAGTAGTTGTGATGGCCTTCAATAAATAATTATCTGATTCTTACGGGAGAGTAAAAAAAAAAAAAAAAAAATGTAAAAAAATTTAAAAATGAGAAGAAACTGATATTTTCAACGTTTCAACTCAAAACCAACGATTTCAAAGTAAATTATTTAATACAAATGTTTATATGCAAGTAAAAAAACGATTTGCACGTTTAAAAACTGATTTACTTACAGGTTGAGCTTGTTTCCTTTCTCTTCCGTCCACCCTTTTACTCCCCAATCTGCTTCTTCTTCTTTTTATATTTTTGACGGATTGTTCTATTCTCACGGGGGGAAAGTAAAAAATAAACTAAATCAGCAAGAAAATTGGAAAATAATGAGAAAGTAATTTCTTTTATACAAATTTTTATATGCAAGTAAAAAAATGATTTGCACATTTAAAAACAGGTCTACTTACAGGTTGAGCTTGATTCCTCTCTCTTCCATCCGCCCTTTTACTCCCCAATCTGCTTCTTCTTCTTTTTATGTTTTTGACGGATTATTCTATTCTCACGAGGGGGTGAAAGTAAAAAATACAAATAAAACAGCAACACATTGGAATATAATGAGGAAGTCATTTCTTTAATACACATTTTTATTTGCAAGTAAAAAAAAACGATTTGCACGTTTAAAAACAGGTCTACTTACAGGTTGAGCTTGATTACTCTTTCTTCCGTCCGCCTTTTACTCCCCAATCTGCTTCTTCTTCTTTTTATATTTTTGACGAATTATTCTATTCTCACGGGGGGAAAGTAATAAATAAAAATAAAACAGCAAAACATTGGAATATAATGAGAAAAAGCTGACATTTTCAAATTAATAGTTAATAATAAAAAATACACTTAACCATCTATAATGCAAAGTTTTGTCTATAAATGTTTATAATATACTTTTTTAGCATTTTTTTTAAATGAATAAAAAAACATAGATAAAAATGGCCCCTACCTACTATACATTTTCAGAAAGCGACCCTCGGTGGAAAACGTTTAGCACCACCAACTCTGAGTGAAAGTGTATAGAACACGCCGGGTGTATTATTTTTATTATATTTAAAGTTTTAATGTGAAGAAAATTTTTTGTCATACTTGTGAATGATTACTGATAGTACGCAATTGCAGAATGATTAACAGGCTGAATATTAAGTTTTAATAATGAGTAGTTAGAGAGGGTTAAAACATTGTCACGCAGAGCTAAGAATGCCATTAACTTGTACAACATGGGTTAGGGTTAGGGTAAGGGTTAGGGTTAGGGTTAGGGTTAGGGTTAGGGAAACATTTATTAATGTAGAAAAAATATCACCTGACATCTTTGACCATCAAACTGTGATCGTAACAATCCACATTTTGTGTTATTAATGCGTGGGAGGTGCTATCTAAACATGAAAGTGTAGCTCCTCTCCCCTTAATGCAAGTGCTCCTAAAGCAGGAATACAAATGTTGTACTCCTACAAAATACCAAATCTGACAAGGTTTCTGGCAGAGTTTAAAAGATACAGTAGGGAAGGGATTCATATGGCCCTCGTTTCTGGGTGGATCTTGTGTGAGAGGAAGGTGGGGAGGGGTTAACGATTTTGCACTGCAGTGTGCTGGAAATGATGGAAAGTGCCACTCTACAAAATGTTGTGTGGTCAAAGTTGGAATCGCCACAAAACACATTTTAAAGTATTCAACACTGCCATCTGGCGGCGAAAGCGGAGAGTGCACCCCCATAATTTGTCACGTTTCATGTGTCAGGTGAATGGGGTCGTACGAATCCCCTTCCTACCGTCGTTTGTTTTAATGTCAAAATGGGGGAAAAAAAACAAATATATTTAGTGAGAATTACTTTATAAACAACAAGCTTTTAGGGGCCATTTAAAATGCTGAGGTGTACCAGATCTGACCCCCGGGCCTTGAGTTAGACACCAGTCGTGTGAGGCGTTCCATTTTACTCCAAGCAGTGAAACTATCAAAGTGTTCAACTCGGGGCTGATACACGTAATAGTTGTCGTATTTTTACTTGTATTTTTACCATCAAGAGAAGCGCCTTGGTGTGTTTTCCTCTGCGGGTCGAGCGGCGAAGAGAAAAAGGACGGAGGAGCTATAATTAACCGGCAGATCGGCGCTGATGTCATTGACGCCGCCGGGAGGTAGAAGGCGGCGCTGCCAGGGCACCTGTTGTTGTGTAGTGCGGCATCTGATATCATTACCTACCCAGCCGGAGCGCCAACGTCCCCGCTGGGTCACGGACTGTCCGAGCGAGCCGACACACACACACACAAACACACACACACACACACCTACACATTATTGTATCTGTTACCTCTTAAGGACCACCCTTTCTAGATATGTAAAAAAGTGTATTTACAACATTAATAATATATACAAACTATGCAAATATAAAAAAGCTTGTTGTGAAAAATGAGTTGGAATTTCACAAGAAAAAGGTCACAATTTCACAAGAAAAATGTAGAATTTTGGCAGTATTATAATAAAAGTCGTCATTTTACTCAACGCGATTGTGTGCAATATTATGATAAAAGTTGGAATTTGACTCAATGACAGTCGCAATTTTACAAGAAAAGCTTAAAATGTTGGCAGTTTTATTAAAAGAGTCGTAATTTTAGTTGACCAAAGTCACAATTGTACAAGAAAACTTAACAAATGTTGCGACATTATAATAATAATCAGAATTTTACTTGGCAAAATGATGACAAAAGTCAAAATTCTACTCCAAAAATGTCACTATTTTACAAGAACAACAATACAAATTAGCGATATTGTGATAAAAGTCAGAATTTTATATGACAAATGTCACCATTTTGCATTCCAAAAGTACTAGTTTTACACAAAAAAATGTATAATTGTAAGAGAAAATATTGCAATGTTACAGAAACAGAAAGAATATGAGAAATTGTTCCCAATTTTATAAGAAAAAAGTCGACACATTGTGAGAAAAATACTGTTTTTGGTTAATTTTTTATTAATTTTTTTGTTTGTAATTGTTTTTTAATCTTCATTCTTTACTACAAGTTATGAAAGGATGTCTCTATACACATATTTATTTTATTTTTAATAATTTGGGCCAAAGGGGGCGCATTTCAATTCCTTACACACACTTGTTATTTCATATGTTGACCAGAGGGGGAGCACTTCAAATTTGTACACGCACTTGTTATTTCATATGTTGACCACTTGAGCACTTTTAAAAGCGACACAGAGTCAATTAGAAAAATCCCTCCTTTTTGGGACCACCCTCATTTTGACCACCAGGGGTGCAAATGAGACATTGTCTATTAGATGCAATGGTTTTCCGTATTGGGACCATGATATCGGTCCTCATATGTATGGTACTTTTCCTTGTTGATGTCTCAAGGAGGGTAGAAAAACAAGAACACACAAACACATTCTTGTATCTGTTACATATTTAGGACCAGCCTTTCTAGATATGTAAAAATGTGTATTTACAACATTAATAATATATACAAACTATGCAAATATAAAAAAGCTTGTTGTGAAAAATGAGTTGGAATTTCACAAGAAAAAGGTCACAATTTCACAAGAAAAATTTAGAATTTTGGCAGTATTATAATAAAAGTCGTCATTTTACTCAACGCGAGTCAAAGTTTTACAAGAAAAACTGAACATGTGTGCAATATTATGATAAAAGTTGGAATTTGACTCAATGACAGTCGCAATTTTACAAGAAAAGCTTAAAATGTTGGCAATTTTATTAAAATAGTCGTAATTTTAGTTGACAAAAGACACAATTGTACGAGAAAACTTAACAAATGTTGCGACATTATAATAATAATCAGAATTTTACTTGGCAAAATGATGACAAAAGTCAAAATTGTACTCAAAAAAATGTCACTATTTTACAAGAACAACAACAAAAATTGGCAATATTGTGATAAAAGTCAGAATTGTGTATGACAAATGTCACCATTTGGCATTAAAAAGGCATAATTTAAAATAGAAAAGGCATAATTTTACATAAAAAAGGCATAATTTTACGAGAAAATATTGCAATATAAAAGAAACAGAAAGAATATGAGAAATTGTTCCCAATTTTATAAGGAAAAAAGTCGACACATTGTGAGAAAAAGACTGCTTTTAGTTTTTTTTGTATTAATTTTTTTATGTTTTGTTTGTAATTGGTTTTTAATCTTCATTATTTACTTCAAGTTATGACTGTATGTCTCTATATACATATTTATTTTATTTTTTTATTAATTTTGGCCAAAGGGGGCACATTTCAATTTCTTACACACACTTGTTATTTCATATGTTGACCAGAGGGGGAGCACTTTTAAAAGCGACACATAGTCAATTTGAAAAAATCCCTCCTTTTTGGGACCACCCCCATTTTGACCACCAGGGGTTCAAATGAGACATTGTCTATTAGATGCAATGCTTTTACCGTATTGGGACCATGATATCTGTCCTCATATTTTAAAGTTATTTTCCTTGTTGATGTCTCAAGGAGGGTAGAAAAACAAGAACACACAAACACACACACACACACACATTCTTGTATCTGTTACCTCTTTAGGACCACCCTTTCTACATATATAAAAATGTGTATTTACAACATTAATAATATATACAAACTATGCAATTATAAAAAAGCTTGTTGTGAAAAATGAGTTGGAATTTCACAAAAAAAGGTCACAATTTCCCAAGAAAAACGTCACATTTTGGCAGTATTATGATAAAAGTCGTCATTTTACTCAACGCAAGTCCAAATTTTACGAGAAAAACTGAACATGTGTGCAATATCATGATAAAAGTTGGAATTTTTACTCAATAACAGTCACAATTTTACAAAAAAAGCTTAACATTTTGGCAAAAGAGTCGTGAAGTCACAATTGTACGAGAAAACTTAACAGACGTCGCAATATTATAACAATAATCGGAATTTTACTCTGCAAAATGATGACAAAAGTCAAAATTTTACTCAAAAAATGTCACTATTTTACAAGGACAACAACAAAAAATGTCAATATTGTGATAAAAGTCAGCATTTTATATGACAAATGTCCCCATTTTGCGTTAAAAAGGTAATCATTTTACATAAAAAAAGTCATAATTTTACGAGAAAATATTGCAATATTAAAGAAACAGAAAGAACATGAGAAATTGTTCCCAACTTTATAAGAAAAAAGTCGACACAATGTAAGAAAAAGACTGATTTTAGTTAATTTTTGTATTTTTATTTTTTGTTTTTAATTGTTTTTTTAATCTTCATTATTTACTACAAGTTATGAAAGTATGTCTCTATATACATATTTATTTTATTGTTATTAATTTGGGCCAAAGGGGGCGCATTTCAATTCCTTACACACACTTCTTATTTCATATGTTGACCAGAGGGGGAGCACTTCCAATTTTTACAAACACTTGTTATTTCATATGTTGACCACATATTGGGACCATGATATCGGTCCTCATATTTAAGGTACTTTTCCTTGTTGATGTCTCAAGGAGGGTGGAAATACAAGAACACACACACACACACACACACACACACACACACACACACACACACACACACACACACACACACACACACACACATTGTTGTATCTGTTACCTCTTTAAGACCAGCCTTTCTACATATATAAAAATGTGTATTTACAACATTAATAATATATACAAACTATGCAATTATAAAAAAGCTTGTTGTGAAAAATGAGTTGGAATTTCACAAAAAAAGGTCACAATTTCCCAAGAAAAACGTCACATTTTGGCAGTATTATGATAAAAGTCGTCATTTTACTCAACGCAAGTCCAAATTTTACGAGAAAAACTGAACATGTGTGCAATATTATGATAAAAGTTGGAATTTTTACTCAATAACAGTCGCAATTTTACAAGAAAAGCTTAACATTTTGGCAATGTTATGAAAAGAGTCGTGAAGTCACAATTGTACGAGAAAACTTAACAAATAATAATCGTATTTTACTCGGCAAAATGATGACAAAAGTCAAAATTTTACTCAAAAAATGTCACTATTTTACAAGGACAACAACAAAAAATGTCAATATTGTGATAAAAGTCAGCATTTTATAAGATAAATGTCCCCATTTTGCGTTAAAAAGGTAATAATTTTACATAAAAAAGTCATAATTTTATGAGAAAATATTGCAATATTACAGAAACAGAAAGAACATGAGAAATTGTTCCCAATTTTATAAGAAAAAAGTCCACACATTGTAAGAAAAAGACTGATTTTAGTTAACTTTTTTATTTTTATTTTTTGTTTTTAATTGGTTTTTAATCTTCATTATTTACTACAAGTTATGAAAGTATGTCTCTATATACATATTTATTTTATTGTTATTAATTTGGGCCAAAGGGGGCGCATTTCAATTCCTTACACACACTTCTTATTTCATATGTTGACCAGAGGGGGAGCACTTCAAATTTTTACACACACTTGTTATTTCATATGTTGACCACATATTGGGACCATGATATCGGTCCTCATATTTAAAGTACTTTTCCTTGTTGATGTCTCAAGGAGGGTGGAAATACAAGAACACACACACACACACACACACACACACACACACACACACTCTTGTATCTGATACCTCTTTAGGACCAGCCTTTCTACATATATACAAATGTGTATTTACAACATTAATAATATATACAAACTATGCAATAATAAAAAAGCTTGTTGTGAAAAATGAGTTGGAATTTCACAAAAAAAGGTCACAATTTCCCAAGAAAAACGTCACATTTTGGCAGTATTATGATAAAAGTCGTCATTTTACTCAACGCAAGTCCAAATTTTACGAGAAAAACTGAACATGTGTGCAATATCATGATAAAAGTTGGAATTTTTACTCAATAACAGTCACAATTTTACAAAAAAAGCTTAACATTTTGGCAAAAGAGTCGTGAAGTCACAATTGTACGAGAAAACTTAACAGACGTCGCAATATTATAACAATAATCGGAATTTTACTCGGCAAAATAATGACAAAAGTCAAAATTTTACTCAAAAAATGTCACTATTTTACAAGGACAACAACAAAAAATGTCAATATTGTGATAAAAGTCAGCATTTTATATGACAAATGTCCCCATTTTGCGTTAAAAAGGTAATAATTTTACATAAAAAAGTCATAATTTCACGAGAAAATATTGCAATATTACAGAAACAGAAAGAACATGAGAAATTGTTCCCAACTTTATAAGAAAAAAGTCGACACATTGTAAGAAAAAGACTGATTTTAGTACATTTTTTCATTTATTTTTTTTTGTTTTTAATTGTTTTTTTAATCTTCATTATTTACTACAAGTTATGAAAGTATGTCTCTATATACATATTTATTTTATTGTTATTAATTTTGGGCCAAAGGGGGCGCATTTCAATTCCTTACACACACTTCTTATTTCATATGTTGACCAGAGGGGGAGCACTTCAAATTTTTACACACACTTGTTATTTCATATGTTGACCACATATTGGGACCATGATATCGGTCCTCATATTTAAGGTACTTTTCCTTGTTGATGTCTCAAGGAGGGTGGAAATACAAGAACACACACACACACACACACACACACACACACACACACACACACACACACACACACACTCACACACACACACACACACACACACATTCCTGTATCTGATACATCTTTAGGACCACCCTTTCTACATATATAAAAATGTGTATTTACAACATTAATAATATATACAAACTATGCAATTATAAAAAAGCTTGTTGTGAAAAATGAGTTGGAATTTCACAAAAAAAGGTCACAATTTCCCAAGAAAAACGTCACATTTTGGCAGTATTATAATAAAAGTCGTCATTTTACTCAACGCAAGTCCAAATTTTACGAGAAAAACTGAACATGTGTGCAATATTATGATAAAAGTTGGAATTTTTACTCAATAACAGTCACAATTTTACAAAAAAAGCTTAACATTTTGGCAAAAGAGTCGTGAAGTCACAATTGTACGAGAAAACTTAACAGACGTCGCAATATTATAACAATAATCGGAATTTTACTCGGCAAAATGATGACGAAAGTCAAAATTTTACTCAAAAAATGTCACTATTTTACAAGGACAACAACAAAAAATGTCAATATTGTGATAAAAGTCAGCATTTTATATGACAAATGTCCCCATTTTGCGTTAAAAAGGTAATAATTTTACATGAAAAAGTCATAATTTTACGAGAAAATATTGCAATATTACAGAAACAGAAAGAACATGAGAAATTGTTCCCAACTTTATAAGAAAAAAGTCGACACATTGTAAGAAAAAGACTGATTTTAGTTAATTTTTTTATTTTTATTTTTTGTTTTTAATTGTTTTTTTTAATCTTCATTATTTACTACAAGTTATGAAAGTATGTCTCTATATACATATTTATTTTATTGTTATTAATTTTGGGCCAAAGGGGGCACATTTCAATTCCTTACACACACTTCTTATTTCATATGTTGACCAGAGGGGGAGCACTTCAAATTTTTACACACACTTGTTATTTCATATGTTGACCACATATTGGGACCATGATATCGGTCCTCATATTTAAGGTACTTTTCCTTGTTGATGTCTCAAGGAGGGTGGAAATACAAGAACACACACACACACACACACACATTCTTGTATCTGTTACCTCTTTAGGACCACCCTTTCTACATATATAAAAATGTGTATTTACAACATTAATAATATATACAAACTATGCAATTATAAAAAAGCTTGTTGTGAAAAATGAGTTGGAATTTCACAAAAAAAGGTCACAATTTCCCAAGAAAAACGTCACATTTTGGCAGTATTATAATAAAAGTCGTCATTTTACTCAACGCAAGTCCAAATTTTACGAGAAAAACTGGACATGTGTGCAATATTATGATAAAAGTTGGAATTTTACTCAATAATAGTCACAATTTTACAAAAAAAGCTTAACATTTTGGCAAAAGAGTCGTGAAGTCACAATTGTACGAGAAAACTTAACAGACGTCGCAATATTATAACAATAATCGGAATTTTACTCGGCAAAATGATGACAAAAGTCAAAATTTTACTCAAAAAATGTCACTATTTTACAAGGACAACAACAAAAAATGTCAATATTGTGATAAAAGTCAGCATTTTATATGACAAATGTCCCCATTTTGCATTAAAAAGGTAATAATTTTACATAAAAAGGTCATAATTTTACGAGAAAATATTGCAATATTAAAGAAACAGAAAGAACATGAGAAATTGTTCCCAACTTTATAAGAAAAAAGTCGACACATTGTAAGAAAAAGACTGATTTTAGTACATTTTTTCATTTATTTTTTTTTGTTTTTAATTGTTTTTTTAATCTTCATTATTTACTACAAGTTATGAAAGTATGTCTCTATATACATATTTATTTTATTGTTATTAATTTTGGGCCAAAGGGGGCACATTTCAATTCCTTACACACACTTCTTATTTCATATGTTGACCAGAGGGGGAGCACTTCAAATTTTTACACACACTTGTTATTTCATATGTTGACCACATATTGGGACCATATCGGTCCTCATATTTAAGGTACTTTTCCTTGTTGATGTCTCAAGGAGGGTGGAAATACAAGAACACACACACACACACACACACACACACACACACACACACACACACACACACACACACACACACTGTCCTTTCCGTAAGTCATGGTGACAGTCCCTCACACCTAGAGGGCAGAGTTGCAATTACTGCTAATGATATTTTGATGGCCTCTGCTTAACTTATGCTGCTGTCAGAGTGCAGCTGCACAAATATTCACCACGGAAGACGTCAAAGCACACAAAGATTCAGCGTCTGCAAGGAACCGCAAGTCCACGTTTGGACGTGTCCGGAACCTTTTCCACCCAGGGGCCACATACTGGACACACTAAAGCATACAATTTTTGGATTTTTTTCAACCGCCCGGAAAGATCACAGTCATAAGAATTAAAAAAATAAAGTCAAATAATATTATTGTGTTTTTAATTCAACGTTTAAATCGCTGCACACTAAAAAATGTTGGGTTAAAAAATAACCCAATTTTAACCCAACTGCTGGCTCGGAAAAGGACCGACCCCTTATTTGGGTTATTTTAACTCAACATTTTGGGTACATTTTTTCAACCCAAATTTTGCATTGAAATATTTAAGCAAAAATTTGAGTTATGATAACTTAATGTTGGGTTATTCCCAACCGAACTATTGGGTTGAATTATCTAATCCAAAAGTTGAGTTATGCTAACTCAATGTTGGCTGATTCAAAACTCAACTTTTGTGTGGGTTGAATTTATTTAACACAAAAGTTGAGTTATGATAACTTCATTTGGGGTTATTCCCAACCCAACTATTGGGTTGAATTATCCAACCCAAAAGTTGAGTTATGCTAACTCAATGTTGGTTGATTCATAACCCAACTATTGGGTTGAATGTATTTAACACAAAGGCTGAGTTATGCTGACTTCAATGTTGGGTTATTCCTAACCAAACTATTGGGTTGAATTATTCAACCCAAAAGTTGAGTTATGCTAACTCAATGTTGGTTGATTCATAACCCAAATAATGGGTTGAATTTTAACCCAACTGCTGGCTCAGAAAATGACCAACCCCTTATTTGGGATATTTTAACTCGACATTTTGAGTAAATTTTTTCAACCCAACTTTGGCGTTGAATTATTTGAGCAAAAATTTGAGTTATGATAACTTAATGTTGGGTTATTCCCAACCGAACAATTGGGTTGAATTATCTAACCCAAAAGTTGAGTTATGCTAACTCAATGTTGGCTGATTCAAAACTCAACTTTTGTGTGGGTTGAATTTATTTAACACAAAAGTTGTGTTATGATAACTTCATTTGGGGTTCTTCCCAACCCAACTATTGGGTTGAATTATCCAACCCAAAAGTTGAGTTATGCTAACTCAATGTTGGTTGATTCATAACCCAACTATTGGGTTGAATGTATTTAACACAAAAGCTTAGTTATGCTGACTTCAACGTTGGGTTATTCCCAACCAAACTATTGGGTTGAATTATCTAACCCAAAAGTTGAGTTATGCTAACTCAATGTTGGTTGATTCATAACCCAAATAATGGGTTGAATATATGTAACACAAATGTATTATTGCGGAATTGTTTACTGTAAGTGGTCTGGCTCAGGTGCACACAAAAAAAATGTTGGGTTAAAAAATAACCCAATTTTAACCCAACTGCTGGCTCGGAAAAGGACCAACCCCTTATTTGGGTTATTTTAACTCAACATTTTGGGTACATTTTTCCAACCCAAATTTTGCATTGAAATATTTAAGCAAAAATTTGAGTTATGATAACTTAATATTGGGTTATTCCCAACTAAACCATTGGGTTGAATTATCTAACCCAAAAGTTGAGTTATGCTAACTCAATGTTGGCTGATTCAAAACTCAACTTTTGTGTGGGTTGAATTTATTTAACACAAAAGTTGAGTTATGCTAACTCAATGTTGGTTGATTCATAACCCAAATAATGGGTTGTATAGATTTAACACAAATGTATTATTGCACAATTGTTTACTGTAAGTGGTCTGGCTCAGGTGCACACAAAAAAATGTTGGGTTAAAAAAATAACCCAATTTTAACCCAACTGCTGGCTCGGAAAAGGACCAACCCCTTATTTGGGTTATTTTAACTCAACATTTTGGGTATATGTTTTCAACCCAACTTTTGCGTTGAATTATTT
Organism: Entelurus aequoreus; assembly: GCF_033978785.1. NCBI lineage: Eukaryota > Metazoa > Chordata > Actinopteri > Syngnathiformes > Syngnathidae > Entelurus > Entelurus aequoreus. The sequence continues at coordinate 952,183 of NC_084745.1, read as the reverse complement.
AAGCAAAAAGTTGAGTTATGATAACTTAATGTTGGGTTATTCCCAACCAAACAACTGGGTTGAATTATCCAACCCAAAAGTTGAGTTTTGCTAACTCAATGTTGGTTGATTCATATTGGGTTGAATGTATTTAACACAAAAGTTGAGTTCTGATAACTTAATGTTGGGTTATTCCCAACCCAACTATTGTGTTGAATCATTCAACCCAAAAGTTGGGTTATGCTAACTCAATGTTGGTTGATTCATAACTCAACTAATGGGTTGAATATATTTAACACAAATTGATTATTATATTATATTGTGGATATAACGTTTTTTTTTTTTTTTTTTTTTTTTTTTTATGTTGTATGCCCTTTTTGTTGAAGAAAACCCTGTTTTTATGGCAAAACAACAAAATCGACAATACCCCCCCACCCCAAAAAAATATCAAAGTGGAATATTTGATGTGAAGTAAAAGTCTTAAATATGTCAATAATTCATAACAACATTGGTTTTAATTACTTTTTTTTTTTTTTTAAACAATGTTTTTTTAATTAAAAAAATTAAAATACATTTTTAAATATTTTTAACACCAAATGATCCTTCAAACTTCCGGTTTTAGTTATTTTTTATAAAAAAAAAAAAAAAAGGTTTTTAAATATGTTTAACACCAAATGATCCTTTGAACTTCTGGTGTTAGTTGTGTTTAAAAAATATTTTTAAATATTTTTTAATACAAATAATCGTTTGAACTTCCAGTTATAATTATTTTTTTAATTAAAAAAAATAAATAAATAAATAAAAAATTAACACCAAATGATCCTTCAAACTTCCGGTTTGAGTTCTTTTTGATAAAAAACAAACAAACATATTTTTAATATTTTTAACACCAAATGATCCTTTGAACTTCCAGTTTTAGTTATGTTTAAAAAACATTTTTAAATATTTCTAATACCAAATGATCATTCAAACTTTCGGTTTTAGTTATTTTAGATTTAAAAAAAAAAAATGTTTTTAAATATTTTTAACACCAGTTGATCCTTTGAACTTCCAGTTTTAGTTATTTTTAATTTTAAAAAAATAAATAAAAGTTTAAAATATTTTTAACACCAAATGATCGTTTGAACTTTCAGTTATAATTATTTTTAATTTTAAAAAATATATATATTTTAAAAATATTTTTCAACACCAAATAATCCTTCAAACTTCCGGTTTTAGTTTTTTTTAATTAAAAAAAAATATATGTTTTTAAATATTTTTAACACCAAATGATCCTTTGAACTTCTGGTTTTAGTTATGTTTAAAAAAAAACATTTTTAAATATTTTTTAATACCAAATGATCATTAGAACTTCCAGTTATAATTATTTTTAATTAAAAAAAAAAAAAAAAGGTTTTAATATTTTTAACACCAAATGATGTATGTCAATATGTCAATAATTCATAACAACATTGGTTTTAATTCCTTTTTTTCCATTTTTTTAAACAATCGCCATGTAAAATCGCTCATGCTAATCAGTACGCAAACACTTGTTTGCCCCCCCCCCCCAAAAAAAAATGTCAAAGTGGAATATTTTATGTGAAGTAAAAGTCTTAAATATTTCAATAATTCATAACAACATTGGTTTTAATTACTTTTTTTTTTTTTTTGAAACAATGTTTTTTTAATTAAAAAAATGTATATACATTTTTAAATATTTTTAACACCAAATGATCCTTCAAAATTCCGGTTTGAGTTATTTTTGATAAAAACAAACAAACGTGTTTTTAATATTTTTAACACCAAATGATCCTTTGAACTTCCGGTTTTAGTTATGTTTAAAAAACATTTTTAAATATTTTTAATACAAAATGATCCTTCAAACTATCGGTTGTAGTTCTTTTTAATGTAAAAAAAAATCAACATATTTTTAAATATTTTTAACACCAAATGATCCTTTGAACTTCCAGTTTTAGTTATTTTTAATTAAAAAAAATTAAAAAAAGTTTAAAATATTTTTAACACCAAATGATCGTTTGAACTTTCAGTTATAATTATTTTTAATTTAAAAAAAGAAATATATATTTTAAAATATTTTTCAACACCAAATGATCCTTCAAACTTCCGGTTTTAGTTTTTTTCAATTAAAAAAAAAACTATGTTTTTAAATATTTTTAACACCAAATGTTCCTTTGAACTTCCATTTTTAGTTATTTAAAAAAAAAAAAAAAAAAAAAAAAGTTTAAAATATTTTTAACACCAAATGATCGTTTGAACTTTCAGTTATAATTATTTTTAATTTAAAAAAAAATATATATATTTAAAAATATTTTTCAACACCAAATAATCCTTCAAATTTCCGGTTTTAGTTTTTTTTAATTAAAAAAAAAACTATGTTTTTAAATATTTTTAACACCAAATGATCCTTTGAACTTCTGGTTTTAGTTATGTTTACAAAAAACATTTTTAAATATTTTTTTAATACCAAATGATCATTTGAACTTCCAGTTATAATTATTTTTAATTAAAAAAAATAAATAAATAAAAAATAAAAATAAAAAATAAAAAAAATAATTAAAAAAAAAATAAAAATAAATACATGTTTAAATATTTTTAACACCAAATTATGTATGTCAATATGTCAATAATTCATAACAACATTGGTTTTAATTCCTTTTTTTTCATTTTTTTTAAACAATCGCCATGTAAAATCGCTCATGCTAATCGGTACGCAAACACTTGTTTGCCCGCCAAGAATTGGGTCACTTTAATAAAAGTATGGCTTTTGCGTCCCCGTCCTTAATCTGGTTCTTTTCTGATAACTCTCTGCAGTGTTGATAGTCGGCCATTGTTTGCACACGTCTCTTCGACAGTGTTGATAGTCGGCCATTGTTTGCACACGTCTCTTCGACAGTGATGCATGAACCAAAGTCTCCCGGCTATTATCTGATATTTGTGCAGGTTTTCATTACCGAGTTGAAGGCCGGCGTCCTGCGGGACTGCTCGCCACGGGCTGACAGGGATGAAGGATTCCAGCGCCTTTTTTCCCGCCATGACGGAAAAACCCGTGAGACCAAGAGACGGGAGCGGGAAATATCTTCATGCACGCACAGGCGGCGTCCTGGCACGCACACGGGTGGTGTGGTCCATCACTCAGACTCCTGGCCTGACAGGGTCCTGGCTCAGGGTCTTGCTGGGCGCGCTCACACTGTGCCGCGCTCAGGAAGGGATAGCGTGTCCTTCTGATGGATTAGTCAGCCGTCACCTGTCCCGACACATCCACTTGACCGACACGCACAAAACCTGCGTTATTACCTCCGCCAGGTTTCATTTGCTGCAGTTGTGTCTTTGCGTCACACCAAATGATCCTTTGAACTTTCGGTTTTATGTCTTTTCAAATAAAAATAAAATATATTTTAAAATATTTTTAACACTGAATAATACTTTGCACTTCCAGTTTTAGTTATTTTTAATACAAAAATATATTGTTTTAATATTTATAACACCAAATGATTGTTTGAACTTCAAGTTATAATTATTTGTACCTGCATTTCATCTACTTTTTAATTACTTTTTACCTTCTTCTCTATCTACTTTTTACCTTATTTTCCGTCTTTTTCCATACTTGTTCTACCTACTTACCGTTTACCTTCTATACCACATACTTCTTACCTTAACCTTTTTTTTTACCTTCTTTTCCACTTCTTACTTTTTACCTTATTTTCCACCTCACTAATGTGGTCTTCCTGCAGGTCCTCAGTAATGTGGTCTTCATGCAGGTCTTCACTAATGTGGTCTTCCTGCAGGTCCTCACTAGTGTGGTCTTCCTGCAGGTCCTCAGTAATGTGGTCTTCCTGCAGGTCCTCACTAAGGTGGTCTTCCTGCAGGTCCTCACTAATGTGGTCTTCCTGCAGGTCCTCAGTAATGTGGTCTTCCTGCAGGTCCTCACTAAGGTGGTCTTCCTGCAGGTCCAGACCAATGTGGTCTTCCTGCATGTCCAGACCAATGTGGTCTTCCTGCATGTCCAGACCAATGTGGTCTTCCTGCAGGTCTTCACTAATGTGGCCTTCCTGCATGTCTTCACTAGTGTGGTCTTCCTGTAGGTCCTCACTAATGTGGTCTTCCTGCAGGTCCTCACTAAGGTGGTCTTCATGCAGGTCTTCACTAATGTGGTCTTCCTGCATGTCCAGACCAATGTGGCCTTCCTGCATGTCCAGACCAATGTAGTCTTCCTGCAGGTCTTCACTAATGTGGCCTTCCTGCATGTCTTCACTAGTGTGGTCTTCCTGTAGGTCCTCAGTAATGTGGTCTACCTGCAGGTCCTCACTAATGTGGTCTTCCTGCAGGTCCTCACTAATGTGGTCTTCCTGCAGGTCCTCAGTAATGTGGTCTTCCTGCAGGTCCTCACTAAGGTGGTCTTCCTGCAGGTCCAGACCAATGTGGTCTTCCTGCATGTCCAGACCAATGTGGTCTTCCTGCATGTCCAGACCAATGTGGTCTTCCAGCAGGTCTTCACTAATGTGGCCTTCCTGCATGTCTTCACTAGTGTGGTCTTCCTGTAGGTCCTCACTAATGTGGTCTTCCTGCAGGTCCTCACTAAAGTGGTCTTCCTGCAGGTCCAGACTAATGTGGTCTTTCTGCAGGTCCAGAGTAATGTGGTCTTCCTGCAGGTCCTCACTAATGTGGTCTTCCTGCAGGTCCTCACTAATGTGGTCTTCCTGCAGGTCCTCAGTAATGTGGTCTTCCTGCAGGTCCTCACTAAGGTGGTCTTCCTGCAGGTCCAGACCAATGTGGTCTTCCTGCATGTCCAGACCAATGTGGTTCATCCTGCAGGTCTTCACTAATGTGGCCTTCCTGCATGTCTTCACTAGTGTGGTCTTCCTGTAGGTCCTCACTAATGTGGTCTTCCTGCAGGTCCTCACTAAAGTGGTCTTCCTGCAGGTCCAGACTAATGTGGTCTTTCTGCAGGTCCACAGTAATGTGGTCTTCCTGCAGGTCCTCAGTAATGTGGTCTTCCTGCAGTTCCTCACTAATGTGGTCTTCCTGCAGGTCCTCACAATGTGGTCTTCCTGCAGGTCTTCACTAATGTGGTCTTCCTGCAGGTCCTCACTAAAGTGGTCTTCCTGCAGGTCCTCACTAAAGTGGTCTTCCTGCAGGTCCAGACTAATGTGGTCTTCCTGTAGGTCCACAGTAATGTGGTCTTCATGCAGGTCCTCAGTAATGTGGTCTTCCTGCAGGTCCTCACTAATGTGGTCTTCCTGCATGTCTTCACTAGTGTGGTCTTCCTGCAGGTCCTCAGTAATGTGGTCTTCCTGCAGGTCCTCAGTAATGTGGTCTTCCTGCAGGTCCTCAGTAATGTGGTCTTCCTGCAGGTCCTCACTAATGTGGTCTTCCTGCATGTCTTCACTAGTGTGGTCTTCCTGCAGGTCCTCAGTAATGTGGTCTTCCTGCAGGTCCTCACTAATGTGGTCTTCCTGCATGTCTTCACTAGTGTGGTCTTCCTGCAGGTCCTCACTAATGTGGTCTTCCTGCATGTCTTCACTAGTGTGGTCTTCCTGTAGGTCCTCAGTAATGTGGTCTTCCTGCATGTCTTCACTAGTGTGGTCTTCCTGCAGGTCCTCGCTAAGGTGGTCTTCCTGCAGGTCCAGACTAATGTGGTCTTCCTGCAAGTCCTCAGTAATGTGGTCTTCCTGCAGGTCTGCAGGTCCTCACTAATGTGGTCTTCCTGCAGGTCTCTAAAAAAAACAAAAAAAACATTTACAGTAATTCACTGTAAAAAAAAAAAAAAAGGAAAAAAGTTACGGCTACATTTTTTTAAAAATGGGACTTAAGTTGCCAGAATTTTACCTTCAATTTAATGTCAGAATTTTCCTTAAAAACAATTTTTATTTTTTTTATTTTCAATACTGCACCCTTGGGAAAAAAGTCATATTTATGTAAAAAAAAAAAAAAAAAAGTAACAGATAAGGCTCCGTTGTTATAAAAGAACAAATTTCCATTTACAGTAATTTACTGTAAAAAAAAAAAAAAAAAAAAAAAAAAGTTATGGCTACATTTTTTTTAAAATGGGTCTTAAGTCGCCAGAATTTTACCTTAAATTTAATGTGGAGCAGTTTTAAAAAATATATATATTTACAGTTAAGCACTCTTAAAAAAGGTAATTGACAAAAAATGTCAGCTCAGTCAGAATTTTCCGTAAAAACAAAAAGTTTATTACATTTATTTACAATACTGCACTGTAAGAAAAAAGTCATATTTTATGTTAAAAAAACAAAAAAAAAGAAACAGATAAGGCTCCGTTATAAAAGTGTTACCGTTTTTCCATTTCCAGCATTGCACTATAAAGAAAAAAAAAAGGCAGCTCCGTCACCAGACTTTGACGGTAAAAAATGCGTCCATTTCCAGTAATTGTGAGCAAAAATCAAAGTGAAACGTGCAGATTGAAGTATTATTAAATGTGTAAAAGTGAATAATTGGAGTGTATTTAGTTGAAGGACGTGCACTTAGCTGTTGCAAATGAAGGCATCGAGCGCCACGTAGAAACGTTATTGATCGACCATTGAGGGGGGACCTCGGGGGCAGGTCAGGGAGGTTCTTGGGGCTTGTCAATGATGGCCTTGGACTTGACGGCCCTTTGGCCTCTAATAGCAAATCAATAGATATTACCCTGGGATCATAAGTCAGCTTTTATTGCCCTAACCTTTAAGACTTGTTATTTAGCACTGAGCCCACCACATCAGTCAGCCACGTTGCCTCGCTGTGACCTTTGCGGCGCTCATATTGATGATGGCGCCGCCGCCACCAGGCCGCCAAGACGTACTGCCGCCGTCGTCCCTTCACGCTGATACCGTGTGCCGACGACACTCGCGTTGGTGTCGACACGTTTGGCCTCGACTGGAACAAAGTGGGATTTTTTTTAGGTCAAAAGAAATCATTAAATAATGGAAGATGATTAATAATCAAATATGTTTATTATGATACTTAATACACATTTTTTTAACGGTTATTTAGCGTTGTTCTGGAAATATCACGACTTTTAACGTCATGTCTTTGGTTTCTATCGTACAAAGTTGTAATGTTGTAAGTAAGTACATTTGATTTATAAAGCGCTTTTCAAAGTGCTGTACAAAAACATAGGTTGTCACGCAGAATCCTGTCGGAATTTTACGGGAAGATAAGAAAAATGACAACGTGACTACTTTAATTACATTTTTTCACACATTCTTGTAACGGTTATTTAGCGTTATTCTGGAAATATAACGACTTGTAACGTCATGTCTTTGGTTTGTATCGTACAAAGTTGTAATGTTGTCACGCCAAAATGATGCAGAATGGAGGAGTATTATGTAAAAAAAATGTTGGCATAGTCTGATTTTTTTGTCGTTGGGGAAAAAAGTCATAGCATAATAAGCCCAAAATTCCAACTTTAACGGAAATTTAAAATGCGACGACTTAAACCTCATCATTTACACCTTTTTTTTGGAGTTACACTTTTTTTTTAAATGTTTTAAATTAAAAAAGTATATATATATATATATATATATATATATATATATATATATATATATATATATATATATATATATATATATATATATATATATATATATATATATATATTATTATTTTCTTTTCCTTTTTTTTAATTTAATTTTTAAAACATTTTTTAAAAATGTTTCCATTTTTTTTTTTTATGTTTTTTATTTATTTGTAATGTTTTTATATTTTTTTATGTATTTTAATTTTTAGTAATTTTTTTATATATTTTTTTTTCTTTAATTTTTTAATTTTTTTAATTTTTAATTTTTTAAATTTAGTTTAATTTATTCTAATTTTTAGTAATATTTTATCATTTCAAAATTTAAAAATACTATTTTTTTATAGTTTAAAAAATAATGATAATAATATATTTTTTTATTTTATTTTATTTTTTTCAAATTTTGTATTTTTTATAATTTATTTTAATTGTTTTACATTTTTGTATTTTTAATATTTTTTTTTTATTTAAAAAAAAAATATATATATATATTTTATTTTTTTTTACATTTTTTTAAAAAAATTTTACATTTTTTTTTTATTTTTATTTTTATTTTTTTTTGGTCCTGTCCGGCTTCTCAGGCAAATCATATAGTTGATGTAGATGCCCATATCGGCTGTTCAGATTGACTTTACAAAAGAGAAGTGTAGGATACTTCTCTTGCTTTTTGAATGGCGTCACAATTTATTTTCGTAGCACTACAAAAAATGTTGTCTTCCAAATACTGAAGTTGTACTAGCATGAATAAAGTGATAATGTAGCAGAATGAGGGAGTATTACGTCAAAAACGTTGGCATCGTCTGATTTTTTTTTTTTGTCATGAAAAAAGTTGTGATATCCCAAGCTTAAATCATAATTTTGACTAAAATTGACAATGCGACGACTTAAGCCTCATAATTTACGCATTTCTTTGAGTGGCATTGCAATTTATTTTCATGACAATACAACAGTTTTCTATGAAAACATTTTATTCCTTCAAACTCATAATTTACGCTTTTTTTTTTGAGTGGCATCTCAATTTATTTTTCTATAACATCACGTATTTTCAAAATATAACGATATGAGTGTATATGTATGTACAGTGTTTCCCATAAACTGCCAAGATACCTGTGGCGGTGGGAGCGTGGTTATGGGCGTGGTTGTGGGCGTGGTCACCATGACATCATCGAGTAATTTGCATAATTTACTACAATATGATTTTCTCTAAAAAGGCTCAAAAAATTTATACTTACTAATTAATAATAACAGTTTTGTTTTAAACGTCCATCCATCCATTTTACAATATAATTGCAACACTTTATGTACATATTTATATACAGATTTGAACAATAAGTTATTCACTGAAATATATTTATTAATTGTGGTTCTTACAAAAAATATATCTTATAAAATATAAAAGCTAAAATGTCTCTTAAAGCTCTGCCCCTTTAATTAGTGCATACTAAATAATTTAACTTTAGCCTTCTACTACAACCATATTATTTACCAGCAACATAAAGTGAAACAGAGGCACAGTCAGTAACAAATAAACAGAAAACAGTAGTGGTCAAATACAAGTAAGGCAACAAGAGAAGTATCCTACACTTCTCTTTTGTAAAGTCAATCTGAACAGCCGATATGGGCATCTACATCTGCTATATGATTTGCCTGAGAAGCTGGACAGGACAAAAAAAATAAAAAATTAAAAATAATAATATTTTTTTTATTATTATTTTTTTTTTAAATATTTGTGGCGGACGTAATTATTTCGTGGCGGGCCGTGACAAATAAATGAATGTGTGGGAAACACTGATGTATGTATGTATGAGTGTATATGTATGTACTGTATGTATGTTTGTATGAGTGTATGCATGTGTATAAGAATGTGTATGTATGTGTGTATATGTATGTATGTATGTATGAGTGTATGAATGTCTATATGTATATAAGAATGTATGTATGAGTGTATATGTATGCATGTATGAGTGTATGTGTGTGTATATATGTATGTGTGTATATGTATATATGAATGTATGTATGTATGTGTGTTTGTATATATGTATGTATGTGTGTATGTATATATGAATGTATGTATGTATGTATGTGTATATGTATGTATGTGTGTATGTATATATGCATGTATGTATGTATGAGTGTATATGTATGTATGTGTGTATGTATATATGAATGTATGCATGTATGAGTGTATATGTATGTATGTGTTTATGTATATATGAATGTATGTATATGTATATATATATATATATATGTATATGTTTGTATGTGTATATGTATATGTATATACAAATGTATGTATGAGTGTATATGTATGTATGTATGAGTGTATATGTATGTACTGTATGTATGTTTGTATGAGTGTATGCATGTGTATAATGATGTGTATGTATGTGTGTATGTATGAGTGTATATGTATGTATGTATGTATGTATGTATGAGTGTATGAATGTGTATATGTATATAAGAATGTATGTATGAGTGTATATGTATGCATGTATGAGTGTATGTGTGTGTATATATGTATGTGTGTATATGTATATATGAATGTATGTATGTATGAGTGTATATGTATGTATGTGTGTATGTATATATGCATGTATGTATGTATGTATGAGTGTATATGTATGTATGTGTATGTATAAATGCATGTATGTATGTATGTATGAGTGTATATGTATGTATGAGTGTATATGTATGTATGTGTGTATGTATATATGAATGTATGTATGAGTGTATATGTATGTATGTGTATATGTATGTATGTGTGTATGTATATATGAATGTATGTATGAGTGTATATGTATGTATGTGTGTATGTATATATGAATGTATGTATGCGTGTATATGTATGTATGTGTATATGTATGAGTGTATATGTATGTATGTATGTATGTATGAGTGTATGAATGTGTATACGTATATAAGAATGTATGTATGAGTGTATATGTATGCATGTATGAGTGTATGTGTGTGTATATATGTATGTGTGTATATGTATATATGAATGTATGAATGTGTGTTTGTATATATGAATGTATGTATGTATGAGTGTATATGTATGTATGTGTGTATGTATATATGAATGCATGTATATATGAGTGTATATGTATGTATGTGTGTATGTATGTATGTGTGTATGTATATATGAATGCATGTATGTATGAGTGTATATGTATGTATGTGTGTATGTATATATGAATGTATGTATGAGTGTATATGTATGTATGTGTATGTGTATGTATGTGTGTATGTATGTATGTGTGTATGTATATATGAATGTATGTATGAGTGTATATGTATGTATGTGTATATGTATGTGTATATACAAATGTATGTATGAGTGTATGAGTGTGTGTGTATATGTATGTATGTATATGTATGTGTGTATATGAATGTATGAGTGTACGTATGTGTGCGTGTTTATGTATGTATGTATATGTATGTGTGTTTATGTATATATGAATGTGTGTATGTATGTATATGTATGTGTGTATGTATGAGTGTATATGTATGTATGAGTGTATGAATGTGTATATGTATATAAGAATGTATGTATGAGTGTATATGTATGCATGTATGAGTGTATGTGTGTGTATATATGTATGTGTGTATATGTATATATGTATGTATGTATGTATGTGTGTTTGTATATATGAATGTATGTATGTATGAGTGTATATGTATGTATGTGTGTATGTATATATGAATGTATGTATGAGTGTATATGTATGTATTTGTATATGTATGTATGTGTGTATGTATATATGAATGTATGTATGAGTGTATATGTATGTATGTATGTGTATATGTATGTATGTGTGTATGTATATGTATATACAAATGTATGTATGCATGTATGAGTGTATGTGTGTGTATATATGTATGTGTGTATATGTATATATGTATGTATGAATGTATGTGTGTTTGTATATATGAATGTATGTATGTATGAGTGTATATGTATGTATGTGTATATGTATGTATGTGTGTATGTATATATGAATGTATGTATGAGTGTATATGTATGTATGTATGTGTATATGTATGTATGTGTGTATGTATATGTATATACAAATGTATGTATGAGTGTGTGTGTATGTGTATGTATGTATATGTATGTGTGTATATGAATGTATGAGTGTACGTATGTGTGCGTGTATATGTATGTATGTATATGTATGTGTGTATATGTGTATATGAATGTGTGTATGTATGTATCTATATGAATGTATGTATGTGTATGAGTGTACGTATGTATGTGTGTATATGTACCGGTATATATGAATGTTTGTATGTATGTACTGTATGTGTGTGTATATGTATGTGTGTGTGTATATAAGTATGTGTGTATATGTATATATGCATGTGTGTGTGTGCGTTAGCACGTATAATAGTAATATAGCTAATACTTGTCAATATTCAGGTAAATGGAGTATTGTTGGCGCTCTTCTGATGTTTTTATGGGCGGAATAGTGTACTAATATACGCAATAGTGTACTAATATTGGAATGCAGAAAAAAGGAAAGAAATATCTGCTCTTTTACTTGTGAATAATAGACAAAAGTCCCCAAAAAGTGCAGTTCCTCTTGAAGTACAATGTTTGGCAAACGTCCCGCAGGTCTCCAAAGAGCAAGTTTTAATTGTGGAAGCTGACATTAGTGGGATGTTTTCTGCCGATATGAAAGCGTGTCGAGCCAATCAAGTTCCAAAGTGTGCTATCAGGGAGTCGGGCGCAACAGCAGGACGCTCGCTTTGTACTTGTTTGCATATTCATGGGGGCCGCGCCTCCCGAAAGGACAAACACTTTGATTCCACCCGATAAAAAAAGGCCGTCCCGCACCTTTCTAGTCCTCGCCGATTCAGGGGGAGGGAAATGTGATTGTAATTTATCATTTTTCCGCCCCGGGCCAAACTCTCCGGAGCCCGGGGGCTGTTTGAAAGGCTCCGGGAGACACAAAGCCGGACCCTGGGAACTTTTGGCCGGGCAGTCAATCAGTCAGACGCCCCAGAGCGACCTTGTTTTGATTCCCTTCTCCTCCACGTGATAAAAAAAAAAAAAAAAACATGTCAATAAGACGGCCGCCTTCCTCGGCTTGTTGCTGTTTTCACGGCCCCGTGTGTTCGAGGGCCACAAGGCGCTCAGGGGCCGGCGGACTTCAAAAAAAGGGCTGTGACAGTGGATGCAGCTGCTGCTGTCTGAGCCTGGACCCCGGACTCAGCTGCTGGACTATAAAGACCCCCGCTTCAAAGGCGCAACCTGCACACACACACACACACACACACACACACACACACACACACACACACACACACACACACACACACACACACACACACAAATGCAAACAACAAATGCCCCCCGCCCCTCCACCTCAAAAGAAAGTATCCCATAATTGGGGGAATTTTGGGGTGCACACGAAAAATAATTCACATCCCAATTTCGATTTGTATTCATCTCCTTTTTTTTATTAAATTGATTCATAATTCCATTTATTCGTCGTTAAAAAAAACCAGTGCATTACTGTTATGTGGAAAAATGATAACATTTTTATTTTCATTAAAGAAAAAAACTAAATTGTGTTTTTTTTACTTAAATACACAACCTTTTTTTTCTCTACAGTGCATTACATAATATAAATTGTTTTTATTTATCATTAAAAAAAAAATCATTAATTTTACAGTGCATTGCTGTTATGCAGAAAAATTATAACATTTTTATTTTCATTAAAAAAACAAACTAAATTGTGTTTTTTTTACTTAAATACACAACCTTTTTTTTCTCTACAGTGCATTAGATTATATAAATTGTTTTTATTTATCATTAAAAAAAAATCATTAATTTTACAGTGCATTACTGTTATGTAGAAAAATTATAACATTTTTTTTTTCATTAAAAAATTAAACTTAATTGTGTTTTTTTTACTTAAATACACAAACTTTTTTTTCTCTACAGTGCATTGGATAATAGAAATTGTTTTTATGTATCATTAAAAAAAATCATTAATTTTACAGTGCATTACTGTTATGTAGAAAAATTATAACATTTTTATTTTCATTAAAAAAAAAACTAAATTGTGTTTTTTTTACTTAAATACACAACCTTTTTTTTCTCTACAGTGCATTGGATAATAGAAATTGTTTTTATGTATCATTTAAAAAAAAAAATAATAATTTTACAGTGCATTACTGTTATGTAGAAAAATTATAACATTTTTATTTTCATTAAAAAATTAAACTAAATTGTGTTTTTTTTACTTAAATACACAACCTTTTTTTTCTCTACAGTGCATTGGATAATAGAAATTGTTTTTATGTATCATTAAAAAAAATCATTAATTTTACAGTGCATTACTGTTATGTAGAAAAATGATAACATTTTTATTTTCATTAAAAAATTTAACTAAATTGTGTTTTTTTTACTTAAATACGCAACCTTTTTTTTCTATACAGTACATTGGATAATATAAATTGTTTTTATGTATCATTAAAAAAAATCATTAATTTTGCAGTGCATTACTGTTATGTGGAAAAATGATAACAATTTTATTTTCATTAAAAAAAAAACTAAATTGTGTTTTTTTACTTAAATACACAACCTTTTTTTTCTCTACAGTGCATTGGATAATATTAATTGTTTTTATGTATCATTTAAAAAAAAATCATTAATTTTACAGTGCATTACTGTTATGTAGAAAAATGATAACATTTTTATTTTCATTAAAAAATTTAACTAAATTGTGTTTTTTTTACTTAAATACACAACCTTTTTTTTCTCTACAGTGCATTGGATAATAGAAATTGTTTTTATGTATCATTAAAAAAAATCATTAATTTTACAGTGCATTACTGTTATGTAGAAAAATTATAACATTTTTATTTTCATTAAAAAATTAAACTAAATTGTGTTTTTTTTACTTAAATACACAACCTTTTTTTTCTCCACAGTGCATTGGATAATAGAAATTGTTTTTATGTATCATTAAAAAAAAATCCATTAATTTTACAGTGCATTACTGTTATGTGGAAAAATGATAACATTTTTATTTTCATTAAAAAAAAAAACTAAATTGTGTTTTTTTTACTTCAATACACAACCTTTTTTTTCTCTACAGTGCATTGGATAATAGAAATTGTTTTTATGTATCATTAAAAAAAAATCCATTAATTTTACAGTGCATTACTGTTATGTAGAAAAATTATAACATTTTTATTTTCATTAAAAAAAAAAACTAAATTGTGGTTTTTTTACTTAAATACACAACCTTTTTTTTCTCTACAGTGCATTGGATAATATAAATTGTTTTTATGTATCATTAAAAAAAAATCCATTAATTTTACAGTGCATTACTGTTATGTGGAAAAATGATAACATTTTTATTTTCATTAAAAAAAAACTAAATTGTGTTTTTTTTACTTAAATACACAACCTTTTTTTTTTCTCTAAAGTGCATTGGACAATATAAATTGTTTTTATGTATCATTAAAAAAAATCATTAATTTTACAGTGCATTACTGTTATGTAGAAAAACTATAACATTTTTATTTTCATTAAAAAAAAAACTAAATTGTGTTTTTTTTACTTAAATAGACAACCTTTTTTTTCTCTACAGTGCATTGGATAATAGAAATTGTTTTTATGTATCATTAAAAAAAATCATTAATTTTGCAGTGCATTACTGTTATGTGGAAAAATGATAACAATTTTATTTTCATTAAAAAAAAAAGTAAATTGTGTTTTTTTTACTTAAATACACAACCTTTTTTTCTCTACAGTGCATTAGATAATAGAAATTGTTTTTATTTATCATTAAAAAAAATCATTAATTTTACAGTGCATTACTGTTATGTGGAAAAATGATAACATTTTTATTTTCATTAAAAAAAAAACTAAATTGTGTTTTTTTTACTTAAATACACAACCTTTTTTTTCTCTACAGTGCATTGGATAATATAAATTGTTTTTATGTATCATTAAAAAAAAATCATTAATTTTACAGTCCATTACTGTTATGTAGAAAAATTATAACATTTTTATTTTCATTAACAAAAAAAAAAATAAATTGTGTTTTTTTTACTTAAATACACAACCTTTTTTTTTCTCTAAAGTGCATTGGATAATAGACATTGTTTTTATGTATCATTTAAAAAAAAATCATTAATTTTACAGTGCATACTGTTATGTGGAAAAATGCTAACATTTTTATTTTCATTTAAAAAACAAAAACAACTCTGCCAACAAATATATCAATTGTGTTTTCTTGTTTTTTTACTGCAAAATACACAACCTTTTTTTTCTCTACAGTGCATTAGATAATAGAAAAAATATGTATTTATCATTAAAAAAAATCATTAATTTTATAGTGCATTACTGTTATGTAGAAAAATGTTAACGTTTTTATTTTCATTAAAAAAAAACCAAAAAAACTCTGCCAACTAAGCCCTCAATTGTTTTTTTTTACTGGAAAATACACAACCTTTTTTTTTTTCTCTACAGTGCATTATATAATATAATTTTTTTTTAATGTATCATTAAAAAAACATCCATTAATTTTACAGTGCATTACTGTTATGTAAAAAAATGCTAACATTTTTATTTTCATTAAATAAAATAAAAAAAACTCTGCAAACTAAGCCATCAATTGTGTTTTTTTTTTACTTAAATACACAACCTTTTTTTTCTCTCTACAGTGCATTAGATAATAGAAAAAATATTTATGTATCATTAAAAAAAACATCCATTCATTTTACAGTGCATTACTGTTATGTAAAAAAATGTTAACATTTTTATTTTCATTAAATAAAATTAAAAAAACTCTGCCAACTAAGCCATCAATTGTGTTTTTTTACTTAAATACACAACCTTTTTTTCCCTCTCTACAGTGCATTAGATAATAGAAACAATATTTATGTATCATTAAAAAAAAACATCCATTAATTTTACAGTGCATTGCTGTTATGTAGAAAAATGCTAACATTCTGCCAACTAAGCCATCAATTGTTTGTTTTTTTACTTTAAAATACACAAGCTTTGTTTTCTCTCTACAGTGCATTAGATAATATAAAAAAAATATTTATTTATCATTAAAAAATAAATAAATGTTAATATTAATTTTACAGTGCATTACTGTCATGTAGAAAAATGCTAACATTTTTATTTTAATTTAAAAAAATAAATTCTGCCAACTAAGCCATCAATTGTTTTTTTTTTTACTTTAAAATACGCAAGATTTTTTTTTCTCTACAGTGCATTAGATAATATAAAAAAATATTTATTCATCATTAAAAAAAAAAAAATATTAATATTAATTTTACAGTGCATTACTGTTATGTAGAAAAATGCTAACATTTTATTTTAATTTAAAAAAATAAATTCTGCCAACTAAGCCATCAATTGTTTGTTTTTTTACTTTAAAATACACAAGCTTTTTTTTTTCTCTACAGTGCATTAGATAATATAAAACATGTTTTTATTAATCATTAAAAAAATTAATAAATGATAATATTAATTTTACAGTGCATTACTGTTATGTAGAAAAATGCTTACATTTTCATTTTAATTTAAAAAATTAAATTCTGCCAATTAAGCCATTAATTGTTTTTTTTGTACTTTAAAATACACAAGCTTTTTTTTCTTCTCTACAGTGCATTAGATAATATATATTTTTTTGTATTTATCATTAAAAAAATAAATAAATATTATTATTAATTTTACAGTGCATTACTGTTATGAAGAAAAATGCTAACATTTTAATTTTAATTTAAAAAAATAAATTCTGCCAACTAAGCCATCAATTGTTTGTTTTTTACTTTAAAATACACAAGCTTTTTTTTTCTCTACAGTGCATAAGATAATATAAAAAAATATTTATTTATCATTAAAAAAATATATATATTAATATTAATTTTACAGTGTATTACTGTTATGTAGAAAAATGCTAACATTTTTATTTTAATTTAAAAAAGTAAATTCTGCCAATTAAGCCATCAATTTTTTTTTTTACTTTAAAATACACAAGCTTTTTTTTCTCTACAGTGCATTGATAATATAAAAAAAAATATTTATTTATCATTAAAAAAATAAATAAACATTATTATTAATTTTACAGTGCATTACTGTTATGTAGAAAAATGCAAACATTTTTATTTTAATTTAAAAAAAAAAAAAACTCAGCCAACTAAGCCATCAATTGTGTTTTTTTTTACTTTAAAATACACTTTTATTTTTTATTTTCCTTAAACAATGAATTTTCCAAAATGTTTTCAGACCATCCCCTAGCGACCAGAAAGAACTTTTCTCACCTGTTTAGAAACACCTTTTCCATGACAATTATGATACCAGAATGGAGAATTGATTCTGAATCAAATCATCAACCCCTCAGGAATGGAAATTCAGATTGAATGGTTCGGTACCCAAACATTTAAACCCTTGGTGGGTTTGCTGCTGCTGGATTTGTTTGGATTCAACCCCCCACCCCCTTTCAAAAAAAAAAAAAAATCAGATTATCTGCGATGAGTACTCGGATGTGTCGCCTTTTTTTCCTCGCGTACGTTTGATTTTGCGCAATAAAAAGTAGTCTCGGTGCCCTCGGGGGAGTGCTTAGTGATTTGCAAAGACATCAAGTGCAGTTTGCACGGGCAGAAGTAGAACAATTGGAGGCAGCTGCTAACTGGCCTCACACAAAAGCCCAAGGTCACGTGGGGTCGCAGAGGACATGAGTGGAAAATGTGTTTTATCAATAAAGTCCATTAAGTGTGACATTCCTAAACTACTTAACTTTTGTTTTTTTACACATTGCACCTTTTAAAGACCATCGGCACCAAATTAACCGAAAACTTATCAATTATTATCATAATAAGGGGGTGTCCTAACATTTTCCAACCTATACTGAAAATGTAAAACATGCGTTATATATTTATTTATTTTGTAAAGTAATGATACAAATGCTAAATAGCATCCAGTTATTAATAAAACTTTTGTTTCTCATGACATGAGTTGTCCTTGTTCTTTTTTGTAGTATTGTCACTTTTTTCAGTTTTATTTTTGACACCAAAGCTCAAGCTGCGGGCCACAAGTGGCCCCCGGGGCCGCTATTTGCACACCCCTAATGTATTATGTTGGGATATAATGTAGTTCACTGACAATAGTTTTAAAATAAAAATAAGTAATCCTGTAAAAAAATAGTATGCAGTAATAATGATTTATTATTATCTACTTTTCTAATCAGATAATTTTCCAAAATTCCATCTAATTTAGCGAAAATATTGTCTGACTACAAGAAGATTTTAAAAGTAATAATAATTAGTCTCCACTTTCTCTTGTTGGCAAACATCATTTTTTAAAAGCTTTCAAATATGTTGTATATTTAATTTTATTCAAATGTTTTAATTACATTTTATAGTTTTAATCATCCCTAATGTACAAGAATCAAGGTGATTGTGAGCGATCCATCCTGATAGTGATGTGTGATACCACTGATTTTCTTTCCGATCCGATACCGAGTAAAAGTCAGGCTGGTTATCGGCGACACCGACACTTTCAAATATTTTATATGTTTAATTTTAATTTTAAAAACAATAATTAGTTTGTCTATGTTTTTATTTTAACAAAAATAAATGTTTTCCCTTTAATATTTTATTTTATTTATATATTTTTATTTTATTTATGAGCTAAAATCAAGTGCCTGTGCTGCAGTTTGGACACCATTGACAACATAATGCATTTTACTGAAACATTAAAAAAAAAAAAAAAAAGTAGTCATCTCAAAACAATAATTAGTGTGTGTATGTTTTTATTTTAGCAACATAGATATTTTTTACTTTTAATATTTTATTGTATTTATATATTTTATTTTATATTTTTATTTTATTTATGAGCTAAAATCAAGTGCCTGTGCTGCAGTTTGGACATCATTGACAACATAATTTATTTTACTGAAACATTTAAAAACAAAACAAAATAAGTAGTCATCTAAAAACAATAATTCGTTTTCTATGGTTTTATTTTAGCAAAATTATATTTTTTTACCTTTAATATTTTATTTGTATATTTTATTTTATATTTTTATTTTATTTATGGGCTGAAATCAAGTGCCTGTGCTGCAGTTTGGACACCATTGACAACATAACTTATTTTACAGAATCATAAAAAAAATAAAAAAATAATTAGTCATCTAAAAACAATAAATAGTTCGTCTATGTTTTTATTTTGGCAAAAATATATTTTTTACCTTTAATATTTTATTTTATTTATGTATTTCTATTTTATTTATGAGCTAAAATCAAGTGCCTGTGCTGCAGTTTGGACACCATAAATAACATAATTTATTTTACTGAAACATTTAAAAATAAAATAAAATAAGCAGTCATCTAAAAACAATAATTAATTCGTCTATGTTTTTATTTTAGCAAAAATATATTTTTTACCTTTAATATTTTATTTTATTTATATATTTCTATTTTATTTATGAGCTAAAATCAAGTGCCTGGGCTGCATTTTGGACACCCCTGGAAATATTTTTAAGAAACAGAATAAGTAGTCATCTAAAAACAATAATTAGTTTGTCTATGTTTTTATTTTAGTAAAAATATATTGTTTACCTTTAATATTTTATTTCATTTATATATTTTATTTTATATTTTATTTATGAGCTAAATTCAAGTGCCTGTGCTGCAGTTCGGACACCATTGACAACATAATTTATTTTACGGAAACATAAAAAAAATAAAAATAAAAATAAGTAGTCATCTAAAAACAATAACTAGTTTGTGTATGTTTTTATTTTAGCAACATAGATATTTTTTACCTTTAATATTTTTTTTCATTTATATATTTTATTTTATATTTTTATTTTATTCATGAGCTAAAATCAAGTGCCTGTGCTGAAGTTTGGACACCATTGACAACATAATTTATTTTACTGAAACATTTAAAACAAAACAAAATAAGTAGTCATCTAAAAACAATAATCAGTTTGTCTATGTTTTCAATATAGCAAACATATATTTTTTGCCTTTAATATTTTATTTTATTGATATATTTCTATTTTATTTATGAGCTAAAATCAAGTGTCTGACAACATAACTTATTTTACTGAAACATTAAAAATAATAATAATAATTAGTCATCTAAAGACAATAAATAGTTTGTCTATGTTTTTATTTTAGCAAAAATATATTTTTTACCTTTAATATTTTATTTTATTGATATATTTATATTTTATTTATGAGCTAAAATCAAGTGCCTGTGCTGCACTTTGGACACCATTGACAACATAATGTATTTTACCCAAAAAAAAAAAAAAAAAAAAAAAGTAGTCATCTAAAAAAAATAATTAGTTTGTCTGTTTTTATTTTAGCAAAAATATATTTTTGTACCTTTAATATTTTATTGTATTTATATATTTTATTTTATTCATATATTTTATTTTATTTATGAGCTAAAATCAAGTACATGTGCTGCGGTTTGCACCCCATTGACAACATAATTTATTTTACTGAAACATTTTTAAAAAAATAGAAAAAACAAGTAGTCATCTAAAAACAATAATTAGATTGTTTATGTTTTTATTTTAGCCTTTTTTTTTTTTACCTTTAATATTTAATTTTATTTATATATTTTATTTTATATTTGTATATTATTTATGAGCTAAAATCAAGTACATGTGCTGCGGTTTGCACCCCATTGACAACATAATTTATTTTACTGAAACATTTAAAAAAAAAAATAGAAAAAACAAGTAGTCATCTAAAAACAATAAATAGATTATCTATGTTTTTATTTTAGCATTTTAGCATTTTAGCATTTTAGCATTTTTTTTACCTTTAATATTTAATTTTTTTTATATATTTTATTTTATATTTGTATATTATTTATGAGCTAAAATCAAGTGCCTGTGCTTCACTTTGGACACCCCTAGAAATAATTTAAAAAAAACAGAATAAGTAGTCATCTAAAAACAATAATTAATTTGTCTATATTTTTATTTTAGCAAACGTTTATTTTTTAGCTTTCTAATAATTTATTTAATTTTAATTTTAAATGTGTACTATATTTACATATTTCATTTTATTCATGAGCTCAAATCAAGTACTTGTGAGCGATCCTGACATTGACAACATCATTTATTTCACTGAAAATAATTTTTAAAAACAAAATAAGTAGATATCTAAAAAAATAATTTGGATATGTTTATATTTTAATATAAATACATATTTCAAACTGAAGTATATTGTATCTGTGAAATTACTGTACAAGAGAATTTCCTGGACGAAAATCATACAAAAAATATGTTTCAAACCTTAAAAAAGGAAATAGCATTCCAAAAATATTAGGAACTACAATAAAAAAAAACATTCACAATTCATGCTAATTTGAAAGTACTGCACACATTCAGTAAATAAACCTCAAATAATGCTTTCTATTTAAAAATGTTAACATCTGGTACATTTGTCATGCCACTGTCGGCCTGCAGAGGGCGTGCCAGCGCAGCAATGTGCGAGTGCCAGCGGGGGGCCCCCACGGGCTCACAATGGCCCCGCGGGGGACCCACGTAGGGCCACTTTCAAGGGAGGAAATGGTTTTGTTAGATGGTGGAGCTTAATACACTAAGAGGGAACAGAAAGATAGAATTAGACCTCTCGATTCACGTCTTTACGTGTCGTCCGCATACATTTCTACTATTTATAGACTTCCTGCCGTCTTTACGTGTCATCCATACGCACATTTGTACTATTTATACACTTAATATAATATGTATCTGTGGCTAATGAGCCTGTGAATAATTGAACGTGGCAGAAAATCAATATGACCTCCTTTTTTTTTTTTTTGTGGCCGCTTGATTAGGTACACGCAATGGAGAAACGTTGTGGAATGGCAGCGAGGGTGGACCACAGGGGTGTGCGAGGTGGACTATTTGTCGGCTCATTCTAAAATGAAATAAAAGAGTTTACAGGTGAAAATATTTGTTATGAATTATTGACCTATTTTATACTCCAATCAATCAAATGTTGCACTTTGAAATGGCTTTCTGGGGGGTAAATATTGCATGTTTTGTGTTTGCCTTATTAAAGACGGTTTTGTATGACAAACTATCTGCCAAAAAATACAGAAATATAAAAAAGAACGTATAATTAACAGACATAATGTGTAATTGATCAAGAGATTCAAGCATTGAAAGTTAAAATAAATAATTGTAGTATTGTTCATATTTCTTTAAGACTGGGACCCTTTTATATCCCCAATCATTTGAGTGGGATTTTATTTTGAAACTCTCTTTGTGCCAAAAGTAATAATGTTATGAATAATTGGCATAGTTAGGAGTCCAACTACTTCACATCACATAATCCACTTCAATTGTTTTGGGGGGAAAATATTGCAGATTTTGTTTGTTTTCCTTATAAAAGCAGTTTTATGTAACAAACAAAAACATACAAAAATAATAAACATATAATCAACTGTGTAGGTGATCGAGAGACTAATGCTAAACTATACTGTACTATGGTATACATACTGTACAATACTGTACTATGGTGTACTATACAATACTAAGCTATTCTATACCATATTATAATATACTATACTACTGTCTACTATACTATTGTTTACTACAACCTGCGTAGTGACATCATTACGCAACCTGCGTAGTGACATCATTACACAACCTGCAGAGTGACATCATTACGCAACCTGCGTAGTGACATCATTACACGGGGACGGCGTGGCGCAGTTGGGAGAGTGGCCGTGCCAGCAACCTGAGGGTTCCTGGTTCAATCCCCACCTTCTACCAACCTCGTCACGTCCGTTGTGTCCTTGAGCAAGACACTTCACCCTTGCTCCTGATGGGTCGTGGTTAGGGCCTTGCATGGCAGCTCCCGCCATCAGTGTGTGAATGTGTGTGTGAATGGGTGAATGTGGAAATAGTGTCAAAGCGCTTTGAGTACCTTGAAGGTAGAAAAGCGCTATATAAGTATAACCCATTTACCATACACAATCTGTGGAGTGACATCATTACACAACCTGCGTAGTGACATCATTACGCAACCTGCGTAGTGACATCATTACACAATCTGTGGAGTGACATCATTACACAATCTGCGGAGTGACATCATTACGCAACCTGCGTAGTGACATCATTACACAACCTGCGTAGTGACATCATTACGCAACTTGCGCAGTGACATCATTAGGCAACATGCGTAGTGACATCATTACGCAACCTGTGTAGTGACATCATTACGCAACTTGCGTACTGACATCATTAGGCAACCTGCGTAGTGACATCATTACGCAACCTGGGAGGTGACGTCATTACACAACCTGCGTAGTGACGTCATTACGCAACCTGCGTAGTGACATCATTACGCAACCTGCGTAGTGACATCATTACGCAACCTGGGAGGTGAAGTCATTACGCAACCTGCATAGTGACATCATTACGCAACCTGCGTAGTGACAACATTACGCAACCTGGGAGGTGACGTCATTACGCAACCTGCGTAGTGACATCATTACGCAACCTGCGTAGTGACATCATTACGCAACCTGCGTAGTGACATCATTACGCAACCTGCGTAGTGACATCATTAGGCAACCTGCAGAGTGACATCATTACGCAACCTGCGTAGTGACATTATTAGGCAACATGCGTAGTGACATCATTACGCAACCTGTGTAGTGACATCATTACGCAACTTGCGTACTGACATCATTAGGCAACATGCATAGTGACATCATTACGCAACCTGGGAGGTGACGTCATTACACAACCTGCGTAGAGACATCATTACACAACCTGCAGAGTGACATCATTACACAACCTGCGTAGTGACATCATTACGCAACCTGCGTAGTGACATCATTATGCAACCTGCGGAGTGACGTCATTACGCAACCTGCGTAGTGACATCATTACACAACCTGCAGAGTGACATCATTATGCAACCTGCGTAGTGACATCATTACACAACCTGCGTAGTGACATCATTACGCAACCTGCGTAGTGACATCATTACACAATGTGCGGAGTGACAACATTACACAAGCTGTGTAGTGACATCATTACACAACCTGCGTAGTGACAACATTACACAAGCTGTGTAGTGACATCATTACGCAACCTGTGTAATGACATCATTACGCAACCTGCGTAGTGACATCATTACGCAACCTGCGTAGTGACGTCATTACGCAACCTGCGTAGTGACATCATTACACAACTTGTGTACAACCTCTGTAGTGACATCATTACACGACCTGTGTAGTGACATCATAACACAACCTGTTTAGTGACATCATTACGCAACCTGCGTAGTGACGTCATTACACAACCTGCGTAGTGACATCATTACAACACCTGTGTAGTGACATCATTACACAACCTGTGTACAACCTGCGTAGTGACATCATTACACAACCTGTGTACAACCTGCGTAGTGACATCATTACACAACCTGTGTACAACCTGCGTAGTGACATCATTACACAACCTGTGTACAACCTGTGTAGTGACATCATTACACAACCTGTGTAGTGACATCATTACACAACCTGTGTAGTGACATCATTACGCAACCTGCGTAGTGACATCATTACACAACCTGCGTAGTGACATCATTACACAACCTGTGTAGTGACATCATTACACAACCTGCGTAGTGACATCATTACACAACCTGTGTACAACCTGTGTAGTGACATCATTACACAACTTGTGTAGTGACATCATTACACAACCTGTGTACAACCTGTGTAGTGACATCATTACACAACCTGCGTAGTGACATCATTACACAACCTGTGTACAACCTGTGTAGTGACATCATTACACAACCTGTGTAGCGACATCATTACACAACCTGCGTAGTGACATCATTACACAACCTGTGTACAACCTGTGTAGTGACATCATTACACAACCTGCGTAGTGACATCATTACACAACCTGCGTAGGGACATCATTACACAACCTGTGTACAACCTGTGTAGTGACATCATTACACAACCTGTGTAGTGACATCATTACACAACCTGTGTAGTGACATCATTACGCAACCTGCGTAGTGACATCATTACACAACCTGCGTAGTGACATCATTACACAACCTGCGTAGTGACATCATTACACAACCTGTGTACAACCTGCAGAGTGACATCCTTACGCAACCTGCGTAGTGACATCATTACACAACCTGCGTAGTGACATCATTACACAACCTGCAGAGTGACATCATTACACAACCTGTGTACAACCTGTGTGGTGACATCATTACACAACCTGTGTACAACCTGCAGAGTGACATCATTACACAACCTGTGTACAACCTGCATAGTGACATCATTACACAACCTGTGTACAACCTGTGTAGTGACATCATTACACAACCTGCGTAGTGACATCATTACACAACCTATGTACAACCTGCAGAGTGACATCATTACACAACCTGTGTACAACCTGCAGAGTGACATCATTACACAACCTGTGTACAACCTGTGTAGTGACATCATTACACAACCTGTGTAGTGACATCATTACATAACCTGTGTACAACCTGCGTAGTGACATCATTACACAACCTGCAGAGTGACATCATTACATGCAGTGAGAGGTGACGGGCTGGGGTGGCAGTTCTTGTTGCCTCCCGGCTCAAAGCCTGCACATTGGAGTTCAACTCGGTGGACGAGAGGGTAGCTTCCCTCCGCCTCCGGGTGGGGGGACGGGTCCTGACTGTTGTTTGTGCTTACGCACCAAACAGCAGCTCAGAGTACCCACCCTTTTTGGATTCACTCGAGGGAGTACTGGAAAGTGCACCCCCGGGAGACTCCCTTGTCCTACTGGGGGACTTCAACGCTTATGTTGGCAGCGACAGTGAAACCTGGAGAGGTGTGATTGGGAAGAATGGCCGCCCGGATCTGAACCCGAGTGGTGTTTTGTTATTGGACTGTTGTGCTCGTCAGATTGTCCATAACGAACACCATGTTCAAACATGAGGGTGTCCATATGTGCACTTGGCACCAGGACACCCTAGGCCGCAGTTCCATGATTGGACTTTGTGGTTGTGTCATCGGATTTGCGGCCTCATGTTTTGGACACTCGAGAGGGGCGGCGCTTTCTACCGATCAACACCTGGTGGTGAGTTGGCTGCGATGGTGGGGGAGGATGCCGGACAGACCTGGCAGGCCCAAACGCATTGGGAGGGTCTGCTGGGAACGTCTAGCAGAGTCTCCTGTCAGAGAGAGTTTCAATCCCCACCTCACGAGGGAGGTGCTGGACATTGAGTCAGAGTAGACCATATTCCGCACCTCTATTGTCGAGGCGGCTGATTGGAACTGTAGCTGCAAGGTAGTTGGTGCCTGTCGTGGCGGTAATCCTAGAACCCGCTGGTGAGAGATGCCGTCAAGCTGAAGAAAGAGTTCTATCTGGTTATTTTGGCTAATAAGACTCCGGAGGCAGCAGACAGGTACCGACAGGCCAAGCGGTGTGCGGCTTCAGCGGTCGTAGAGGCAAAAACTCGGACATGGGAGGAGTTCAGGGAAGCCATGGAAAACGACTTCCGGACGGCTTTGAAGCGATTCTGGACCACCATCTCCCGCCTAAGGAAGGGGAAGCAGTGCACTGTCAACACCGTGTATGGTGAGGATGGTGTTCTGCTGACCTCGACTGCGGATGTTGTGGATCGGTGGAGGGAATACCTCGAAGATCTCCTCAATCCCACCAACATGTCTTCCTACGAGGAAGCAGTGCCTGGGGAATCCGTGGTGACTCTCCTATTTCTGGGGCTAAGGTTGCTGAGGTAGTTAAAAACCTCCTCGGTGGCAAAGCCCCGGGGGTGGATGAGATCCGCCCGGAGTTCCTTGAGGCTCTGGATGCTGTGGGGCTGTCTAGGTTGACAAGACTCTGCAACATCGCGTGGACATCGGGGGCGGTACCTCTGGATTGGCAGACCGGAGTGGCGGTTCCTCTCTTTAAGAAGGGGAACCGGAGGGTGTGTTCCAACTATCGTGGGATCACACTCCTCAGCCTTCCCGGTAAGGTCTATTCAGGTGTACTGGAGAGGAGGCTACGCCGGATAGTCGAACCTCGGATTCAGGAGGAACAGTGTGGTTTTCGTCCTGGTCGTGGAACTGTGGACCAGCTCTATACTCTCGGCAGGGTCCTTTAGGGTGCATGGGAGTTTGCCCAACCAGTAAACAAGTGCTTTGTGGACTTGGAAAAGGCTATCGACCGTGTCCCCTGGGAAGTCCTGTGGGGAGTGCTCAGAGAGTATGGGGTATCGGACTGTCTGATTGTGGCGGTCTGCTCCGTGTACGATCAGTGTCAGAGCTTGGTCCGCATTGCCGGCAGTAAGTCGGACACGTTTCCAGTGAGGGTTGGACTCCGCCAAGGCTGCCCTTTGTCACCGATTGTGGTCATAACTTTTATGGGCATAATTTCTAGGCGCAGTCAGGGCGTTGAGGGGATCCGGTTTGGTGGCTGCAGGATTAGGTCTCTGCTTTTTGCAGATGATGTGGTCCTGATGGCTTCATCTGGCCAGGATCTTCAGCTCTTACTGGATCTGTTCGCAGCCGAGTGTGAAGCAACTGGGATGAGAATCAGCACCTCCAAGTCAGAGTCCATGGTTCCCGCCCGGAAAAGGGTGGAGTGCCATCTCCGGGTTGTGGAGGAGACCCTGCCCCAAGTGGAGGAGTTCAAGTACCTCGGAGTCTTGTTCACGAGTGAGGGAAGAGTGGATCGTGAGATCGACAGGCGGATCGGTGCAGTGTCTTCAGTAATGCGTATACTAAAGTATACTATTATGAATCA
The DNA here is from genome assembly GCF_033978785.1 of Entelurus aequoreus. Lineage (NCBI taxonomy): Eukaryota > Metazoa > Chordata > Actinopteri > Syngnathiformes > Syngnathidae > Entelurus > Entelurus aequoreus. The sequence goes on along the minus strand of NC_084745.1, from coordinate 923,890 downwards.
TGGTAGCATGTTCTGTACTTTAGGAATACATGGTAGCATGTTCTGTACTTTAGGAATACTGGTAGCATGTTATGTACTTTAGGAATACATGGTAGCATGTTCTGTACTTTAGGAATACATGGTAGCATGTTCTGTACTTTAGGAATCATGCTAGCATGTTCTGTACTTTATGCATCATGGTAGCATGTTCTGTACTCTAGGAATCATGATAGCATGTTCTGTACTTTAGGAATCATGATAGCATGTTCTGTACTTTATGCATCATGGTAGCATGTTCTGTACTCTAGGAATCATGATAGCATGTTCTGTACTTTAGGAATCATGATAGCATGTTCTGTACTTTATGCATCATGGTAGCATGTTCTGTACTCTAGGAATCATGATAGCATGTTCTGTACTTTAGGAATCATGATAGCATGTTCTGTACTTTAGGAATCATGATAGCATGTTCTGTACTTTATGCATCATGGTAGCATGTTCTGTACTCTAGGAATTATGATAGCATGTTCTGTACTTTAGGAATCATGATAGCATGTTCTGTACTTTAGGCATCATGGTAGCATGTTCTGTACTTTATGAATCGTGGTAGCATGTTCTGTACTTTAGGAATCATGATAGCATGTTCTGTACTCTAGGAATCATGATAGCATGTTCTGTACTTTAGGAATCATGATAGCATGTTCTGTACTTTAGGATTCATGGTAGCATGTTCGGTACTTTAGGAATCATGGTAGCATGTTCTGTACTCTAGGAATCATGATAGCATGTTCTGTACGTTAGGAATCATGATAGCATGTTCTGTACTTTATGAATCATGTTAGCATGTTCTGTACTCTAGGAATCATGATAGCATGTTCTGTACTTTAGGAATCATGATAGCATGTACTGTACTTTATGAATCATGGTAGCATGTTCTGTACTTTAGGATTCATGGTAGCATGTTCTGTACTTTAGGAATCATGATAGCATGTTCTGTACTTTATGAATCATGGTAGCATGTTCTGTACTTTATGAATCTTGGTAGCATGTTCTGTACTTTATGAATCATGATAGCATATTCTGTTCTCTAGGAAACATGATAGCATATTCTGTACTTTAGGAATCATGATAGCATGTATACTGCTGTATACCAAACTATAATATTGTACAGCATACTATACTACTGTATACCATATTATAGTACTGTGTACTATACTAAACCCCACTGTACTATATTACTGTATTAGTATACATTAGTCCTGTATACTATACTGATGTCTTATACTATTGTACAGCATACTCTACTGCACTATACTACTGTATACTCGACTATAGTACTGTGTACTATACAAAACTATACTACAGTGATACTACTCTATACAATGCTAGACACCTTTTGTATGGACTACTTTATACTATATTATACCTACTGTATACCCTACTATACCATGATACTGTACACCATACTAGGCTGTACTTTACTACTGTATACTCCACTATACTGTTTTATACTATACTATTCTACTGCATACTATACACTACTGTTGTAAAGTGTACTACACTACTTTTTATATACTACACCTTACTATACTATCGGTACTATATTATACTGTGCTACTGTGTTCTATACAATACTACTGTAGACTAAACAATACTGTAAACAATACTTTACCTAACTATACTACAGTATACTATAAACTTTTGCTATTGCTATACAACACTAGAGTATATTATACAACTATGTACTATACTGTTACTATATTATACTACTGTATACTATATTTCCCACCTATGTTTACTTTCAAGGGCTTTAGCTTAGGGGTTAGCATGGCTCCTACAATGTGTAGTGTAGCATGTTTAGCTAGCCCTGGTCCTCCAGTGATAAAGGTACTTACTTGATCTGCCGTTAAGGACACTTTTGTTTGCTTGTTGCCGTCCAGTGTATTAATGACAAGTGCATCAACACATCCATCACTTTATAACAACAGTGTTTATCATCTTTGCTGCAGTCTTCAATTGCCGGGACAAGAAAACACGTCTGGTTTCATCCTAAATGTTTCCAGTGAAGAATGGCTGAGGAATAATAATACATCATCACTTTCATCAGGTGCTTCCATGCTGGGTTATTAATGCTGGCCTTTCTGCCGACTCGGCGTATTCTCTACCTTGCACTTTTTATGCTCTAGGAACATTCTGAAAACTCTCCGAGTTGAACTTCTCTTCCAGGAAGTAACTTTGTACTTCAGGAATACTGGTAGCATGTTCTGTACTTCAGGAATACTGGTAGCATGTTCTGTACTTTAGGAATACTGGTAGCATGTTCTGTACTTCAGGAATACATGGTAGCATGTTCTGTACTTTAGGAATACATGGTAGCATGTTCTGTACTTTAGGAATACTGGTAGCATGTTCTGTACTTTAGGAATACTGGTAGCATGTTCTGTACTTTAGGAATACATGTAGCATGTTCTGTACTTCAGGAATACATGGTAGCATGTTCTGTACTTTAGGAATACTGGTAGCATGTTCTGTACTTCAGGAATACTGGTAGCATGTTCTGTACTTCAGGAATACTGGTAGCATGTTCTGTACTTCAGGAATACTGGTAGCATGTTCTGTACTTTAGGAATACATGGTAGCATGTTCTGTACTTCAGGAATACTGGTAGCATGTTCTGTACTTCAGGAATACATGGTAGCATGTTCTGTACTTCAGGAATACATGGTAGCATGTTCTGTACTTTAGGAATACATGGTAGCATGTTCTGTACTTTAGGAATACATGGTAGCATGTTCTGTACTTTAGGAATACTGGTAGCATGTTCTGTACTTTAGGAATACATGTAGCATGTTCTGTACTTCAGGAATACATGGTAGCATGTTCTGTACTTTAGGAATACTGGTAGCATGTTCTGTACTTCAGGAATACTGGTAGCATGTTCTGTACTTCAGGAATACTGGTAGCATGTTCTGTACTTCAGGAATACTGGTAGCATGTTCTGTACTTCAGGAATACTGGTAGCATGTTCTGTACTTTAGGAATACTGGTAGCATGTTCTGTACTTTAGGAATACTGGTAGCATGTTCTGTACTTCAGGAATACTGGTAGCATGTTCTGTACTTCAGGAATACTGGTAGCATGTTCTGTACTTTAGGAATACTGGTAGCATGTTCTGTACTTTAGGAATACTGGTAGCATGTTCTGTACTTCAAGAATACTGGTAGCATGTTCTGTACTTTAGGAATACTGGTAGCATGTTCTGTACTTCAGGAATACTGGTAGCATGTTCTGTACTTCAGGAATACTGGTAGCATGTTCTGTACTTCAGGAATACTGGTAGCATGTTCTGTACTTTAGGAATACATGGTAGCGTGTTCTGTACTTCAGGAATACTGGTAGCATGTTCTGTACTTTAGGAATCACGGTAGCACATGACGTACATAATGTACTACACGTGTTAGGTACATAATGTACTACATGTGTTATGTACATAATGTACTAAACGTGTTAGGTACATAATGTACTACACATGACATGTACATAATGTACTACATGTGTTAGGTACATAATGTACAATACATATACATAATGTACTACATGTGTTAGGTACATAATGTACTACACATAACGTGTACATAATGTACTACACATGCCATGTTCAAAACATGTTATGTACATAATGTACTACACATGTTATGTACATAATGTACTACACATGACATGTACATAATGTATTACATGTCTTAGGTACATAATGTACTCCATGTGTTAGGTACATAATGTACTACATGTGTTAGGTACAAAATGTACTACATGTGTTAGGTACATAATGTACTACACGTAACGTGTACATAATGTACTACACGTAACATGTACATAATGTACTACACATGCCATGTTCAACACATGTTATGTACATAATGTACTACACATGACATGTACATAATGTACAACACATGACATGTACATAATGTACTACACATGTTATGTACACAATTTACTACACATGACATCTACATAATGTACTACACATGTTATGTACATAATGTACAATGCATGAAATGTACATAATGTACTACACATGTTATGTACACAATTTACTACACATGACGTGTATATAATGTACTACACATGTTATGTACATAATGTACAACACATGACATGTACATAATGTACTACACGTGTTATGTACATTCTGTACTACAAATGACATGTACATAATGTACTACACATGTTATGTACATAATGTACTACACATGTTATGTACATAATGTACTACACATGACATGTACATAATGTACTACACATGTAATTTACATAATGTACTACACATGGCATGTATATAATGTACAACACATGACAGGTACATAATGTACTACACATGCCATGTACATAATGCACTACACATGACATGTACACACTGTACTACACATGACATGTCATAATGTACAACACATGACATGTACATAATGCACTACACATGTAATGTACGTAATGAACAATGCATGACATGTACATCATGTACTACACATGACATGTGCATCATGTACTACACATGACATGTGCATCATGTACTGCACATGACATGTATATAATGTACTACATATGTTGTATATATAATTAACTACACGTGACATGTACATAATGTACAACACATGTACATAATGTACTACATGTGACATGTACATAATGTACTATAGGTGACATGTACATAATGTACTACATGTGACATGTACATAATGTACTACACATGACATGTACATAATGTACTACACATGTTATATACATAATGTACTACACATGTTATGTATGTAATGTACAACACATGTACATGATGTACTACACATGACATGTACACAATGTACTACAGGTGACATGTCCATAAAATACTATACATGGCATGTACATAATGTACTACACATGACATGAACATAATGTACTACATGTGCTATATACATAATGTACTACACATGCTATGTACATAATGTACAACACATGTACATAATGTACTACATGTGACATGTACATAATGTATTACACATGACTTGTACATAATGTATTACACATGACATGTACATAATGTACTACACATGACATGTACATAATGTACTACACATGTTATGTACATAATGTACTACACGTGTTCTGTACATAATGTACTACACTTGTTATGTACATAATGTACAACACATGTACATAATGTACTACATGTGACATGTACATAATGTACTACATACGACATGTACATGATGTACTATATATGACATGTACATAATGTATTACACATGGTATGTACATAATGTCCTACAGGTGACATGTTATGTACATAATGTAATACACGTGACATGTACATAATGTATTACACATGAAATGTACATAATGTACTACACATGACATGTACATAATGTACTACACATGACATGTACACAATGTACTACACATGACATGTTATGTACATAATGTACTACACATATTTTGTACATAATGTACTACACATGACATGTACATAATGTACTACACGTGACATGTTATGTACATAATGTACTACATGTGTTATGTACATAATGTACTACACATGTTATGTACATAATGTACTACATGTGTTATGTACATAATGTACTACACATGTTATGTACATAATGTACTACACATGACATGTACATAATTTACTACACGCCTTATGTACATAATTCACTACACGTGTTATGTACATAATGTTCTACACATGACATGTACATAATGTATTACACATGGTATGTACATAATGTACTACACATGACATGTACATAATTTACTACACGCGTTATGTACATAATTCACTACACGTGTTATGTACATAATGTTCTACACATGACATGTACATAATGTATTACACATGGTATGTACATAATGTCCTACAGGTGACATGTTATGTACATAATGTAATACACGTGACATGTACATAATGTATTACACATGAAATGTACATAATATACTACACATGACATGTACATAATGTACTACACATGACATGTACACAATGTAATACACATGACATGTTATGTACATAATGTACTACACATATTTTGTACATAATGTACTACACATGACATGTACATAATGTACTACACGTGACATGTTATGTACATAATGTACTACATGTGTTATATACATAATGTACTACACATGTTATGTACATAATGTACTACATGTGTTATGTACATAATGTACTACACATGTTATGTACATAATGTACTACACATGACATGTACATAATTTACTACACGCGTTATGTACATAATTCACTACACGTGTTATGTACATAATGTTCTACACATGACATGTACATAATGTATTACACATGGTATGTACATAATGTCCTACAGGTGACATGTTATGTACATAATGTAATACACGTGACATGTACACAATGTATTACACATGAAATGTACATAATGCACTACACATGACATGTACATTATGTACTACACATGACATGTACACAATGTAGTACACATGACATGTTATGTACATAATGTACTACACATATTTTGTACATAATGTACTACACATGACATGTACATAATGTACTACACGTGACATGTTATGTACATAATGTACTACATGTGTTATGTACATAATGTACTACACATGTTATGTACATAATGTACTACACATGACGTGTACATAATGTACTACACGCGTTATGTACATAATTCACTACACGTGTTATGTACATAATGTTCTACACATGACATGTACATAATGTACTACACATGACATGTACATAATTTACTACACATGTTTTGTACATCATTTACTACACGTGTTATGTACATAATGTACTACACGTGTTATGTACATAATTTACTACACGTGTTGTGTACATAATTTACTACACGTGATATGTACATAATTCATTACACGTGTTATGTACATAATGTTCTACACATGACATGTACATAATGTACTACACGTGTTATGTACATAATTTACTACACATGTTATGTACATCATTTACTACACGTGTTATGTACATAAATTACTACACGTGTTATGTACATAATGTTCTACACATGACATGTACATCATTTACTACACGTGTTATGTACATAATGTACTACACGTGTTATGTACATAATGTTCTACACATGACATGTACATCATTTACTACACGTGTTATGTACATAATGTACTACACGTGTTATGTACATAATTTACTACACGTGTTATGTACATAATGTTCTACACATGACATGTACATCATTTACTACACGTGTTATGTACATAATGTACTACACGTGTTATGTACATAAAATACTACACGTGTTATGTACATAATGTTCTACACATGACATGTACATAATTTACTACACATGTTATGTACATAATTTACTACACGTGTTATGTACATAAATTACTACACGTGTTATGTACATAATGTTCTACACATGACATGTACAAAATGTACTACACGTGTTATGTACATAATTTACTACACATGTTATGTACATCATTTACTACACATGTTATGTACATAAATTACTACACGTGTTATGTACATAATGTACTACACATGTTATGTACATAATTTACTACACGTGTTATGTACATAAATTACTACATGTGTTATGTACATAATGTACTACACGTGTTATGTACATAATGTACTACACGTGTTATGTACATAATGTACTACACGTGTTATGTACATAATGTACTACACATGACATGTACATAATGTACTACACATGTTATGTACATAATTTACTACACGTGTTATGTACATAAATTACTACACGTGTTATGTACATAATGTACTACACATGTTATGTACATAATGTTCTACACATGACATGTACATAATTTACTACACATGTTATGTACATAATGTACTACACATGACATGTACATAATGTACTACACATGTTATGTACATAATTTACTACACATGTTATGTACATAATTTACTACACGTGTTATGTACATAATGTACTACACATGACATGTACATAATGTACTACACATGTTATGTACATAATTTACTACACGTGTTATGTACATAAATTACTACACATGTTATGTACATAATGTACTACACGTGTTATGTACATAATTTACTACACATGTTATGTACATAATTTACTACACATGTTATGTACATAATTTACTACACGTGTTATGTACATAAATTACTACACGTGTTATGTACATAATGTTCTACACATGACATGTACATAATCATTCACTATATTTACTTGGATTGGGAAGTTCCGTGTCTTAAATTTGTATTTTTTTTTTCTCCCTCAGAAGTTATTTTGCCTGAAAACTAATGTAAGTTCTTGGGGGATTGTGACTTGCACTAAGTTTGTTTGTATATTTGAAATATATATTTGGAGACTTTGATCGTTGTTTTTTTGTATGTTTGCATATCTTGGTTAGCACTTAGCAATACTGCTACATGATGCTCAGTGTTTGACTGAAACTGTTTAGCACTCAGCAACTAAAACGTGGAGGTCTTCCTCCTTATATTCGGGTTCAAAAATAGAAGTTTTTGGATCATTTGTCCCAAAGTAGTCTTTGTAGTCTCTCATCAAGTCTGCCACGTAGAGTAGTCTTGTTGTTGTTGAAGGAAAATAAAGAATGTTTTGTGAAATTAATATGCTTAAAATGAGTAAAATATGTATTATATTTGATTATATATTATAATTAGTATTATGAATGTTACTACATGACATATATACTTACATCATGTATATATTACATGTTATTATGAATGTTACTAGATACTACATATATACTTACATCATGTAAATATTACATGTTATTATGAATGTTACTACATGACATATATACTTACATCATGTATATATTACATGTTATTATGAATGTTACTACATGACATATATACTTACATCATGTATATATTACATGTTATTATGAATGATACTAGATACTACATATATACTTACATCATGTATATTATACATGGTATTATGAATGTTACTACATGACATATATACTTACATCATGTATATATTACATGTTATTATGAATGTTACTACATGACATATATACTTACATCATGTATATTATACATGTTATTATGAATGTTACAACATGACGTATATACTTACATCATGTATATATTACATGTTATTATGCATGTTACTAGATACTACATATATACTTACATCATGTATATATTACATGTTATTGTGCATGTTATTAGGTACTACATATATACTTACATCATGTATATATTACATGTTATTATGAATGTTACTAGATACTACATATATACTTACATCATGTATATATTACATGTTATTATGAATGTTACTACATGACATATATACGTACATCATGTATATATTACATGTTATTATGAATGTTACTAGATACTACATATATACTTACATCATGTATATATTACATGTTATTATGAATGTTACTACATGACATATATACTTACATCATGTATATATTACATGTTATTATGCATGTTACTAGATACTACATATATACTTACATCATGTATATATTACATGTTATTATGCATGTTACTAGATACTATATATATACTTACATCATGTATACATTACATGTTATTATGAATGTTACTAGATACTACATATATACTTACATCATGTATATATAACATGTTATTATGAATGTTACTACATGACATATATACTTACATCATGTATATATTACATGTTATTATGAATGTTACTAGATACTACATATATACTTACATCATGTATATATTACATGTTATTATGTATGTTACTAGATACTACATATATACTTACATCATGTATATATTACATGTTATTATGAATGTTACTACATGACATATATACTTACATCATGTATATATTACATGTTATTATGAATGTTACTACATGACATATATTCTTACATCATGTATATATTACATGTTATTAAGAATGTTACTAGATACTACATATATACTTACATCATGTATATATTACATGTTATTATGAATGTTACTACATGACATATATACGTACATCATGTTTATATTACATGTTATTATGAATGTTACTTGATACTACATATATACTTACATCATGTATATATTACATGTTATTATGAATGTTACTACATGACATATATACTTACATCATGTATATATTACATGTTATTATGCATGTTACTACATGACATATATACTTACATCATGTATATATTACATGTTATTATGAATGTTACTACATGACATATATACTTACATCATGTATATATTACATGTTATTATGAATGTTACTACATGACATATATACTTACATCATGTATATATTACATGTTATTATGAATGTTACTACATGACATATATACTTACATCATGTATATATTACATGTTATTATGAATGTTACTACATGACATATATACTTACATCATGTATATATTACATGTTATTATGCATGTTACTACATGACATATATACTTACATCATGTATATATTACATGTTATTATGAATGTTACTACATGACATATATACTTACATCATGTATATATTACATGTTATTATGAATGTTACTACATGACATATATACTTACATCATGTATATATTACATGTTATTATGCATGTTACTAGATACTACATATATACTTACATCATGTATGTATTACATGTTATTATGAATGTTACTACATGACATATATACTTACATCATGTATATATTACATGTTATTATGCATGTTACTACATGACATATATACTTACATCATGTATATATTACATGTTATTATGAATGTTACTACATGACATATATACTTACATCATGTATATATTACATGTTATTATGAATGTTACTACATGACATATATACTTACATCATGTATATATTACATGTTATTATGCATGTTACTAGATACTACATATATACTTACATCATGTATATATTACATGTTATTATGAATGTTACTACATGACATATATACTTACATCATGTATATATTACATGTTATTATGCATGTTACTACATGACATATATACTTACATCATGTATATATTACATGTTATTATGCATGTTACTAGATACTACATATATACTTACATCATGTATATATTACATGTTATTATGAATGTTACTACATTACATATATACTTACATCATGTATATATTACA
>NC_084745.1:900270-907770 GCF_033978785.1 Entelurus aequoreus | reverse complement strand
GCTCTTTTTTTTTTAACCGTTTTTATCAAGAAAATAATCAATAAATTAAATTTACACAAATAATACTGTATTATTCAAAATTATTATTAAATAAAGCTATAATTGGATTTTTTTGTAACATTCCTATTCGGATCTTCCTTCCATTCAAAGAGCTGTTCTAAACACTCGCTCGCTAATATGGTGAATTCATTTTTTTTAAATAGTTTTTAGCAAGAAAATAATCAATACATTAAATTTACACAAATAATACTGTATTGTTCAGAATTATTCTGAAATAAAGCTATACTTGGATTCGTGTGTAATATTCCTATTCGGATCTTCGTTCCATTCAAAGAGCCGTTCAAAACACTGGCTCGTTATTATGGTAAGTTCTTTTTTTTTTAACCATTTTTAGCAAGGAAATAATCAATAAATTAAATTTACACAAATAATACTGTATTGTTCAGAATTATTCTGAAATAAAGCTATAATTGAATTTGTGTGTAATATTCCTATTCGGATCTTCGTTCCATTCAAAGAAACGTTCAAAACACTGGCTTCTTAATATTGTTAGCTCTTTTTTTTTTTTTACCGTTTTTAGCAAGAAAATAATTAACAAATTAAATTTACACAAATAATAATGTATTGTTCAGAATTATTCTGAAATAAAGCTATAATTAGATTTGTGTGTAATATTCCTATTCGGGTTTTCAGGAGTTGTTCCATTCAAAAAGCTGTTCAAAACACTGGCTCATTATTATGGTTAGCTCTTTTTTTAAACCGTTTTTAGCAAGAAAATAATCAATAAATTAAATGTACACAAATAATACTGTATTGTTCAGAATTATTCTAAAATAAAGCTATAATTGGATTTGTGTGTAATATTCCTATTCGGTTCTTAGTTCCATTCAAAGAAACGTTCAAAACACTGGCTCGTTATTATGGTTAGCTCTTTTTTTAAACCGTTTTTAGCAAGAAAATAATCAATACATTAAATTTAAACAAATAATACTGTATTGTTCAGAATTATTCTGAAATAAAGCTATAATTGGATTTGTTTGTAATATACCTATTCGGATCTTCGTTCCATTCAAAGAGCCGTTCAAAACACTGGCTCGTTATTAATGGTAAATTCTTTTTTTTTTTACCGTTTATAGCAAGAAAATAATCAATAAATTAAATTTACACAAATAATACTGCATTGTTCAGAATTATTCTGAAATAAAGCTATAATTGCATTTGTTTGTAATATTCCTATTCGGATCTTCGTTCTATTCAAAAAGCCATTCAAAACACTATCTGGTTATTATGGTAAGTTCTTTTTTTTTTAACCGTTTTTAGCAAGAAAATAATCAATACATTAAATTTACAAAAATAATACTGTATTGTTCAGAATTATTTTGAAATAAAGCTATAATTGGATTTGTTTGTAATATACCTATTCGGATCTTCGTTCCATTCAAAGAGCCGTTCAGAACACTGGCTCGTTATTAATGGTAAATTCTTTTTTTTTTAACCGTTTTTAGCAAGAAAATAATCAATAAATTAAATGTACACAAATAATACTGTATTGTTCAGAATTATTCTGAAATAAAGCTATAATTGGATTTGTTTATAATATTCCTATTCGGATCTTCGTTCCATTCAAAGAAACGTTCAAAACACTGGCTTGTTAATATTGTTAGCTCTTTTTTTTTTTTACCGTTTTTAGCAAGAAAATAATTAATAAATTAAATTTACACAAATAATATTGTATTGTTCAGAATTATTCTGAAATAAAGAAAGCTATAATTAGATTTGTGTGTAATATTCCTATTCGGATTTTCAGGAGTTGTTCCATTCAAAAAGCTGTTCAAAATACTAGCTCATTATTATGGTTAGCTCTTTTTTAAAACCGTTTTTAGCAAGAAAATAATTAATAAATTAAATGTACACAAATAATACTGTATTGTTCAGAATTAATCTGAAATAAAACTATAATTGGATTTGATTGTAATATTCATTTTCGGATCTTCGTTCCATTCAAAGAGCCGTTCAAAACACTGGCTCGTTATTATGGTTATCTCTTTTTTTTTAACCGTTTTTAGCTAGAAAATAATCAATACATTAAATTTACACAAATAATACTGTATTGTTCAGAATTATTCTGAAATAAAGCTATAATTGGATTTGTGTGTAATATTCCTATTCGGTTCTTAGTTCCATTCAAAGAAACGTTCAAAACACTGGCTCGTTATTATGGTAAGTTCTTTTTTTTTTAACCGTTTTTAGCAAGAAAATAATCAATACATTAAATTTACACAAATAATACTGTATTATTCAGAATTATTCTGAAATAATGGCTACAATTTGATTTGTTTGTAATATTCCTATTCGGATCTTTGTTCAATTCAAAGAAACGTTCAAAACACTGGCTCGTTATTATGGTTATCTCTTTTTTTTACCGTTTTTAGCAAGAAAATAATCAATAAATTAAATTTACACAAATAATACTGTATTGTTCAGAATTATTCTGAAATAAAGCTATAATTGGATTTGATTGTAATATTCCTATTCTGATCTTCGTTCCATTCAAAGAGTCGTTCAAAACTCTGGCTCGTTATTATGGTTAGCTCTTTTTTTTTTTAACGTTTATAGCAAGAAAATAATCAATAAATTAAATTTACACAAATAATACTGTATTGTTCAGAATTATTTTGAAATAAAGCTATAATTGGATTCGTGTTTAATATTCCTATTCGGATCTTCGTTCCATTCAAAGAAACGTTCAAAACACTGGCTTGTTAATATTGTTAGCTCTTTTTTTTAAAAACGTTTTTAGCAAGAAAATAATCAATAAATTAAATGTACACAAATAATACTGTATTGTTCAGAATTATTCTGATATAAAGCTATAATTGAATTTGATTGTAATATTCCTATTCTGATCTTCGTTCCTTTCAAAGAGTCGTTCAAAACTCTGGCTCGTTATTATGGTTAGCTCTTTTTTTTTGTAACGTTTATAGCAAGAAAATAATCAATAAATTAAATTTACACAAATAATACTGTATTGTTCAGAATTATTTTGAAATAAAGCTATAATTGGATTTGTGTTTAATATTCCTATTCGGATCTTCGTTCCATTCAAAGAAACGTTCAAAACACTGGCTTGTTAATATTGTTAGCTCTTTTTTTTTACCGTTTTTAGCAAGAAAATAATCAATAAACTAAATTTACACAAATAATACTGTATTTTTCAGAAAATTATTCTGAAATAAAGCTATAATTGGATTTGTTTGTAATATTCCTATTCGGATCTTCGTTCCATTCAAAGAGTCGTTCAAAACTCTGGCTCGTTATTATGGTTAGCTCTTTTTTTTTTTTACCGTTTATAGCAAGAAAATAATCAATAAATTAAATTTACACAAATAATACTGTATTGTTCAGAATTATTTTGAAATAAAGCTATAATTGGATTTGTGTTTAATATTCCTATTCGGATCTTCGTTCCATTCAAAGAAACGTTCAAAACACTGGCTTGTTAATATTGTTAGCTCTTTTTTTTTAAAAAACGTTTTTAGCAAGAAAATAATCAATAAACTAAATTTACACAAATAATACTGTATTTTTCAGAAATTTTTTCTGAAATAAAGCTATAATTGGATTTGTTTGTAATATTCCTATTCGGATCTTCGTTCCATTCAAAGAGTCGTTCAAAACTCTGGCTCGTTATTATGGTTAGCTCTTTTTTTTTACCGTTTATAGCAAGAAAATAATCAATAAATTAAATTTACACAAATAATACTGTATTGTTCAGAATTATTATGAAATAAAGCTTTAGTATTTTTTTGTAATATTCATATTCGGATCGTCGTTCCATTCAAAGAAACGTTCAAAACACTGGCTCGTTATTATGGTTAGCTCTTTTTTCTTTAACCGTTTTTAGCAAGAAAATAATCAATAAACTAAATTTACACAAATAATGCTGTATTTTTCAGAAAATTTTTCTGAAATAAAGCTATAATTGGATTTGTTTGTAATATTCCTATTCGGATCTTCGTTCAATTCAAAGAGCCGTTTAAAACACTGGATCGTTATTATGGTTATGTCTTTTTTTTTACCGTTTTTAGCAAGAAAATAATTAATACATTAAATTTACACAAATAATACTGTGTTGTTCAGAATTATTCTGAAATAAAGCTATAATTAGATTTGTAAGTAATATTCCTATTCGGATCTTCAGGAGTTGTTCCATTCAAAAAGGTGTTCAAAACACGGGCTCATTATTATGGTTAGCTCTTTTTTTTAACCGTTTTTAGCAAGAAAATAATCAATACATTACATTTACACAATTAATAATGTATTGTTCAGAATTATTCTGAAATAAAGCTATAATTTAATTTGTTTGTAATATTCCTATTCGGATCTTAGTTCCATTCAGAGAATCGTTCAAAACACTGGCTCGTTATTATGGTAAGTTGGGTTTTTTTTAAACGTTTTTAACAAGAAAATAATCAATACATTAAATTTACACAAATAATACTGTATTATTCAGAATTATTCTGAAATAATGGCTATAATTGGATTTTTTTGTAAAATTCTTATTCGGATCTTTGTTCAATTCAAAGAGCCATTCAAAACACTGGCTCGTTATTATGGTAAATTATTTTTTTTTAACCGTTTTTAGCAAGAAACAACAAATAACAATAAAATAAATATGTATATAGAGACATACTTTCATAACTTGTAGTAAATAATAAAGATTAAAAAACAATAAAAAAAAATAAAAAAAATAAAAGCAGTCTTTTTTTTCACAATGTGTCGACTTTTTTCTTATAAAATTTGGAACAATTTCTCATATTCTTTCTGTTTCTGTAATGTTGCAATATTTTCTCGTACAATCATTACTTTTTTATGTAAAACTAGTACTTTTTCATGCAAAATGGTGACATTTGTCATATAAAATTTTGAATTTTATCACAATATTGCCAATTTTTGTTGTTGTTTTTGTAAAATAGTGACATTTTTTGAGTGGAATTTTGACTTTTGTCATCATTTTGCCAAGTAAAATTCCGATTATTATGATAATGTTGCAACATTTGTTAAGTTTTCTTGTACAATTGTGACTTTTGTCGAGTAAAATCACGACTATTTTTTTAATAAAATTGCCAAAATGCAAAGCTTTTCTTGTAAATTTGCGACTCTTATTGAGTAAAATTCCAACTTTTATCACAATATTGCACACAAATTCTACGTTTTTCTTGTGAAATTGTGACCTTTTTCTTGTGAAATTCCAACTCATTTTTCACAACAAGCTTTTTTTGTATTTGCATAGTTTCTAAATATTATTAATGTTGTAAATACACTTTTTTATATATTTAGAAAGGGTGGTCCTTGTGACGACCTGGTCGCATCGTGATGCGGGTGTTGTTCTCCCAGGAATGCAGACGGGCTTCGGACACAGCTTGCAGGTAAGAATGATTTATTTAAGAAATAAATAATATTTGAACAAACAAAACCGTGCTCATAGCACTTAAGGTAGAAACAAAAGACTAGCGTGGGAGCTAGCAAGCCAAAATAGCCTAGTGTGAAAACTAGTCGCTAAAGAGCAGGAAACACAAGTCGTCAACTGTTGTGTGGAACAAACTAGGAAGCCAGACCGAGTGAGGCCAGGGCAAAGACTAAATAGCCCTCTGATTAGTGCCCGGACAACAGGTGAGCGTCTCGAACACTAACCAGAGGCAGCTGAGCACAATCTGCCATCATGGCAACAGAAACAAACAAACACAAGGTGCTGAAAACACATGTGACTTGAAAACGTAAACAAACTATGATCCGGGCAGCGGATCCTAACAGTCCTAAAGAGGTAACAGATACAAGAATGTGTGTGTGTGTGTGTGTGTGTGTGTGTGTGTGTGTGTGTGTGTGTGTGTGTGTGTGTGTGTGTGTGTGTGTGTGTGTGTGTGTGTGTGTGTGTGTGTGTGTGACCGAGAGCCATCTTCGAAGGTAACATCAATCGGGGGCTTGTCCGGGATCGGCTGACTGATTGATTGGCAGCGAATGAGTGTGACCTGTAGAAACGAAAGCACAAACTGACCACCGCTACGTGGCACGTAACAGAGACCTTGGCAAGCGTGTGTGTGTGCGTGACAGAAAATACGAACATACAAATATTTTTGGTACCACAAAAAGCATAACATTTTTGTTCCTAATGTCTGATCTTTATTTTCTTTCTACAATGTGTGGGTGGGAGGGTGGATGCGTGTGGTGCACAGAACATCGATTTCCACACTTCTATTAGCCCCTGGTCCAGTGGACCCGGACATCTTATATGTAATAGAAATGTGTAGGGGGGGTGTATGGTGTGTGGTCATTAAATATGTATTCGGATATATGTTCTTCACAGAAAATGAGCCAAAGTCAGTGAGTCTCAGTTTGAAAAATTAATTAATTGTATCATTTTTCTTTTAATAAAAATCAAAAACGGGTCCCACAGACCCAAACACCACACAAGGGTTAAAAGACCCGTTCAAATGACTCGATTCGTTGGTGAACGTCACATCCCTCGTGCGGCGTCCCTCCTCTGTCAAAGTAGAAACAGCGAGGCGCTAAACGCCGCCATGCCCACACTAGCTTGCGGGAAGGACCTGGGGGAGGACAGTGAAGGATGCCCGCGTTGTTTCATCCCGGCATGGGAAAAGTAGCGCTAATGATTGAACACACACAGATGTGTACATAACGACAAGAGCATACGCCTACGCCGCGCACGCCAGCACAGTTGCGTGCGCTCGCAAGGAAAAGTGGGCGGGGTCTGGACGGGTTAAACGGCTCCATCCCACACCCCCCGCGTGGAAGGGGAATGCGCTGATGTTCCGTGAGCGATCGCTTCCGCTGTCAGGGTCTGCGGCGTGGGGCCGGACCGGTGGCCGTTAGCCGGAGATGGATGATCGTCAGCCCCGGGGCTTCTACGGCCACGGAACAACACGGAAAAAACGGCAACGCGTCGCCAAGAGGGAGGAAACAGACGGAATAATGACGTCAAATAACAAAACTGTGTGAACCCTGACTGGGTACCGGAGAACAGCTGCTCGAATGAACCCAGGAAGGAATTTCCATGTTTCCATGAAAGTTTTCTTCGGGTCGTCGGTTTTCTGCAAGTGATTAAAGATTTTCTGCGACAAACTGACAAATATGTCCAATGTATCACTTTCAAGCAACTACATCACGGGAATGGATCAGAATGCACGAATGAATGATGTGATTGCGACTGGACTACGCATCATTCCCAGATCCTACGCCGGAGCAGTTGACAACAGAGGAGAACCAGATGCAATGGATGCCGCGTCAGCGGAGCAACAAGCGGTTCAATCAATCAATCAATCAATGCTTATTTATATAGCCCTAAATCTAAAGTGTTTCAAAGGGCTGCACAAGCCACAATGACATCTGTGGTGCAGAGCCACATAAGGGCAAGGAAAAACTCACCCCAATGGGACGTCGATGTGAATGACTATGAGAAACCTTGGAGAGGACCGCATATGT
>NC_084745.1:872770-895270 GCF_033978785.1 Entelurus aequoreus | reverse complement strand
AAATCCAAACCAGAGCAGCAATTAAATCATTTTCATCAACTTTTAATCAGAAGGGTTCAATCTCTCTCCTGTGCTAATTTGAAGCCGACACGACAAACGCGCTCAGAGGAGATAATGTTTGATAAAAGGTGACTGTTTTTACGCAACTTTTGTTTTGAAGGGGGAATTGCAAACTTCCTGTTGATTTTTGCTGGGGGTTGTCAGTGTATGAAATATAGGTCTAAGCGAAACCTACATAAAGGTTTTTGTTTCATGTCTCTACGACATTCCTGCTGGGAGTTAGGGGCAGTTTTGTCCGTGTTTTCTTCCTAGGGGGCGCAATTTTGAGTTTTGGGGTTTGGTTTTTTTATTAGATCACAATTTTCGCCAGTCCTGATGTGTGTGTCCAATTTGGTGAGTTTTGAAGCATGTTAAGGGGGTCAAATTACAGCTCAAATAGGCGGCGGTATAATAATAAAACGCTAGAAATACAATAGGGTACTCTGTCCCAAAGGGACTCGGTCCCTAAAAATTAAAGCTGCAAGCAGCAATAGACGGGACCGACTTTGAGGGCTCATAGAATCCAAACCGAAGCAGTAATTAAAACTCTTTCATCAACTTTTAATCAGAAGGGTTCAATCTCTCTCCTGTGCTAATTTGAAGCCGACACGACAAACGCGCTCAGAGGAGATAATGTTTGAAAAAAGGTGACTGTTTTTACACAACTTTTGTTTTGAAGGGGGAATTGTAAACTTCCTGCTGATTTTTGCTGGGGGTCGTCAGTGTATGAAATATAGGTCTAAGTGAAACCTACATGGAGGTTTTTGTTTCATGTCTCTACGACATTCCTACTGGGAGTTAGGGGCAGTTTTGTCTGTGTTTTCTTCCTAGGGGGCGCAATTTTGAGTTTTGGGGTTTGGTTTTTTGATTAGATTGCAATTTTCGCCAGTCCTGATGTGTGTGTCCAATTTGGTGAGTTTTGAAGCATGTTAAGGGGGTCAAATTACAGCTCAAATAGGCGGCGGTATAATAATAAAACGCTAGAAATACAATAGGGTACTCTGTCCCAAAGGGACTCGGTCCCTAAAAATTAAAGCTGCAAGCAGCAATAGACGGGACCGACTTTGAGGGCTCATCGAATCCAAACCGGAGCAGTAATTAAAACTCTTTCATCACATTTTAATCAGAAGGGTTCAATCTCTCTCCTGTGCTAATTTGAAGCTGACACGACAAACGCGCTCAGAGGAGATAATGTTTGAAAAAAGGTGACTGTTTTTACTCAACTTTTGTTTTGAAGGGGGAATTGCAAAATTCCTGTTGATTTTTGCTGGATGTTGTCAGTATATGAAATATAGGTCTAAGTGAAACCTACATAGAGGTTTTTGTTTCATGTCTCTACGACATTCCTACTGGGAGTTAGGGACAGTTTGTCTGTGTTTTCTTCCTAGGGGGCGCAATTTTGAGTTTTGGGGTTTGGTTTTTTGATTAGATCGCAATTTTTGCCAGTCCTGATGTGTGTGTCCAATTTGGTGAGTTTTGCAGCACGTTAAGGGGGTCAAATTACAGCTCAAAGAGGCGGCGGTATAATAATAAAACGCTAGAAATACAATAGGGTCCTCTGTCCCAAAGGGACTCGGTCCCTAAAAATTAAAGCTGCAAGCAGCAATGGACGGGACAGATTTTGAGGGCTCATAAAATCCAAACCGGAGCAGTAATTAAAACTCTTTCATCAACTTTTAATCAGAAGGGTTCAATCTCTCTCCTGTGCTAATTTGAAGCCGACACGACAAACGCGCTCAGAGGAGATAATGTTTGAAAAAAGGTGACTGTTTTTACACAACTTTTTTTTTGAAGGGGGAATTGCAAACTTCCTGTTGATTTTTGCTGGGGGTTGTCAGTGTATGAAATATAGGTCTAAGTGAAACCTACTTAGAGGTTTTTGTTTCATGTCTCTACGACATTCCTACTGGGAGTTAAGGGCAGTTTTGTCTGTGTTTTCTTCGTAAGGGGCGCTAGAGCGCAATTTTGAGTTTTGGGGTTTGGTTTTTTGATTAGATCGCAATTTTCGCCAGTCCTGATGTCCATCCATCCATCCATCTTCTTCCGCTTATCCGAGGTCGGGTCGCGGGGGCAGCAGCTTAAGCAGAGAAGCCCAGACTTCCCTCTCCCCAGCCACTTCGTCCAGCTCCTCCCGGGGGATCCCGAGGCGTTCCCAGGCCAGCCGGGAGACATAGTCTTCCCAACGTGTCCTGGGTCTTCCCCGTGGCCTCCTACCGGTCGGACGTGCCCTAAACACCTCCCTAGGGAGGCGTTCGGGTGGCATCCTGACCACATGCCCGAACCACCTCATCTGGCTCCTCTCCATGTGGAGGAGCAGCGGCTTTAGTTTGAGCTCCCCCCGGATGGCAGAGCTTCTCACCCTATCTCTAAGGGAGAGACCCGCCACCCGGCGGAGGAAACTCATTTTAAGATTAAAGATTAAAGTACCAATGATTGTCACACACACACTAGATGTGGTGAAATTTGTCCTCTGCATTTGACCCATCCCCTTGGGGAGCAGTGGGCAGCAGCGGCGCCGCGCCCGGGAATCATTTTGGTGATTTAACCCCCAACTCCAACCCTTGATGCTGAGTGCCAAACAGGGAGGAAACGGGTCCCATTTTTATAGTCTTTGGTATGACTCGGCTGGGATTTGAATTTCGGCCGCTTGTACCCGTGATCTTGTCCTTTCGGTCATAACCCAAAGCTCATGACCATAGGTGAGGATGGAAACGTAGATCGACCGGTAAATTGAGAGCTTTGCCTTCCGGCTCAGCTCCTTCTTCACCACAACGGATCGATACAGCGTCCGCATTACTGAAGACGCCGCACCGATCCGCCTGTCGATCTCACCATCCACTCTTCCCTCACTCGTGAACAAGACAGCGAGGTACTTGAACTCCTCCACTTGGGGCAGGGTCTCCTACGCAACCCGGAGATGGCACTCCACCCTTTTCCGGGCGAGAACCATGGATTCGGACTTGGAGGTGCTGATTCTCATCCCAGTCGCTTCACACTCGGCTGCGAACCGATCCAGCGAGAGCTGAAGATCCTGGCCAGATGAAGCCATCAGGACCACATCATCTGCAAAAAGCAGAGACCTAATCCTGCAGCCACCAAACCAGATCCCCTCAACGCCTTGACTGCGCCTAGAAATTCTGTCCGTAAAAGTTATGAACAGAATCGGTGACAAAGGGCAGCCTTGGCGGAGTCCAACCCTCACTGGAAACGTGTCCGACTTACTGCCGGCAATGCGGACCAAACTCTGGCACTGATCATACAGGGAGCGGACCGCCACAATCAGACAGTCCGATACCCCATACTCTCTGAGCACTCCCCACAGGACTTCCCGAGGGACACGGTCGAATGCCTTCTCCAAGTCCACAAAACACATGTAGACTGGTTGGGCAAACTCCCATGCACCCTCAAGGACCCTGCCGAGAGTATAGAGCTGGTCCACAGTTCCACGACCAGGACGAAAACCACACTGTTCCTCCTGAATCCGAGGTTCGACTATCCGGCGTAGCCTCCTCTCCAGCACACCTGAATAGACCTTACCGGGAAGGCTGAGGAGTGTGATCCCACGATAGTTAGAACACACCCTCCGGTTCCCCTTCTTAAAGTCCTGATGTGTGTGTCCAATTTGGTGAGTTTTGAAGCATGTTAAGGGGGTCAAATTACAGCTCAAAGAGGCGGCGGTATAATAATAAAACGCTAGAAATACAATAGGGGACTTTGTCCCAAAGGGACATCGGTCCCTAATAAGCGCATAACAATTTTCGACACAACGACACGACAGAGAAAACAGTTTTCGTCATCATTGTTCCAAAAGCAACTTTGTTATATCAACAGCAGCCACTCGCTCTTTCTCACTTGCGCCAATACATGCACACGTGGCACTTAGCCAGTGATGCGTTTACAGACACACAAAAAGTCGGAAAACTCCAACACCACACATAAAGTGTCATTCCAGGTCGTTACACTATGATTTACCAATCAAATATGTGTTTAATCTATTGTCATTTATTAGGAGTCTTAATTTATAAATGTTAATCATGAAATGCTGTTAGTATATAAAATAAATACTAATAAAAATATATTTTTTACAAACAGGAAGTTGCAGGAATGTACACATGATCCCCTGCTTACATCTCATTGTGCAACAT
Organism: Entelurus aequoreus; assembly: GCF_033978785.1. Taxonomy (NCBI): domain Eukaryota; kingdom Metazoa; phylum Chordata; class Actinopteri; order Syngnathiformes; family Syngnathidae; genus Entelurus; species Entelurus aequoreus. The sequence goes on along the minus strand of NC_084745.1, from coordinate 891,086 downwards.
GTGAATGTTTTAATGGGAACTAAATGCAATGTCTGAAAGGGGTACAAATGATTTCCAAAGAAGGACCTCCACTGTAAGTGCAAGTTAAAACTGTACTATGCAAAGCCAAAACCATTTATCAACAACACCCAGAAACACTTTGCTGGGCCCAGGCTCATCTAAGATGGTCTGATGCAAAGTGGAAAAGTGTACTGTGGTCTGACGAGTCCACAAGTTTTTTACGGACCACATTTTTCAACCAATTCCAATCATTCCACCTTCAAAACATCCCTCCCAGTTGGGACAACAAACATTCCTTTTTTTAGTGCGTACAGACTACCGGTTTACCTGAAATTCCAGGAATTCCGAAATACCCATTCTCAATTCAAACTGTTACTACGTCAACATTTTTTAACCAATTCCAAAAATGCCAACACCAACCCATTCATATTATGTAGACCAATTGTGCTAGTATCAATATTAATAAAATCCTGGTTTTCCCTAAATTACCAAATTTCAAGAAAATTCCCATTCAAATTAATGGACATATACATAGTTGCCCAAAATACTCAAAATGTTGCACCGTTTTTATAACTGATTCCAACCTGTCAACCATCCACACACACAACTCTTCCACAACATGTTTTCCCTTTCCCCAAATACCGCTTTTCCAGGAATTTTCTCCACATTGACAATGAAAGAGAATTTACAATGTCCAGCATATCCCACATTTTTCATCCCATTTGAAACGTTCCAACATCCACACACTCCACTCACTTTCAAGTTTTAAAAAATTCCAGAAATTACCGGTTTTTCAAACCCCTATTTTTATCTCTTCCTGGAAAGTTTTCTACAGACCGCATTTTTCAACCAATTCCAATCATTCCACCTTTAAAACATTCCTCCCAGTTGGGAAAACAAACATTCCTTTGTTTTTGCGTACAAATTACCGCTTTACCTGTAATTCCAGGAATTCCGAAATGCCCATTCTCAATTCAAACTGTTTCCCCATCAACATTTTTGAACCAATTCCAAAAATTCCAACACCAACTTATTCATATCATCTAGGACCATTGTGCTAGTATCAATATTAATACAAATTCCTGGTTTTACCTTAAATTTCCAAATTTCAAGAAAATTCCCATTCAAATTAATGGACATATTCATAGTTCTACGATGCCCAAAATTCTCAGAATTTTGCTCCATTTTTTTTACCTGATTCCAACCCGTCAACCATCCACACACACAACTCTTCCACAACATGTTTTCCCTTTCCCCAAATTCCCGCTTTTCCAGGAATTTTCTCCACATTGACAATGAAAGAGAATATACAATGTACAGCATATCCCACATTTTTCATCCCATTTGAACCGTTCCAACACCCACACACTCCACTCACTTTCGAGTTTAAAAAAATTCCAGGAATTACCAGTTTTCCAAACCCCTATTTTCATCTCTTCCTGGAAAGTTTTCTACAGACCGCATTTTTCAACCAATTCCAATCATTCCACCTTCAAAACATCCCTCCCAGTTGGGACAACAAACATTCCTTTTTTTTTGCGTACACATTACCGGTTTACCTGTAATTCCAGGAATTTTGAAATACCCATTGTCAATTCGAACTGTTACCCCATCAACATTTTTGAACCAATTCCAAAAATTCCAACACCAACCCTTTCACATCACCTAAGACCATTGTGCTATTATCAATATTAAGACAAATTAATGGTTTTCCCTAAAATTTCCAGGACATTCACATCCAAATTAAAGGAAATATTCATAGTTCTACGATGCCCAAAATACTCAAAATGTTGCTCCATTTGTTTTACCTGATTACAACCTGTCAACCATCCACACACACAACTCTTCCAAAACATGCTTTCCCTTTCCCAAAATACCCGCTTTTCCAGGAATTTTCTCCACATTGACAATGAATGTGAAATACACAATGCACAGCATATCCCACATTTTTCATCCCATTTGAACCGTTCCAACATCCACACACTCCACTCACTTTCAAGTTTTTAAAAAAATTCCAGAAATTCCCAGAATTCCCGGTTTTCCAAAGCCCTATTTTCGCCTCTTTCTGGAAAGTTTTCTACAGACCACATTTTTTTCCACTAATTCCAACCATTCCACCCTCAAAAAATCCCTCCTAATTGGGACAACAAACAGTCCTTTTTTTTGTGCGTACAAATTACCGGTTTACCTGTAATTCCAGGAATTCCGAAATACCCATTCTCAATTCAAACTGTTACCCCATCAACATTTTTGAACCAATTCCAAAAATTCCAACACCAACTTATTCATATCATCTAAGACAATTGTGCTAGTATCAATATTAATAAAACAAATTCCTGGTTTTCCCTTAAATTTCCAAATTTCAAAAACATTCCCATTCAAATTAAAGGAAATATTCATAGTTCTACGATGCCCAAAATACTCAAAATGTTACTCCATTATTTTACCTGATTCCAACCTGTCAACCATCCACACACACAACTCTTCCACAACATGTTTTCCCTTTCCCAAAATACCCGCTTTTCCAGGAATTTTCTCCACATTGACAATGAATGTGAAATACACAATGCACAGCATATCCCACATTTTTCATCCCATTTGAACCGTTCCAACATCCACACACTCCACTCACTTTCAAGTTTTTAAAAAAATTCCAGAAATTCCCAGAATTCCCGGTTTTCCAAAGCCCTATTTTCGCCTCTTTCTGGAAAGTTTTCTACAGACCACATTTTTTTCCACTAATTCCAACCATTCCACCCTCAAAAAATCCCTCCTAATTGGGACAACAAACAGTCCTTTTTTTTGTGCGTACAAATTACCGGTTTACCTGTAATTCCAGGAATTCCGAAATACCCATTCTCAATTCAAACTGTTACCCCATCAACATTTTTGAACCAATTCCAAAAATTCCAACACCAACTTATTCATATCATCTAAGACAATTGTGCTAGTATCAATATTAATAAAACAAATTCCTGGTTTTCCCTTAAATTTCCAAATTTCAAAAACATTCCCATTCAAATTAAAGGAAATATTCATAGTTCTACGATGCCCAAAATACTCAAAATGTTACTCCATTATTTTACCTGATTCCAACCTGTCAACCATCCACACACACAACTCTTCCACAACATGTTTTCCCTTTCCCAAAATACCCGCTTTTCCAGGAATTTTCTCCACATTGACAATGAAAGAGAATATACAACGTCCAGCATATCCCACATTTTTCATCCCATTTGAACCGTTCCAACATCCACACACTCCACTCACTTTCAAGTTTTAAAAAAATTCCAGAAATTCCCAGAATTCCAGGTTTTCCAAAGCCCTATTTTCACCTCTTTCTGGAAAGTTTTCTACAGACCACATTTTTTTCAACCAATTCCAATCATTCCACTCTCAAAAAATCCCTCCTAATTGGGACCTTCAACAATCATTTTTTGTGTGCGTACACATTACCTTTTTACCTGTAATTCCAGGAATACAAATTCCTGGTTTTCCTTTAAATTTCCAAATTACAACAAAAATTCTTATTCAAATTAATGGACATATTCATAGTTGCCCAAAATACTCAAAATGTTGCGCCCTTTTTATAACCGATTCCAACCTGTCAACCATCCACACACACAACTCTTCCACAACATGTTTTCCCTTTCCCAAAATACCCGGTTTTCCAGGAATTGTCTCCACATTGACAATGAAAGAGAATTTACAATGTCCAGCATATCCCACATTTCTCATCCCATTTGAACCGTTCCAACATCCACACACTCCACTCACTTTCAAGTTTTAAAAAAAATTCCAGAAATTCCCAGAATTCCAGGTTTTCCAAAGCCCTATTTTCACCTCTTTCTGGAAAGTTTTCTACAGACCACATTTTTTTCAACCAATTCCAATCATTCCACTCTCAAAAAATCCCTCCTAATTGGGACCTTCAACAATCATTTTTTGTGTGCGTACACATTACCTTTTTACCTGTAATTCCAGGAATACAAATTCCTGGTTTTCCTTTAAATTTCCAAATTACAACAAAAATTCTTATTCAAATTAATGGACATATTCATAGTTGCCCAAAATACTCAAAATGTTGCGCCCTTTTTATAACCGATTCCAACCTGTCAACCATCCACACACACAACTCTTCCACAACATGTTTTCCCTTTCCCAAAATACCCGGTTTTCCAGGAATTGTCTCCACATTGACAATGAAAGAGAATTTACAATGTCCAGCATATCCCACATTTCTCATCCCATTTGAACCGTTCCAACATCCACACACTCCACTCACTTTCAAGTTTTAAAAAAAATTCCAGAAATTCCCTGAATTCCAGGTTTTCCAAAGCCCTATTTTCGCCTCTTTCTGGAAAGTTTTCTATAGAACACATTTTTTTCAACCAATTCCAACCATTCCACCCTCAAAAAAATCCCTCTTAATTGGGACAACAAACAATCCTTTTTTTTGTGCGTACAAATTACCGGTTTACCTGAAATTCCAGGAATTCCGAAATACCCATTCTCAATTCAAACTGTTACCCCATCAACATTTTTGAACCAATTCCAAAAATTCCAACACCAAATTATTCATATCATCTAAGACAATTGTGCTAGTATCAATATTAATAAAAACAATTCTTGGTTTTCCCTTAAATTTCCAAATTTCAAAAACATTCCCATTCAAATTAAAGGAAATATTCATAGTTCTACGATGCCCAAAATACTCAAAATGTTACTCCATTATTTTACCTGATTCCAACTTGTCAACCATCCACACACACAACTCTTCCAAAAAATGCTTTCCCTTTCCCAAAATACTCGCTTTTCCAGGAATTTTCTCCACATTGACAATGAATGTGAAATATACAATGTACAGCATATCCCACATTTTTCATCCCATTTGAACCGTTCCAACATCCACACACTCCACTCACTTTCAAGTTTTAAAAAAATTCCAGAAATTCCCAGAATTCCAGGTTTTCCAAAGCCCTATTTTCGCCTCTTTCTGGAAAGTTTTCTAAGGACCACATTTTTTTCAACCAATTCCAACCATTCCACCCTCAAAAAATCCCTCCTAATTGGGACAACAAACAATCATTTTTTGTGTGTGTACAAATTACCGGTTTACCTGAAATTCCAGGAATTCCGAAATACCCATTCTCAATTCAAACTGTTACCTCAACATTTTTGAACCAATTCCAAAAATTCCAACACCAACCCATTCATATCACCTAAGACAATTGTGCTAGTATCAATATTAAGACAAATGAATGGTTTTCCCTTAAATTTCCAAATTTCAGGAACATTCACATTCAAATTAAAGGAAATATTCATAGTTCTACGATGCCCAAAATACTCAAAATGTTATTCCATTATTTTTACCTGATTCCAACCTGTCAACCATCCACACACACAACTCTTCCACAACATGTTTTCCCTTTCCCAAAATGTCCGCTTTTCCAGGAATTTTCTGCACATTGACAATGAAAGTGAAATATACAATGTACAGCATATCCCACATTTTTCATCCCATTTGAACCGTTCCAACATCCACACACTCCACTCACTTTCAAGTTTAAAAAAAATTCCAGAAATTCCCTGAATTCCAGGTTTTCCAAAGCCCTATTTTCGCCTCTTTCTGGAAAGTTTTCTACGGACCACATTTTTTTCAACCAATTCCAACCATTCCACCCTCAAAACATCCCTCCTAATTGGGACAACAAAACAATCCTTTTTTTTGTGTGTACAAATTACCGGTTTACCTGAAATTCCAGGAATTCCGAAATACCCATTCTCAATTCAAACTGTTACCCCATCAACATTTTTGAACCAATTCCAAAAATTCCAACACCAACCCATTCATATCACCTAAGACAATTGTGTTAGTATCTATTCTAAGACAATTGAATGGTTTTCCCTTAAATTTCCAAATTTCAAGAACATTCACATCCAAATTAAAGGAAATATTCATAGTTCTACGATGCCCAAAATACTCAAAATGTTACTCCATTATTTTACCTGATTCCAACCTGTCAACCATCCACAGACACAACTCTTCCAAAACATGTTTTCCCTTTCCCCAAATTCCCGCTTTTCCAGGAATTTTCTCCACATTGACAATGAAAGAGAATATACAATTTACAGCTTATCCCACATTTTTCATCCCATTTGAACCGTTCCAACATCCACACACTCCACTCACTTTCAAGTTTAAAAAAAATTCCAGAAATTCCCTGAATTCCAGGTTTTCCAAAGCCCTATTTTCACCTCTTTTTGGAAAGTTTTCTACAGACCACATTTTTTTCAACCAATTCCAACCATTCCACCCTCAAAAAAATCCCTCCTAATTGGGACAACAAACAATCCTTATTTTTGTGCGTACAAATTACCGGTTCACCTGAAATTCCAGGAATTCCGAAATACCCATTCTCAATTCAAACTGTTACCCCATCAACATTTTTGAACCAATTCCAAAAATTCCAACACCAACCCATTCATATCACCTAAGACAATTGTGCTAGTATCAATATTAATTAAAAAAAAATTCCTGGTGTTCCCTTAAATTTCCAAATTTCAACAAAATTCACAATCAAATTAATGGAAATATTTATAGTTCTACGATGCCCCAAATACTCAAAATGTTGCTCCATTTTTTTACCTGATTCCAACCTGTCAACCATCCAAACACACATGTTTTCCCTTTCCCAAAATACCCACTTTTCCAGGAATGTTCTCCACATTGACAATGAATGTGAAATATACAATGTACAGCATATCCCACATTTCTCACATAGGGTATTCACGGATAGGAACTGCAAATCCTACTACTGTATCATCTCTTTCGGACTTATCAGGTCGGTAGTGCATTCTTCACTCGCGAGGCAAAATATAAGCCAGACCGAACCGTAAACAATTCGACGTGACGGCAGTCGCTTCTCCTTCCTGTCGGCGTCCAGACATGGCGGGACTCATCTCAAATATCTCCGTAGGGAGCGGCGAGATGGCGAAGGCGCACGCAGAGGCCATTCCTGTCATCTGAGAGCCGCGGGGAAAGAAAACGAGGGAAATGATGACATTCGGTGCCCCTCGATGGCTGGCGTCCTCAAACCCGATGTGTTGTCTGCGATGTCCCGCCAAGACATAATAAGCTTATTTGGCTAACACTAAGAATTGTGGGATGTTGTTGGATGTCCGGCCCGGCAGAATCCTGGCTGGTGTCCGCACAGAGGGACAGTTCTTTGTGCTGGTTGCATCAATTATGAGTGAAAAGACGAGCTGTGCTATTCGGCACAAGTGGAATGATCACATGTCTTATTAGTCATTCATCGGAAGTCTTTTACGCACGAGGAGGCCGCGCTTCTTGGAAGTGGCTTTCAACAAAAAAAAACTGACTAATGGCAAGTCAGAGCTGGCAATCAAAGCGCCTTCAACTAAATATACCGGAGTCCCGAGCAGATTGCCATGGCACATTTCTCCCAGGTGGTCTTGCAGTGCTCCAGATCGGGCCACTTGTCTAGAGTCTGGTCCTGGAATCCATGGTCTTAGACTTCAAATGTAAGGGAAGCATGCTTCACCTGTTTTATACAGTTTGGTTGGGAATATAGTCTCTAAACCTTGTTTGTCAGGACTAGTGGACTGGACTCTCACTATTATCTTAGATCCACTATAGACTGGACTCTCACTATTATGTTAGATCCACTATGGACTGGACTCTCACTATTATATTAGATCCACTATGGACTGGACTCTCACAATATTATGTTAGATCCACTATGGACTGGACTCTCACTATTATGTTAGATCCACTATGGACTGGACTCTCACAATATTATGTTAGATCCACTATGGACTGGACTCTCATACTATTATGTCAGATCCACTATGGACTAGACTCTCACTATTATGTTAGATCCACTATGGACTGGACTCTCACACTATTATGTTAGATCCACTATGGACTGGACTTTCACAATATTATGTTAGATCCACTATGGACTGGACTCTCATACTATTATGTTAGATCCACTATGGACTGGACTCTCACTATTATGCTAGATCCACTATGGACTGGACTCTCACTATTATCTTAGATCCACTATAGACTGGACTCTCACAATATTATGTTAGATCCACTATGGACTGGACTCTCACTATTATGTTAGATCCACTATGGACTGGACTCTCACAATATTATGTTAGATCCACTATGGACTGGACTCTCATACTATTGTGTTAGATCCACTATGGACTGGACTCTCACTATTATGTTAGATCCACTATGGACTGGACTCTCATACTATTGTGTTAGATCCACTATGGACTGGACTCTCACACTATTATGTTAGATCCACTATGGACTGGACTCTCACTATTATGTTAGATCCACTATGGACTGGACTCTCACTATTATGTTAGATCCACTATGGACTGGACTCTCACAATATTATGTTAGATCCACTATGGACTGGACTCTCATACTATTGTGTTAGATCCACTATGGACTGGACTCTCACTATTATGTTAGATCCACTATGGACTGGACTCTCATACTATTGTGTTAGATCCACTATGGACTGGACTCTCACACTATTATGTTAGATCCACTATGGACTGGACTCTCACTATTATGTTAGATCCACTATGGACTGGACTCTCACACTATTATGTTAGATCCACTATGGACTGGACTTTCACAATATTATGCTAGATCCACTCTACGTCCATTGCACCGGTCGCCCTAGGGGGTGGGGTTAGGGTTAGGGTTAGGGTTAGGGTTGGGGTTGGGGTTAGGGTTAGGGTTAGGGTTAGGGTTAGGGTTAGGGCTAGGGATTAGGGTTAGGGTTAGGGTTAGGGATTAGGGTTAGGGTTAGGGTTAGGGTTAGGGTTGGGGTTGAGGTTGGGGTTGGGGTTAGGGTTAGGGTTAGGGTTAGGGTTATTGTTATTGTTAGGGTTAGGGTTAGGGTTAGGGTTACTGTTAGGGTTAGGGTTGGGGTTGGGGTTAGGGTCAGGGTTAGAGGTTAGGGTTAGGGTTAGGGTTAGGGTTAGGGTCAGGGTTAAGGTTTAGATTAGGGTTAGGGATAGTGTCCTCTCCAAGGTTTCTAGTTGTCCCATTGGGTTGAGTTTTTCCTTGCCCTGATGTGGGATCTGAACCGAGGATGTCGTTGTGGCTTGTGCAGCCTTTTGAGACACTCATGATTTAGGGCTATATAATTAAACAGTGATAGTGTTGTCCCGATACCAACATTTTGGTACCGGTACCAAAAATATTTTGATACTTTTCGGTACTTTTCGAAATAAAAGGCACCACAAAAAATGGCATAATTGCCTTCATTTTAACAAAAAAATCTAAGGGTACATGAAACATATGTTTATTATTGTAATTTAGTTCTTAAATAAAATAGTGAACTAGTGAAATAGTTCCCAATTAGCCTGCTCACCTGTGGGATGTTGCAAACAAATGTTTGAAGAGCGTTCCTCAACTTTATCAGTCTTTTTTTGCCACTTTTACCAGGTTTTTTTAAAACACGTCACAGGCACCAAATTCCAAACGAGCCAATATTTGCAGTTCAAACATGAAATATTTTTTCTTTGCAGTCTATTCAATTGAATATAAGTTGAAAAGGATTTGCAAATGATTGTATTCTATTTTTTTATTTACCATTTATCAACTTTCTCAGTCTTTTTTAACCACTTGTGCCAGCTTTTTTTTAAAACACGTCACAGGCACCAAATTCCAAACGAGCCAATATTTGCAGTTGAAACATGAAATATCTCGTCTTTGCAGTCAATTCAATTGCATATAAGTTGAAAAGAATTTGCAAATTATTGTGTTCTGTTTTTTTATTTACCATTTATCAACTTTCTCAGTCTTTTTTTGCCACTTGTGCCAGCTTTTTTTAAACACGTCACAGGCACCAAATTCCAAACGAGCCAATATTTGCAGTTCAAACATGAAATATCTCGTCTTTGGAGTCTATTCAATTGAATATAAGTTGAAAATGATTTACAAATTATTGTACTCTATTTTTTATTTACCATTTATCAACATTCTCAGTCTTTTTTTGTCACTTTTGCCAGCTTTTTTTAAAACACGTAGCAGGCACACAATTCCAAACGAGCCAATATTTGCAGTTCAAACATGAAATATCTCGTCTTTGCAGTCTATTTAATTGAAAATAATTTGAAAAGGATTTACAAATTATTGTACTCTATTTTTTCATTTACCATTTATCAACTTTCTCAGTCTTTTTTTGCCACTTTTACCAGGTTTTTTTGAAACAACGTCGCAGGCACCAAATTCCAAACGAGCCAATATTTGCAGTTGAAACATGAAATATCTCGTCTTTGGAGTCTATTCAATTGCTTATTATTTACCATTAATCAACTTTCTCAGTCTTTTTTTGCAACTTGTGCCAGCTTTTTTTTAAACACGTCGCAGACACCAAATTCTAAACGAGCCAATATTTGCAGTTCAAACATGAAATATCTCGTCTTTGCAGTCTATTCAATTGCATATAAGTTGAAAAGGATTTGCAAATTATTGTATTCTGTTTTTTTGTTTACCATTTATCAACTTTCTCAGTCTTTTTTTGACACTTTTGCCAGCTTTTTTGAAACACATCGCAGTCACCAAATTCCAAACGAGCCAATTGCAGTTCAAACATGAAATATCTCATCTTTGCAGTCTATTCAATTGAATATAAGTTGAAAATGATTTACAAAGTATTGTACTCTATTTTTTTATTTACCATTTATCAACTTTCTCAGTCTTTTTTTGCAACTTGTGCCAGCTTTTTTGAAACACGTCACAGGCACCAAATTCCAAACGAGCCAATATTTGCAGTTCAAACATGAAATATCTCGTCTTTGGAGTCTATTCAATTGAATATAAGTTGAAAATGATTTACAAATTATTGTACTCTATTTTTTATTTACCATTTATCAACTTTCTCAGTCTTTTTTTGACACTTTTGCCAGCTTTTTTGAAACACATCGCAGTCACCAAATTCCAAACGAGCCAATTGCAGTTCAAACATGAAATATCTCATCTTTGCAGTCTATTCAATTGAATATAAGTTGAAAATGATTTACAAAGTATTGTACTCTATTTTTTTATTTACCATTTATCAACTTTCTCAGTCTTTTTTTGCAACTTGTGCCAGCTTTTAGAAACATGTCACAGGCACCAAATTCCAAACGAGCCATAATTTGCAGGTCAAACATGAAATATCTCGTCTTTGCAGTCTATTCAATTGCATATAAGTTGAAAAGGATTTGCAAATGATTGTATTCTGTTTTTTTGTTTACCATTTATCAACTTTCTCTGTCTTTTTTTGACACTTTTGCCAGCTTTTTTGAAACACATCGCAGGCACCAAATTCCAAACGAGCCAATATTTGCAGTTCAAACATGAAATATCTCGTCTTTGCAGTCTATTTAATTGCATATAAATTGAAAAGGATTTGCAAATGATTATATCCTCTTTTTATTTACCAACTTGACTCCTTTTGGGTGTAGGGTGCACAGAAAAGGTGTGTATTGTTATTTTCGCATAAGCATTCTCTTTTTAGTTTAAAGTGCAGTTTTCTTTTACGAGTTGACCGGTTAGTTTTAGCAAGGCGTCAGCTGATCCGTCATAATGTGTACATGTACGTGACAGGCCTTTGTCTTCATGCGGGAAGTTGCTAGTTGTATTCCCAGCGGCGCGCTTGCTCTCCCAGGCATCAAACACGACTGTTTAATGTACACTCACGCCCCATCGACCTTGTCCTCCATTACAATTCCTCTCTCCCGTCTCATGCACACTTTACCTCAGGCCCCATGCTGGCCGCCACTATTTATTGAATACATCTTTTTACTCGCCCCCATTTTTCCACCTGAGCTGGCGCTTGCAACTTTGATGGCGGCCGGGTTTCTTTTTGGCCGCGCACACATTCACGCTCCGGCGCTCGGAGGCTGAAATGAAGCATCCCAGGAACATTTTGGACTTGTTCTTCTGTTTATATTATTTAAGGAGTGGCCTCCCACTCTCCTCCCCTCATGAAAAAATAACAACAAGTTCAATGGTGGACCACCTGCTGTGAGGAGGGCTATGTAAACAGCCACCTGATCGGGGAAACCATCTATTATTTAAAGACTCTTTTCTTCTGATAACATCCACCTTTTGGTGGCCCTGCACTGCAAAAACTGACATCTAAATAAGATGAAATATCTTAAATAAGGGCGATACTTGCTTATTTTCTGTCTGATAAAATAATTATTCTCACGAAACCATTTTTTATTTTAAGAGTGTTTTAAGGGTTTTGGTCCTAAATGATCTCAATCAATCCAATCCACTTTGTTTATATAGCATATTTAAACAAAAAAACAAAAAAAACAAAAATCAACAACAACAAAAAAAAAAGGTTTCCAAAGTGCTGCACAACAATATTAAAAACAATATCAAAATATTTATGCTTAGCTCCACCAATGACTGAATAAAAACTAAAAAATTAATAAATATTAGAGATGTCCGATAATATCGGTCTGCCGATATTATCGGCCGATAAATGCGTTAAAATGTAATATCGGATACATTTAATAAAGTCAAAATACAAAGTAAGGCAACAAGAGAAGTATCCTACACTTCTCTTTTGTAAAGTAAATCTAAACAGCCGATATGGGCATCTACATCTGCTATATGATTTGCCCGAGAAGCTGGGCAGGACATTTTAAAAAAAAATAAAAAATAAAAAAAAAAGTAATATCGGAAATTATCGGTATCGGTTGTTTTTATTATCAGTATCGTCTTTTTTTTTATTTTTATTTTTTTCTTTTTTTTATTAAATCCACATAAAAAACACAAGATACACTTACAATTAGTGCACCAACCCACCCCATTTACACTCATTCACACTCATTCACACAAAAGGGTTGTTTCTTTCTGTTATTAATATTCTGCTTCCTACATTATATATCAATATATATCAATACAGTCTGCAAGGGATACAGTCCGTAAGCACACATGATTGTGCGTGCTGCTGGCCCACTAATAGTACTAACCTTTAACAGTTAATTTTACTCATTTTCATTAATTACTAGTTGCTATGTAACTGTTTTTATATTGTTTTACTTTCTTTTTTATTCAAGAAAATGTTTTTAATTTATTTATCTTATTTTATTTGATTCATTTTTTTTAAAAGGACCTTATCTTCACCATACCTGGTTGTCCAAATTAGGCATAATAATATGTTAATTCCACGACTGTATATATCGGTTGATATCGGTATCGGTTGATATCGGTATCGGTAATTAAAGAGTTGGACAATATCGGCATATCGGATATCGGCAAAAAGCCATTATCGGACATCCCGAATAAATATAAAACCAATATAAGGACAATATAAAAATAAATATGATTAAAAACGATTTTAGTCATATTTATTAATGATTAAATAACACATATGATTAAAAACTCTCCCAACCGAGCTATACCGCTATACAGGGGCGGTATAGCTCGGTGCCAGCAACTTGAGGGTTCCAGGTTCGATCCCCGCGTCCGCCATCCTAGTCCCTGCCGTTGTGCCCTTGGGCAAGACACTTTACCCACCTGCTCCCAGTGCCACCCACACTGCTTTAAATGTAACTTAGATATTGGCTTTCACGATGTAAAAGCGCTTTGAGTCACTAGAGAAAAGCGCTATATAAATATAATTCACTTCACTTCACTTCACTTAAAGCAGGGGTGCCCAAACTTTTTGACTCAGGGGCCGCATTGGGTTAAAAAAATGTGGCCGGGGGCCGGGCTGTATATATATATATATATATATATATATATATATATATATATATATATATATATATATATATATATATATATATATATATATATATATATATATATATATATATATATATATATATATATACATTGTCTTTATATTCCAGTGAGTTATTCCGTTTTGTCATTTAACATCAATTAACATTGATGTTCATCAACATTTAACATTGTCACGTTATTGATGGGAAAATTCATTTTTAGACCATATGATTTGCCTGAGTGGCTAGGAGACACCGAGAGTAACAAGCGGTATAAAATGGATTAGAAAGGAAAGATAAAATTAAAAAAAAATAAAAAATACAAATAAAAATACAAATAAAAATTTAAAATAAAAATAAAAATAAAAATAAAAATAAAAATAAAAATAAAAATAAAAATAAAAATAAAAATAAAAATAAAAATAAAAATAAAAATAAAAATAAAAATAAAAATAAAAATAAAAATGAAAATAAAATAAAAATAAAAATAAAAATAAAAATAAAAATAAAAATAAAAATAAAAATAAAAATAAAAATAAAAATAAAAATAAAAATAAAAATAAAAATAAAAATAAAAATAAAAATAAAAATAAAAATAAAAATTGAAATTAAAATTAAAATTAAAATAAAAATAAAAATTTAAAATTTAAAATTTAAAATTTAAAATTTAAAATTTAAAATTTAAAATTTTAAATTTTAAAATTAAAATTAAAATTAAAATTAAAATTAAAATTAAAATTAAAATTAAAATTAAAATTAAAATTAAAATTAAAATTAAAAATTAAATTAAAATTAAAATTAAAATTAAAATTAAAATTAAAATTAAAATTAAATTAACACTTTTTTTTTTAACTTGGGACTTCCCGTGGGCCGGATTTTGGATGCTGGGGGGACCACTGACTTAAAGGGTAAAACCAATTAAAACAGTAAATAGAAAAGAAAAAAAAACACAGAGTACAACAGAGGACCACAGAACTCATGTAGTGTTAAAAGCCAAAGAATAAAAAGTGGGTCTCAAGACGAGACTTAAAACACTCCACTGTGGGAGCAGTTTGAACAGAGAACATAGAAGGCCCCTGTCTCCCCTGGTTTTAAAAAGTCTGGTCTTGGGCACCGCGAGCTGGAGCTGGCTATATCTGGCTTGATATCGGAATTGGTAATTAAGAGTTGGACAATATCGGAATATCGGCAAAAAAGCCATTATCGGACGTCTCTAGTTTTTAGTACAAGTTTGCAGGTTTTGAGAAATGTATTGACGGGCGCATATCATTATGTCAAGATAATGGCACTAGCATTTACTTCATTTAAGAATATTTTTCAACATATTGAGCAAAAAGGTCTAATTTATTATTTTTTTCTACCAAGAATAGTGCACTTATTAGTGAGAATATACTTATTTTAAGGTATTTTTGGGGTTCATAGGGGTTATCTAATTAGGGACCGATGTCCCTTTGGGACCGAGTACCCTATTGTATTTCTAGCGTTTTATTATTATACAGCCGCCTCTTTGAGCTGTAATTTGACCCCCTTAATATGCTTCAAAACTCACCAAATTGGACACACACATCAGGACTGGCGAAAATTGCGATCTAATCAAAAAACCAAACCCCAAAACTCAAAATTGCGCTCTAGCGCCCCCTAGGAAGAAAACACAAACAAAACTGCCTGTAACTCCCAGTAGGAATGTCGTAGAGACATGAAACAAAAACCTATATGTAGGTCTCACTTAGACCTACATTTCATACACTGACAACCCCCAGCAAAAATTAACAGGAAGTTTGCAATTCCCCCTTCGAAACAAAAGCTGAGTAAAAACAGTCACCTTTTTTCAAACATTATCTCCTCTGAGCTCGTTTGTCGTGTCAGCTTCAAATTAGCACAAGAGAGAGATTGAACCCTTCTGATTAAAAGTTGATGAAAGAGTTTGAATTACTGCTTCGGTTTGGATTTTATGAGCCCTCAAAGTCGGTCCCGACCATCGCTGCTTGCGGCTTTAATTTGACTTGTTTTGGAAAGTCTTGACAACCAAATTTTTTTGTTCTATCGGCAGATAATTTTGCTTAGTTCAAATAAAATACCCCTCATTTTTTTTTTTTTTTTTTTTTTCTTGTTTTTGAACACTGACTTACATACAGCCTGCATGGCAGCTTTTGTGTCAACATTGCAACTTTTTCTAGTTAGATGTCACCTCATTTTACTTTTTTTAATGTTTTTATTTTGTATTTTTGCAATAGCATTTCCAGAATGTGTGGCGGGCCGGTAAACAAATAGCTGCGGGCCGCAAATGGCCCCCGGGCCGCACTTTGGACACCACTGATTTATCATCTCCACTTAAAACTCCACACCACTGCTGTTCTATTTCCTATGTAAAATAGTTGACTGTTGCTGTTATTAATAAGCACACAATGTATTTATTTTTATTTTTATGTGCAGTAGTTCAATATTTAAAAGTACATGGGTTCATTTTATTATTTTTTTAATCATCTTATCACAACTATTGACGACTCTTAAAACCCTGGCGTGTTGATGTACGGAGGAATATCTACATCAGGGGTCACCAACCTTTTTGAAACCAAGAGCTACTTATTTGGTAGTGATTAATGCGAAGGGCTACCAGTTTGATACACACTTCAATAAATTGCTGAAAATAGCCAATTTGCTCAATTTACCTTTAACTCTATGTTATCATTAATAATTAATGATATTGACACTTAGTTGAACGGTTTAAAAGAGGACAAAACACGAAAAAAATGACAATAAAATTTTGAAACATAGTTTATCTTCAATTTCGACTCTTTAAAATTCAAAATTCCACCGAAAAAAAAGAAGAGAAAAACTAGCTAATTCGAATCTTTTTGAAAAAATAAAAAAAATAATTTATGGAACATCATTAGTAATTTTTCCTGACTAAGATTATTTTTTAGAAATTTGATGACATGTTTTAAATAGGTTAAAATACAATCTGCACTTTGTTAGAATATATAACAAATTGGACCAAGCTATATTTCTAACAAAGACAAATCATTATTTCTTCTAGATTTTCCAGAACAAAAATTTTAAAAGAAATTCAAAAGACTTTGAAATAAGATTTAAATTTGATTGTACAGATTTTCTAGATTTGCCAGAATAATTTTTTTGGAATTTTAATCATAATAAGTTTGAAGAAATATTTCACAAATATTTTTCGTCGAAAAAACAGAAGCTAAAATGAAGAATTAAATCCAAATTTATTTATTATTCTTTACAAGATTTTCCAGAACAAAAATTTTAAAATAAATTCAAAAGACTTTGAAATAAGATTTAAATTTGATTCTACAGATTTTCTAGACTTGCCAGAATATTTTTTTGGAATTTTAATCATAATAAGTTTGAAGAAATATTTCACAAATATTTTTCGTCGAAAAAACAGAAGCTAAAATGAAGAATTAAATCCAAATTTATTTATTATTCTTTACAATAAAAAAAATAAATGTACTTGAACATTGATTTAGATCAGGGGTCACCAATGCGGTGCCCGCGGGCACCAGGTAGCCCGTAAGGACCAGATGAGTAGCCCGCTGGCTTGTTCTAAAAATAGCTCAAATAGCAGCACTTACCAGTGAGCTGCCTCTATTTTTAAAATTGTATTTATTCACTAGCAAGCTGGTCTCGCTTTGCCCGACATTTTTAATTCTAAGAGAGACAAAACTCAAATAGAATTTGAAAACCCAAGAAAATATTTTAAAGACTTGGTCTTCACTTGTTTAAATAAATTCATTATTTTTTTTACTTTGCCTCTTATAACTTTCAGAAAGACAATTTTAGAGAAAAAATACAACCTTAAAAATGATTTTAGGATTTTTAAACACATATACCTATTTACCTTTTAAATTCCTTCCTCTTCTTTCCTGACAATCTAAATCAATGTTCAAGTAAATTTATTTTTTTTTATTGTAAAGAATAATAAATAAATTTGGATTTAATTCTTCATTTTAGCTTCTGTTTTTTCGACGAAAAATATTTGTGAAATATTTCTTCAAACTTATTATGATTAAAATTCCAAAAAAATATTCTGGCAAATCTAGAAAATCTGTAGAATCAAATTTAAATCTTATTTCAAAGTCTTTTGAATTTCTTTTAAAAATTTTGTTCTGGAAAATATAGAAGAAATAATGATTTGTCTTTGTTAGAAATATAGCTTGGTCCAATTTGTTATATATTCTAACAAAATGCAGATTGGATTTTAACCTATTTAAAATATGTCATCAAAATTCTAAAATTAATCTTAGTCAGGAAAAATTACTAATGATGTTCCATAGATTATTTTTTCTATTTTTTCAAAAAGATTCGAATTAGCTAGTATTTCTCTTCTTTTTTTCGGTTGAATTTTGAATTTTAAAGAGTCGGATTTGAAGATAAACTATGTTTCAAAATTGTATTGTCATTTTTTTCGTGTTTTCTCCTCTTTTAAACCGTTCAATTAAGTGTCAATATCATTAATTATTAATAATAACATAGAGTTAAAGGTAAATTGAGCAAATTGGCTATT
>NC_084745.1:753968-866468 GCF_033978785.1 Entelurus aequoreus | reverse complement strand
ATAATAATAATTATAATATATAATACAATATAATACATATTTTACTCATTTTAAGCATATTAATTTCACAAAACATTCTTTATTTTCCTTCAACAACAACAAGACTACTCTACGTGGCAGACTTGATGAGAGACTACAAAGACTACTTTGGGACAAATGATCCAAAAACTTCTATTTTTGAACCCGAATATAAGGAGGAAGACCTCCACGTTTTAGTAGCTGAGTGCTAAACAGTTTCAGTCAAACACTGAGCATCATGTAGCAGTATTGCTAAGTGCTAACCAAGATATGCAAACATACAAAAAAACACCGATCAAAGTCTCCAAATATATATTTCAAATATATAAACAAACTTAGTGCAAGTCACAATCCCCCAAGAACTTACATTAGTTTTCAGGCAAAATAACTTCTGAGGGAGAAAATTTTTTTACAAATTTAAGCCACGGAACTTCCCAATCCAAGTAAATATAGTGAATGATTATGTACATGTCATGTGTAGAACATTATGTACATAACACGTGTAGTAAATGATGTACATGTCATGTGTTGAACATTATGTACATAACACATGTAGTAATTTATGTACATAACACGTGTAGTACATTATGTACATAACACATGTAGTAAATTATGTACATAACACATGTAGTACATTATGTACATAACACGTGTAGTAAATGATGTACATGTCATGTGTAGAACATTATGTACATAACACGTGTAGTAAATTATATACATAACACGTGTAGTACATTATGTACATAACACGTGTAGTAAATTATGTACATGTCATGTGTAGAACATTATGTACATAACACGTGTAGTGAATTATGTACATAACACGTGTAGTAAATTATGTACATAACATGTGTAGTAAATTATGTACATAACACGTGTAGTACATTATGTACATGTCATGTGTAGAACATTATGTACATAACATGTGTAGTGAATTATGTACATAAAACGTGTAGTAAATTATGTACACAACACGTGTAGTAAATTATGTACATAACACGTGTAGTACATTATGTACATAACATGTGTAGTAAATTATGTACATGTCATGTGTAGTACATTATGTACATGTCATGTGTAGAACATTATGTACATAACACGTGTAGTACATTATGTACATGTTATGTGTAGAACATTATGTACATAACACGTGTAGTGAATTATGTACATAACACGTGTAGTAAATTATGTACATAACATGTGTAGTAAATTATGTACATAACACGTGTAGTACATTATGTACATGTCATGTGTAGAACATTATGTACATAACACGTGTAGTGAATTATGTACATAAAACGTGTAGTACATTATGTACATAACATGTGTAGGAAATTATGTACATAACATGTGTAGTAAATTATGTACATGTCATGTGTAGTACATTATGTACATGTCATGTGTAGAACATTATGTACATAACACGTGTAGTGAATTATGTACATAAAACGTGTAGTAAATTATGTACACAACACGTGTAGTAAATTATGTACATAACACGTGTAGTACATTATGTACATAACACGTGTAGTAAATTATGTACATGTCATGTGTAGTACATTATGTACATGTTATGTGTAGAACATTATGTACATAACACGTGTAGTGAATTATGTACATAACGCGTGTAGTAAATTATGTACATGTCATGTGTAGTACATTATGTACATAACATGTGTAGTACATTATGTACATAACACATGTAGTACATTATGTACATAACATGTGTAGTACATTATGTACATAACACATGTAGTACATTATGTACATAACATGTCACGTGTAGTACATTATGTACATGTCATGTGTAGTACATTATGTACAAAATATGTGTAGTACATTATGTACATAACATGTCATGTGTACTACATTGTGTACATGTCATGTGTAGTACATAATGTACATGTCATGTGTAGTGCATTATGTACATTTCATGTGTAATACATTGTGTACATGTCACGTGTATTACATTATGTACATAACATGTCACCTGTAGGACATTATGTACATACCATGTGTAATACATTATGTACATGTCATGTGTAGAACATTATGTACATAACACGTGTAGTGAATTATGTACATAACGCGTGTAGTAAATTATGTACATGTCATGTGTAGTACATTATGTACATAACATGTGTAGTACATTATGTACATAACACATGTAGTACATTATGTACATAACATGTGTAGTACACTATGTACATAACACATGTAGTACATTATGTACATAACATGTCACGTGTAGTACATTATGTACATGTCATGTGTAGTACATTATGTACAAAATATGTGTAGTACATTATGTACATAACATGTCATGTGTAGTACATTGTGTACATGTCATGTGTAGTACATTATGTACATGTCATGTGTAGTACATTATGTACATTTCATGTGTAATACATTATGTACATGTCACGTGTATTACATTATGTACATAACATGTCACCTGTAGGACATTATGTACATACCATGTGTAATACATTACGTACATGTCATGTATAGTACATCATGTACATGTCGTATGTAGTACATTATGTACATGTCACGTGTAGTACATTATGTACATGTGTTGTACATTATGTACATAACATGTGTAGTACATTATGTACAGAACACGTGTAGTACATTATGTACATAACATGTGTAGTACATTATGTACATGTCATGTGTAGTACATTATGTACATGTCATGTGTAATACATTATGTACAAGTCATGTGTAATACATTATGTACATGTCACATGTAGTACATTATGTACATGTGTTGTACATTATGTACATAGCATGTGTAGTACATTATGTATATAGCACATGTAGTACATTATGTTCATGTCATGTGTAGTACATTATGTACATGCCATGTATAGTATTTTATGGACATGTCACCTGTAGTACATTGTGTACATGTCATGTGTAGTACATCATGTACATGTGTTGTACATTACATACATAACATGTGTAGTACATTATGTATATAACATGTGTAGTACATTATGTACATGTCATGTGTAGTACATTATGTACATGTCACATGTAGTACATTATGTACATGTCACCTATAGTACATTATGTACATATCACATGTAGTACATTATGTACATGTGTTGTACATTATGTACATGTCACGTGTAGTTAATTATATATATAACATATGTAGTACATTATATACATGTCATGTGCAGTACATGATGCACATGTCATGTGTAGTACATGATGCACATGTCATGTGTAGTACATGATGTACATGTCATGCATTGTTCATTACGTACATTACATGTGTAGTGCATTATGTACATGTCATGTGTTGTACATTATGACATGTCATGTGTAGTACAGTGTGTACATGTCATGTGTAGTGCATTATGTACATGGCATGTGTAGTACATTATGTACCTGTCATGTGTTGTACATTATATACATGCCATGTGTAGTACATTATGTAAATTACATGTGTAGTACATTATGTACATGTCATGTGTAGTACATTATGTACATAACATGTGTAGTACATTATGTACATAACATGTGTAGTACATTATGTACATGTCATTTGTAGTACAGAATGTACATAACACGTGTAGTACATTATGTACATGTCATGTGTTGTACATTATGTACATAACATGTGTAGTACATTATATACACGTCATGTGTAGTAAATTGTGTACATAACATGTGTAGTACATTATGTACATGTCATGCATTGTACATTATGTACATAACATGTGTAGTACATTATGTAGATGTCATGTGTAGTAAATTGTGTACATAACATGTGTAGTACATTATGTACATGTCATGTGTTGTACATTATGTACATGTCATGTGTAGTACATTATGTACATAACATGTGTTGAACATGGCATGTGTAGTACATTATGTACATGTTACGTGTAGTACATTATGTACACGTTACGTGTAGTACATTATGTACCTAACACATGTAGTACATTTTGTACCTAACACATGTAGTACATTATGTACCTAACACATGGAGTACATTATGTACCTAACACATGTAATACATTATGTACATGTCATGTGTAGTACATTATGTACATAACATGTGTAGTACATTATGTACATAACATGTTTTGAACATGGCATGTGTAGTACATTATGTACATGTTATGTGTAGTACATTATGTACCTAACACATGTAGTACATTATGTATATGTATTGTACATTATGTACCTAACACATGTAGTACATTATGTACATGTCATGTGTAGTACATTATGTACCTAACACGTTTAGTACATTATGTACATAACACATGTAGTACATTATGTACCTAACACGTGTAGTACATTATGTACGTCATGTGCTACCGTGATTCCTAAAGTACAGAACATGCTACCAGTATTCCTGAAGTACAGAACATGCTACCAGTATTTCTGAAGTACAGAACATGCTACCAGTATTCCTGAAGTACAGAACATGCTACCAGTATTCCTGAAGTACAGAACATGCTACCAGTATTCCTGAAGTACAGAACATGCTACCAGTATTCCTGAAGTACAGAACATGCTACCAGTATTCCTGAAGTACAGAACATGCTACCAGTATTCCTGAAGTACAGAACATGCTACCAGTATTCCTGAAGTACAGAACATGCTGCCAGTATTCCTGAAGTACAGAACATGCTACCAGTATTCCTGAAGTACAGAACATGCTACCAGTATTCCTGAAGTACAGAACATGCTACCAGTATTCCTGAAGTACAGAACATGCTACCAGTATTCCTAAAGTACAGAACATGCTACCAGTATTCTTGAAGTACAGAACATGCTACCAGTATTCCTAAAGTACAGAACATGCTACCAGTATTCCTAAAGTACAGAACATGCTACCATGTATTCCTAAAGTACAGAACATTCTACCAGTATTCCTAAAGTACAGAACATGCTACCAGTATTCCTAAAGTACAGAACATGCTACCAGTATTCCTAAAGTACAGAACATGCTACCAGTATTCCTGAAGTACAGAACATGCTACCAGTATTCCTAAAGTACAGAACATGCTACCAGTATTCCTGAAGTACAGAACATGCTACCAGTATTCCTGAAGTACAGAACATGCTACCATGTATTCCTAAAGTACAGAACATGCTACCATGATTCCTCAAGTACAGAACATGCTACCAGTATTCCTGAAGTACAGAACATGCTACCAGTATTCCTAAAGTACAGAACATGCTACCAGTATTCCTGAAGTACAGAACATGCTACCAGTATTCCTGAAGTACAGAACATGCTACCAGTATTCCTGAAGTACAGAACATGCTACCAGTATTCCTGAAGTACAGAACATGCTACCAGTATTCCTAAAGTACAGAACATGCTACCAGTATTCTTGAAGTACAGAACATGCTACCAGTATTCCTAAAGTACAGAACATGCTACCAGTATTCCTAAAGTACAGAACATGCTACCATGTATTCCTAAAGTACAGAACATGCTACCAGTATTCCTGAAGTACAGAACATGCTACCATGTATTCCTAAAGTACAGAACATGCTACCATGTATTCCTGAAGTACAGAACATGCTACCAGTATTCCTAAAGTACAGAACATGCTACCAGTATTCCTAAAATACAGAACATGTTACCATGATTCCTAAAGTAGAGAACATGCTACCAGTATTCCTGAAGTACAGAACATGCTACCAGTATTCCTAAAGTACAGAACATGCTACCAGTATTCCTGAAGTACAGACCATGCTACCATGTATTCCTAAAGTACAGAACATGCTACCATGTATTCCTGAAGTACAGAACATGCTACCAGTATTCCTAAAGTACAGAACATGCTACCATGTATTCCTAAAGTACAGAACATGCTACCAGTATTCCTAAAGTACAGAACATGCTACCAGTATTCCTAAAGTACAGAACATGCTACCAGGTATTCCTAAAGTACAGAACATGCTACCATGTATTCCTAAAGTACAGAACATGCTACCAGTATTCCTAAAGTACAGAACATGCTACCAGTATTCCTAAAGTACAGAACATGCTACCATGTATTCCTAAAGTATAGAACATGCTACCATGTATTCCTAAAGTACAGAACATGCTACCATGTATTCCTAAAGTACAGAACATGCTACCATGTATTCCTAAAGTACAGAACATGCTACCATGTATTCCTAAAGTACAGAACATGCTACCAGTATTCCTAAAGTACAGAACATGCTACCAGTATTCCTAAAGTACAGAACATGCTACCATGTATTCCTAAAGTACAGAACATGCTACCATGTATTCCTAAAGTACAGAACATGCTACCAGTATTCCTAAAGTACAGAACATGCTACCATGTATTCCTAAAGTACAGAACATACTACCATGTATTCCTAAAGTACAGAACATGCTACCAGTATTCCTAAAGTACAGAACATACTACCATGTATTCCTAAAGTACAGAACATGCTACCAGTATTCCTAAAGTACAGAACATGCTACCATGTATTCCTAAAGTACAGAACATGCTACCAGTATTCCTAAAGTACAGAACTTGCTACCAGTATTCCTAAAGTACAGAACATGCTACCAGTATTCCTAATGTACAGAACATGCTACCAGTATTCCTAAAGTACAGAACATGCTACCAGTATTCCTAAAGTACAGAACATGCTACCAGTATTCCTAAAGTACAGAACATACTACCAGTATTCCTGAAGTACAGAACATGCTACCAGTATTCCTAAAGTACAGAACATGCTACCAGTATTCCTAAAGTACAGAACATGCTACCAGTATTCCTAAAGTACAGAACATGCTACCAGTATTCCTGAAGTACAGAACATGCTACCAGTATTCCTAAAGTACAGAACATGCTACCAGTATTCCTGAAGTACAGAACATGCTACCATGTATTCCTGAAGTACAGAACATGCTACCATGTATTCCTGAAGTACAGAACATGCTACCATGTATTCCTGAAGTACAGAACATGCTACCAGTATTCCTGAAGTACAGAACATGCTACCATGTATTCCTAAAGTACAGAACATGCTACCATGTATTCCTGAAGTACAGAACATGCTACCAGTATTCCTAAAGTACAGAACATGCTACCAGTATTCCTAAAATACAGAACATGTTACCATGATTCCTAAAGTACAGAACATGCTACCAGTATTCCTAAAGTACAGAACATGCTACCATGTATTCCTAAAGTACAGAACATGCTACCAGTATTCCTAAAGTACAGAACATGCTACCATGTATTCCTAAAGTACAGAACATGCTACCAGTATTCCTAAAGTACAGAACTTGCTACCAGTATTCCTAAAGTACAGAACATGCTACCAGTATTCCTAAAGTACAGAACATGCTACCAGTATTCCTAAAGTACAGAACATACTACCAGTATTCCTGAAGTACAGAACATGCTACCAGTATTCCTAAAGTACAGAACTTGCTACCAGTATTCCTAAAGTACAGAACATGCTACCAGTATTCCTAAAGTACAGAACATGCTACCAGTATTCCTAAAGTACAGAACATGCTACCAGTATTCCTGAAGTACAGAACATGCTACCAGTATTCCTGAAGTACAGAACATGCTACCAGTATTCCTGAAGTACAGAACATGCTACCAGTATTCCTGAAGTACAGAACATGCTACCAGTATTCCTGAAGTACAGAACATGCTACCAGTATTCCTGAAGTACAGAACATGCTGCCAGTATTCCTGAAGTACAGAACATGCTACCAGTATTCCTGAAGTACAGAACATGCTACCAGTATTCCTGAAGTACAGAACATGCTACCAGTATTCCTGAAGTACAGAACATGCTACCAGTATTCCTAAAGTACAGAACATGCTACCAGTATTCTTGAAGTACAGAACATGCTACCAGTATTCCTAAAGTACAGAACATGCTACCAGTATTCCTAAAGTACAGAACATGCTACCATGTATTCCTAAAGTACAGAACATTCTACCAGTATTCCTAAAGTACAGAACATGCTACCAGTATTCCTAAAGTACAGAACATGCTACCAGTATTCCTAAAGTACAGAACATGCTACCAGTATTCCTGAAGTACAGAACATGCTACCAGTATTCCTAAAGTACAGAACATGCTACCAGTATTCCTGAAGTACAGAACATGCTACCAGTATTCCTGAAGTACAGAACATGCTACCATGTATTCCTAAAGTACAGAACATGCTACCATGATTCCTCAAGTACAGAACATGCTACCAGTATTCCTGAAGTACAGAACATGCTACCAGTATTCCTAAAGTACAGAACATGCTACCAGTATTCCTGAAGTACAGAACATGCTACCAGTATTCCTGAAGTACAGAACATGCTACCAGTATTCCTGAAGTACAGAACATGCTACCAGTATTCCTGAAGTACAGAACATGCTACCAGTATTCCTAAAGTACAGAACATGCTACCAGTATTCTTGAAGTACAGAACATGCTACCAGTATTCCTAAAGTACAGAACATGCTACCAGTATTCCTAAAGTACAGAACATGCTACCATGTATTCCTAAAGTACAGAACATGCTACCAGTATTCCTGAAGTACAGAACATGCTACCATGTATTCCTAAAGTACAGAACATGCTACCATGTATTCCTGAAGTACAGAACATGCTACCAGTATTCCTAAAGTACAGAACATGCTACCAGTATTCCTAAAATACAGAACATGTTACCATGATTCCTAAAGTAGAGAACATGCTACCAGTATTCCTGAAGTACAGAACATGCTACCAGTATTCCTAAAGTACAGAACATGCTACCAGTATTCCTGAAGTACAGACCATGCTACCATGTATTCCTAAAGTACAGAACATGCTACCATGTATTCCTGAAGTACAGAACATGCTACCAGTATTCCTAAAGTACAGAACATGCTACCATGTATTCCTAAAGTACAGAACATGCTACCAGTATTCCTAAAGTACAGAACATGCTACCAGTATTCCTAAAGTACAGAACATGCTACCAGGTATTCCTAAAGTACAGAACATGCTACCATGTATTCCTAAAGTACAGAACATGCTACCAGTATTCCTAAAGTACAGAACATGCTACCAGTATTCCTAAAGTACAGAACATGCTACCATGTATTCCTAAAGTATAGAACATGCTACCATGTATTCCTAAAGTACAGAACATGCTACCATGTATTCCTAAAGTACAGAACATGCTACCATGTATTCCTAAAGTACAGAACATGCTACCATGTATTCCTAAAGTACAGAACATGCTACCAGTATTCCTAAAGTACAGAACATGCTACCAGTATTCCTAAAGTACAGAACATGCTACCATGTATTCCTAAAGTACAGAACATGCTACCATGTATTCCTAAAGTACAGAACATGCTACCAGTATTCCTAAAGTACAGAACATGCTACCATGTATTCCTAAAGTACAGAACATACTACCATGTATTCCTAAAGTACAGAACATGCTACCAGTATTCCTAAAGTACAGAACATACTACCATGTATTCCTAAAGTACAGAACATGCTACCAGTATTCCTAAAGTACAGAACATGCTACCATGTATTCCTAAAGTACAGAACATGCTACCAGTATTCCTAAAGTACAGAACTTGCTACCAGTATTCCTAAAGTACAGAACATGCTACCAGTATTCCTAATGTACAGAACATGCTACCAGTATTCCTAAAGTACAGAACATGCTACCAGTATTCCTAAAGTACAGAACATGCTACCAGTATTCCTAAAGTACAGAACATACTACCAGTATTCCTGAAGTACAGAACATGCTACCAGTATTCCTAAAGTACAGAACATGCTACCAGTATTCCTAAAGTACAGAACATGCTACCAGTATTCCTAAAGTACAGAACATGCTACCAGTATTCCTGAAGTACAGAACATGCTACCAGTATTCCTAAAGTACAGAACATGCTACCAGTATTCCTGAAGTACAGAACATGCTACCATGTATTCCTGAAGTACAGAACATGCTACCATGTATTCCTGAAGTACAGAACATGCTACCATGTATTCCTGAAGTACAGAACATGCTACCAGTATTCCTGAAGTACAGAACATGCTACCATGTATTCCTAAAGTACAGAACATGCTACCATGTATTCCTGAAGTACAGAACATGCTACCAGTATTCCTAAAGTACAGAACATGCTACCAGTATTCCTAAAATACAGAACATGTTACCATGATTCCTAAAGTACAGAACATGCTACCAGTATTCCTAAAGTACAGAACATGCTACCATGTATTCCTAAAGTACAGAACATGCTACCAGTATTCCTAAAGTACAGAACATGCTACCATGTATTCCTAAAGTACAGAACATGCTACCAGTATTCCTAAAGTACAGAACTTGCTACCAGTATTCCTAAAGTACAGAACATGCTACCAGTATTCCTAAAGTACAGAACATGCTACCAGTATTCCTAAAGTACAGAACATACTACCAGTATTCCTGAAGTACAGAACATGCTACCAGTATTCCTAAAGTACAGAACATGCTACCAGTATTCCTAAAGTACAGAACATGCTACCAGTATTCCTAAAGTACAGAACATGCTACCAGTATTCCTGAAGTACAGAACATGCTACCAGTATTCCTAAAGTACAGAACATGCTACCAGTATTCCTAAAGTACAGAACATGCTACCAGTATTCCTGAAGTACAGAACATGCTACCAGTATTCCTGAAGTACAGAACATACTACCATGTATTCCTAAAGTACAGAACATGCTACCATGTATTCCTGAAGTACAGAACATGCTACCAGTATTCCTAAAGTACAGAACATGCTACCAGTATTCCTAAAAGACAGAACATGTTACCATGATTCCTAAAGTACAGAACATGCTACCAGTATTCCTGAAGTACAGAACATGCTACCAGTATTCCTAAAGTACAGAACATGCTACCAGTATTCCTGAAGTACAGAACATGCTACCAGTATTCCTGAAGTACAGAACATGCTACCATGTATTCCTAAAGTACAGAACATGCTACCATGTATTCCTGAAGTACAGAACATGCTACCATGTATTCCTAAAGTACAGAACATGCTACCAGTATTCCTAAAGTACAGAACATGCTACCATGTATTCCTAAAGTACAGAACATGCTACCAGTATTCCTAAAGTACAGAACATGCTACCAGTATTCCTAAAGTACAGAACATGCTACCATGTATTCCTAAAGTATAGAACATGCTACCATGTATTCCTAAAGTACAGAACATGCTACCATGTATTCCTAAAGTACAGAACATGCTACCATGTATTCCTAAAGTACAGAACATGCTACCATGTATTTGTAAAGTACAGAACATGCTACCAGTATTCCTAAAGTACAGAACATGCTACCAGTATTCCTAAAGTACAGAACATGCTACCATGTATTCCTAAAGTACAGAACATGCTACCATGTATTCCTAAAGTACAGAACATGCTACCATGTATTCCTAAAGTACAGAACATGCTACCATGTATTCCTAAAGTACAGAACATGCTACCAGTATTCCTAAAGTACAGAACATGCTACCAGTATTCCTAAAGTACAGAACATGCTACCAGTATTCCTGAAGTACAGAACATGCTACCAGTATTCCTGAAGTACAGAACATGCTACCATGTATTCCTAAAGTACAGAACATGCTACCAGTATTCCTAAAGTACAGAACATGCTACCAGTATTCCTGAAGTACAGAACATGCTACCAGTATTCCTAAAGTACAGAACATGCTACCAGTATTCCTGAAGTACAGAACATGCTACCAGTATTCCTGAAGTACAGAACATGCTACCATGTATTCCTGAAGTACAGAACATGCTACCATGTATTCCTGAAGTACAGAACATGCTACCATGTATTCCTAAAGTACAGAACATGCTACCATGTATTCCTAAAGTACAGAACATGCTACCAGTATTCCTGAAGTACAGAACATGCTACCATGTATTCCTGAAGTACAGAACATGCTACCATGTATTCCTGAAGTACAGAACATGCTACCATGTATTCCTAAAGTACAGAACATGCTACCATGTATTCCTGAAGTACAGAACATGCTACCATGTATTCCTGAAGTACAGAACATGCTACCAGTATTCCTGAAGTACAGAACATGCTACCAGTATTCCTAAAGTACAGAACATGCTACCAGTATTCCTAAAGTACAGAACATGCTACCATGTATTCCTGAAGTACAGAACATGCTACCAGTATTCCTGAAGTACAGAACATGCTACCAGTATTCCTAAAGTACAGAACATGCTACCAGTATTCCTGAAGTACAGAACATGTTACCATGTATTCCTAAAGTACAGAACATGCTACCAGTAATCCTGAAGTACAGAACATGCTACCATGTATTCCTAAAGTACAGAACATGCTACCATGATTCCTGAAGTACAAAGTTACTTCCTGGAAGAGAAGTTCAACTCGGAGAGTTTTCAGAATGTTCCTAGAGCATAAAAAGTGCAAGGTAGAGAATACGCCGAGTCGGCAGAAAGGCCAGCATTAATAACCCAGCATGGAAGCACCTGATGAAAGTGATGATGTATTATTATTTCTCAGCCATTCTTCACTGGAAACATTTAAGAGGAATCCAGACGTGTTTTCTTGTCCCGGCAATTGAAGACTGCAGCAAAGATGATAAACACTGTTGTTATAAAGTGATGGATGTGTTGATGCACTTGTCATTAATACACTGGACGGCAACAAGCAAACAAAAGTGTCCTTAACGGCAGATCAAGTAAGTACCTTTATCACTGGAGGACCAGGGCTAGCTAAACATGCTACACTACACATTGTAGGAGCCATGCTAACCCCTAAGCTAAAGCCCTTGAAAGTAAACATAGGTGGGAAATATAGTATACAGTAGTATAATATAGTATCAGTATAGTACATAGTTGTATAATATACTCTAGTGTTGTATAGCAATAGCAAAAGTTTATAGTATACTGTAGTATAGTTAGGTAAAGTATTGTTTACAGTATTGTTTAGTCTACAGTAGTATTGTATAGAACACAGTAGCACAGTATAATTTAGTACTGATAGTATAGTAATGTGTAGTATATAAAAAGTAGTGTAGTACACTTTACAACAGGAGTGTATAGTATGCAGTAGAATAGTATAGTATAAAACAGTATAGTGGAGTATACAGTAGTAAAGTACAGCCTAGTATGGTATACATTATCATGGTATTGTAGGGTATACAGTAGGTATAATATAGTATGAAGTAGTCCATACAAAAGTTGTCTAGCATTGTATAGAGTAGTATCACTGTAGTATAGTTTTGTATAGTACACAGTACTATAGTCGAGTACACAGTAGTATAATGCAGTAGAGTATGATGTACAATAGTATAAGACATCAGTATAGTATACAGGACTACTGTATACTAATACAGTATAGTACAGTGGGGTTTAGTATAGTACATAGTACTATAATAGGGTATACAGTAGTATAGTATGCTGTACAATATTATAGTTTGGTATACAGCAGTATACATGCTATCATGATTCCTAGAGTACAGAACATGCTATCATGTTTCCTAGAGTACAGAACATGCTACCATGATTCATAAAGTACAGAACATGCTATCAGGATTCCTAAAGTACAGAACATGCTATCATGATTCCTAGAGTACAGAACATGCTACCATGATGCATAAAGTACAGAACATGCTATCAGGATTCCTAGAGTACAGAACATGCTATCATGAATCCTAAAGTACAGAACATGCTATCATGATTCCTAAAGTACAGAACATGCTATCATGATTCCTAAAGTACAGAACATGCTATCATGATTCCTAAAGTACAGAACATGCTACCATGATGCATAAAGTACAGAACATGCTATCATGATTCCTAAAGTACAGAACTTGCTACCATGATTCATAAAGTACAGAACTTGCTACCATGATTCATAAAGTACAGAACATGCTACCATGATGCCTAAAGTACAGAACATGCTATCATGATTCCTAAAGTACAGAACATGCTATCATGATTCCTAAAGTACAGAACATGCTATCATGATTCCTAGAGTACAGAACATGCTACCATAATGCATAAAGTACAGAACATGCTATCATGATTCCTAAAGTACAGAACATGCTACCATGATTCATAATAGTATACTTTAGTATACGCATTACTGAAGACGCTGCACCGATCCGCCTGTCGATCTCACGATCCACTCTTCCCTCACTCGTGAACAAGACTCCGAGGTACTTGAACTCCTCCACTTGGGGCAGGGTCTCCTCTCCAACCCGGAGATGGCACTCCACCCTTTT
Organism: Entelurus aequoreus; assembly: GCF_033978785.1. Classification (NCBI taxonomy): domain Eukaryota; kingdom Metazoa; phylum Chordata; class Actinopteri; order Syngnathiformes; family Syngnathidae; genus Entelurus; species Entelurus aequoreus. Next base: position 852,143 of record NC_084745.1, on the reverse strand, counting down.
CCGGGCGAGAACCATGGACTCGGACTTGGAGGTGCTGATTCTCATCCCAGTTGCTTCACACTCGGCTGCGAACCGATCCAGTGAGAGCTGAAGATCCTGGCCAGATGAAGCCATCAGGACCACATCATCTGCAAAAAGCAGAGAGCTAATCATGCAGCCACCAAACTGGATCCCCTCAACGCCCTGACTGCACCTAGAAATTATGCCCATAAAAGTTATGACCACAATCGGTGACAAAGGGCAGCCTTGGCGGAGTCCAACCCTCACTGGAAACGTGTCCGACTTACTGCCGGCAATGCGGACCAAGCTCTGACACTGATTGTACAGGGAGCAGACCGCCACAATCAGACAGTCCGATACCCCATACTCTCTGAGCACTCCCCACAGGACTTCCCGGGGGACACGGTCGATAGCTTTTTCCAAGTCCACAAAGCACTTGTTTACTGGTTGGGCAAACTCCCATGCACCCTAAAGGACCCTGCCGAGAGTATAGAGCTGGTCCACAGTTCCACGACCAGGACGAAAACCACACTGTTCCTCCTGAATCCGAGGTTCGACTATCCGGCGTAGCCTCCTCTCCAGTACACCTGAATAGACCTTACCGGGAAGGCTGAGGAGTGTGATCCCACGATAGTTGGAACACACCCTCCGGTTCCCCTTCTTAAAGAGAGGAACCGCCACTCCGGTCTGCCAATCCAGAGGTACCGCCCCCGATGTCCACGCGATGTTGCAGAGTCTTGTCAACCTAGACAGCCCCACAGCATCCAGAGCCTCAAGGAACTCCGGGCAGATCTCATCCACCCCCGGGGCTTTGCCACCGAGGAGGTTTTTAACTACCTCAGCAACCTTAGCCCCAGAAATAGGAGAGTCACCACGGATTCCCCAGGCACTGCTTCCTCATAGGAAGACATGTTGGTGGGATTGAGGAGATCTTCGAGGTATTCCCTCCACCGATCCACAACATCCGCAGTCGAGGTCAGCAGAACACCATCCTCACCATACACGGTGTTGACAGTGCACTGCTTCCCCTTCCTTAGGCGGCGGATGGTGGTCCAGAATCGCTTCAAAGCCGTCCGGAAGTCGTTTTCCATGGCTTCCCCGAACTCCTCCCATGTCCGAGTTTTTGCCTCTACGACCGCTGAAGCCGCACACCGCTTGGCCTGTCGGTACCTGTCCGCAGCTTCCGGAGTCCCATGAGCCAAAAGAACCCGATAGAACTCTTTCTTCAGCTTGACGGCATCTCTCACTAGCGGGTTCTAGGATTACCGCCACGACAGGCACCAACTACCTTGCAGCTACAGCTCCAATCAGCCGCCTCGACAATAGAGGTGCGGAATATGGTCTACTCTGACTCAATGTCCAGCACCTCCCTCGTGAGGTGGGAATTGAAACTCTCTCTGACAGGAGACTCTGCTAGACGTTCCCAACAAACCCTCACAATGCGTTTGGGCCTGCCTGGTCTGTCCGGCATCCTCCCCCACCATCGCAGCCAACTCACCACCAGGTGTTGATCGGTAGAAAGCGCCGCCCCTCTCGAGGCCGCAAATCCGATGACACAACCACAAAGTCGATCATGGAACTGCAGCCTAGGGTGTCCTGGTGCCAAGTGCACATATAGACACCCTCATGTTTGAACTTGGTGTTTGTTATGGACAATCTGACGAGCACAACAGTCCAATAACAAAACACCACTCGGGTTCAGATCCGGGCGGCCATTCTTCCCAATCACGCCTCTCCAGGTTTCACTGTCGCTGCCAACATGAGCGTTGAAGTCCCCCAGTAGGACAAGGGAGTCTCCCGGGGGAGCACTTTCCAGTACTCCCTCCAGTGAATCCAAAAAGGGTTTGTACTCTGAGCTGCTGTTTGGTGCGCAAGCACAAACAACAGTCAGGACCCGTCCCCCCACCCGAAGGCGGAGGGAAGCTACCCTCTCGTCCACCGAGTTGAACTCCAACGTGCAGGCTTTGAGCCGGGAGGCAACAAGAACTCCCACCCCAGCCCGTCACCTCTCACTGCATGTAATGATGTCACTCTGCAGGTTGTGTAATGATGTCACTACACAGGTTGTACACAGGTTGTGTAATGATGTCACTACACAGGTTGTGTAATGATGTCACTACACAGGTTGCGTAATGATGTCACTACGCAGGTTGTACACAGGTTGTGTAATGATGTCACTACATAGGTTGTGTAATGATGTCACTACGCAGGTTGTACACAGGTTGTGTAATGATGTCACTACGCAGGTTGTACACAGGTTGTGTAATGATGTCACTACACAGGTTGTGTAATGATGTCACTACGCAGGTTGTGTAATGATGTCACTACACAGGTTGTGTAATGATGTCACTACGCAGGTTGTGTAATGATGTCACTACGCAGGTTGCGTAATGATGTCACTACGCAGGTTGCGTACTGATGTCACTACGCAGGTTGTGTAATGATGTCACTACACAGGTTGTGTAATGATGTCACTACGCAGGTTGTGTAATGATGTCACTACGCAGGTTGCGTAATGATGTCACTACACAGGTTGTGTAATGATGTCACTACGCAGGTTGTGTAATGATGTCACTACACAGGTTGTGTAATGATGTCACTACGCAGGTTGTGTAATGATGTCACTACGCAGGTTGCGTAATGATGTCACTACGCAGGTTGCGTAATGATGTCACTACGCAGGTTGTACACAGGTTGTGTAATGATGTCACTACGCAGGTTGTACACAGGTTGTGTAATGATGTCACTACGCAGGTTGTACACAGGTTGTGTAATGATGTCACTACGCAGGTTGTGTAATGATGTCACTACGCAGGTTGTGTAATGATGTCACTACGCAGGTTGTACACAGGTTGTGTAATGATGTCACTACGCAGGTTGTACACAGGTTGTGTAATGATGTCACTACGCAGGTTGTACACAGGTTGTGTAATGATGTCACTACGCAGGTTGTACACAGGTTGTGTAATGATGTCACTACGCAGGTTGCGTAATGATGTCACTATACAGGTTGTGTAATGATGTCACTACACAGGTTGTGTAATGATGTCACTACGCAGGTTGCGTAATGATGTCACTAGGCAGGTTGCGTAATGATGTCACTACGCAGGTTGTACACAGGTTGTGTATTGATGTCACTACGCAGGTTGTACACAGGTTGTGTAATGATGTCACTACGCAGGTTGTGTAATGATGTCACTACGCAGGTTGTGTATCGATGTCACTACGCAGGTTGTACACAGGTTGTGTAATGATGTCACTACGCAGGTTGTACACAGGTTGTGTAATGATGTCACTACGCAGGTTGTACACAGGTTGTGTAATGATGTCACTACGCAGGTTGTACACAGATTGTGTAATGATGTCACTATGCAGGTTGCGTAATGATGTCACTACACAGGTTGTGTAATGATGTCACTACACAGATTGTGTAATGATGTCACTACACAGGTTGTACACAGGTTGTGTAATGATGTCACTACGCAGGTTGTACACAGGTTGTGTAATGATGTCACTACGCAGGTTGTACACAGGTTGTGTAATGATGTCACTACGCAGGTTGTGTAATGATGTCACTACGCAGGTTGTGTAATGATGTCACTACGCAGGTTGTACACAGGTTGTGTAATGATGTCACTACGCAGGTTGTACACAGGTTGTGTAATGATGTCACTACGCAGGTTGTACACAGGTTGTGTAATGATGTCACTACGCAGGTTGTACACAGGTTGTGTAATGATGTCACTACGCAGGTTGTACACAGGTTGTGTAATGATGTCACTACGCAGGTTGTACACAGGTTGTGTAATGATGTCACTACGCAGGTTGTACACAGGTTGTGTAATGATGTCACTACGCAGGTTGCGTAATGATGTCACTACACAGGTTGTGTAATGATGTCACTACACAGGTTGTGTAATGATGTCACTACACAGGTTGTACACAGGTTGTGTAATGATGTCACTACGCAGGTTGTACACAGGTTGTGTAATGATGTCACTACGCAGGTTGTACACAGGTTGTGTAATGATGTCACTACGCAGGTTGTGTAATGATGTCACTACGCAGGTTGTGTAATGATGTCACTACGCAGGTTGTACACAGGTTGTGTAATGATGTCACTACGCAGGTTGTACACAGGTTGTGTAATGATGTCACTACGCAGGTTGTACACAGGTTGTGTAATGATGTCACTACGCAGGTTGTACACAGGTTGTGTAATGATGTCACTACGCAGGTTGCGTAATGATGTCACTACACAGGTTGTGTAATGATGTCACTACACAGGTTGTGTAATGATGTCACTACACAGGTTGTACACAGGTTGTGTAATGATGTCACTACGCAGGTTGCGTAATGATGTCACTACGCAGGTTGCGTAATGATGTCACTACGCAGGTTGTACACAGGTTGTGTATTGATGTCACTACGCAGGTTGTACACAGGTTGTGTAATGATGTCACTACGCAGGTTGTGTAATGATGTCACTACGCAGGTTGCGTAATGATGTCACTACACAGGTTGTGTAATGATGTCACTACGCAGGTTGTGTAATGATGTCACTACGCAGGTTGTGTATCGATGTCACTACGCAGGTTGTACACAGGTTGTGTAATGATGTCACTACGCAGGTTGTACACAGGTTGTGTAATGATGTCACTACACAGGTTGTACACAGGTTGTGTAATGATGTCACTACGCAGGTTGTACACAGATTGTGTAATGATGTCACTATGCAGGTTGCGTAATGATGTCACTACACAGGTTGTGTAATGATGTCACTACACAGGTTGTGTAATGATGTCACTACACAGGTTGTACACAGGTTGTGTAATGATGTCACTACGCAGGTTGTACACAGGTTGTGTAATGATGTCACTACGCAGGTTGTACACAGGTTGTGTAATGATGTCACTACGCAGGTTGTGTAATGATGTCACTACGCAGGTTGTGTAATGATGTCACTACGCAGGTTGTACACAGGTTGTGTAATGATGTCACTACGCAGGTTGTACACAGGTTGTGTAATGATGTTACTACGCAGGTTGTACACAGGTTGTGTAATGATGTCACTACGCAGGTTGTACACAGGTTGTGTAATGATGTCACTACGCAGGTTGCGTAATGATGTCACTACACAGGTTGTGTAATGATGTCACTACACAGGTTGTGTAATGATGTCACTACACAGGTTGTACACAGGTTGTGTAATGATGTCACTACGCAGGTTGTACACAGGTTGTGTAATGATGTCACTACGCAGGTTGTACACAGGTTGTGTAATGATGTCACTACGCAGGTTGTGTAATGATGTCACTACGCAGGTTGTGTAATGATGTCACTACGCAGGTTGTACACAGGTTGTGTAATGATGTCACTACGCAGGTTGTACACAGGTTGTGTAATGATGTCACTACGCAGGTTGTACACAGGTTGTGTAATGATGTCACTACGCAGGTTGTACACAGGTTGTGTAATGATGTCACTACGCAGGTTGCGTAATGATGTCACTACACAGGGGGGGAAGACGACAGCCTCCACGCGGCCTCCCCTGCAAGTAATGAGATATGGTGCAAGACCAGCTCATGAAACGAATGTCGCCAACCAATCGTCAAGCTGTCAGATCAGGGCGCAAGAGGCCAGAGGGACGCAAGCCCATGTCAGGGCGGGCAGCCATCCCGACCATCGAGCGCCAGGGCCTGACAGTGCTCCAGCTAAATGTCGAGGGCCTCACCACCGCCAAACTGGACATCATACACCACCTCGCCGACTCCCATGAAGTCGCGGCCGTCCTCCTTCAGGAGACGCACTGTGGAAAAGCAGACTTTCTCAGGTTGCCTGGGTTCCACCTCGCCGGCTCCATCCTCAGCAGGCAGCACGGGATGGCCACCTTTGTCAGGTCTGACCTCAGCTGGACAGCCACAGGCCAATCCCCTCCAGGCGCTAGTCTCGAGTGGATGTCCACGAGGATACAGACAACAACGGTTGTGAACGTGTACAAGCCCCCACCATCTGTACTGTCCACATCGGCCCTCCCAACTACCCCGGCACCCGCCATCTACGCCGGGGATTTTAACTGCCAGCACACCGACTGGGGATACTCCCACACAACACCGGATGGGGAGACGCTGAGCGATTGGGCCTCCAATGCCAACGCCCATCTCCTGTTTGACCCCAAAGAGCCACCAAGCTTCTACTCCTCCAGATGGAACACCTTCACCAACCCAGACCTCGCCTTTGCTGTGTTCCACAGTAATGACCCGATGCCAGAGAGAAGGGTCATTGACAGGTTCCCCCGATCACACCACCGACCATCTGTCATCAGAATACCATCACTGGTGCAGCCGGTCGCAGGGAAGCCTGTCAAAAGATGGAATTTCCGGAAGGCCAACTGGCATGCTTTTTCTGTTGACACAGAGAGAAGATCTGTCACCCTCCCGGACCCAGACACACCTAATGTGGATGCTGCATATGCAGCCTACTGTGAAGTGCTGACAGGGGCAGCGAAGAAAACCATACCACGAGGCTACAATGCAAACTACATCCCGGGTTGGAACGAGGAGTGCAACCACCTCCTGCGAGCCCACCAGCAGGCTAGCTCAAGAGCTGAAGTGAATGCGACAGCAACGGCACTGCTTGAGAAGCTGGACGCCACTCGCAGGGCTAGATGGACAGAGGTCGTTGAGTCGATTGACTTTACCCACTCCAGCCGTAAAGCGTGGCAGACCATAAACCAGCTCTCAGGAAGAAGTACACCGCCTCCCAAGTGCCCTGTGACAGCAAACTCCATCGCAGCCCAACTCCTGAAAAATGGCCGCTTCCCAGACGCAGACAAAGAGTTTGCCCGCTCAACATCCCACGAGGTATCCAGTCTCTCTAGGGCGGCCAGTGTTAATGCCAACCTGTCAGGAGATTTCACACCAGCTGAGCTCAAGGACGCTATGGCCAAACTCAAACAAGGCAAGGCACCAGGCTCCGACAACATCCACCCAGAGTTTGTGATCCACCAGAGCGAAATAACATCTGCCTGGCTGCGTGCATTCTTCTCTGCGTGCCTCCGGAGGTCCAAGCTCCCAAGGGCATGGCGACGGGCCGCTGTCATAGCCCTCTTGAAACCCAACAAACCTGCGGATGACCCCAAGTCCTACAGACCAATCTCGTTGCTGTGCGTCCCTTTTAAAATCCTAGAGAGGATGATACACAGCCGAATTGAGCCAGTAGTTGACTCACAACTTCCGAGGGAACAGGCTGGCTTCCGTCGGGGCAGGACTACAGTGGACCAGGTAACCCTTCTCACACAAGATCTCGAGGACAGCTTCCAGGCCAAAACCAAAGCTGGGGTGGTACTACTGGACCTGACTGCTGCTTACGATACCGTCTGGCACCGTGGACTCCACCTGAAGCTGCTAAGAACAATCCCGGACCGTCATATGGTCAACTTCATCATGGAGATGCTGTCAAACCGCAGCTTCATTCTCCAGACCAGTGATGGCCAGCGCAGCAGGCTCAGGAGGCTGAGAAACGGGGTCCCACAAGGGTCTGTCCTCTCACCGATGCTCTTCAACATCTACATCTTTGACCTACCGTTGACGACATCTAGAAGGTATGGATACGCGGATGACCTAGCCATCATGCTACACCGGCCCACATGGAAGGCGGTTGAAGAGGGTCTCAATCAGGACATGGACGTCCTGGCTGCCTACCTTCGAAGCTGGCGACTGCAGCTCAGTAAGGGAAAGACTATATCAGCAGCATTCCACCTCTGCAACAGGGAAGCAAGAAGGGAGCTGGAGATCTTAGTCGACAACAAACCCCTGGAGTTCCAGCAGGCCCCAAAGTACCTGGGCGTACGCTTGGACAGGACACTGTCCTACAAACAACATTTGGATGAAGTGAGGGCTAAAGTAACAGCAAGGGTCTCACTCATCCGGCGCCTAGCTGGTACAACCTGGGGGGCCTCGGCCAAGGTACTACGTATCTCCACACAAGCCCTCGTATTCTCTGCAGCTGAGTACTGTGCCCCAACCTGGTGTAGAAGCCCACATGCCAAGAAGGTCGATACGGCCATCAACAATGCCCTCCGGATCATAAGTGGCTGCCTGAAACCCACCCCCGTGTTCTACCTGCCAGTCCTAGCAGGGATAGCGCCAGCCGGCCTACGGCGAGAGGCCGCTACCCTCGCCCTGGCAAGGAAAGCCCAGGAACACAGCTGGCACCTCCTCCATGAAACCACCACCATGGCAACACCTCCAAGCAGACTCAAGTCCCGCCACCCATACAATCAGGCCGCACAAGAGATGCTTATTTCCATCCCGGAGGATCTGACAACCAAAGCCTGGCTGGCAGCGGAATGGAAGCAGGAGTGGGAGTCAGCAGGACAGACACGCCTACACCATTACATCCAGGATCCTGGAGGTGGCGTGGGGGGAGAAGATCTACCTCGCCGGCAATGGACCCTCCTGAACCGCCTTCGCACAGGGGTTGGTTGCTTCAAAGCGTCCATGAAGAAGTGGGGCCTAACAGACAGTGCAGCGTGTGAGTGCGGGGAGCCTGAGCAGACTGCCGACCACATCATCACCACCTGTCCCCGGCATAGACCACCTTCAGAGGAGGGCCTCTTCCAAGTGGGACCTGAGACGAGGGAGTGGCTACACGACACGAAGATGGACATATGAAGACGATACACGAAAGAAAGAAGAAGTACACAGGTTGTGTAATGATGTCACTACGCAGGTTGCGTAATGATGTCACTACGCAGGTTGCGTAATGATGTCACTACGCAGATTGTACACAGGTTGTGTATTGATGTCACTACGCAGGTTGTACACAGGTTGTGTAATGATGTCACTACGCAGGTTGTGTAATGATGTCACTACGCAGGTTGCGTAATGATGTCACTACACAGGTTGTGTAATGATGTCACTACACAGGTTGTGTAATGATGTCCCTACGCAGGTTGCGTAATGATGTCACTACGCAGGTTGTGTAGTGATGTCACTACGCAGGTTGTGTAATGATGTCACTACACAGGTTGTGTAATGATGTCACTACGCAGGTTGCGTAATGACGTCACTACGCAGGTTGCGTAATGACGTCACTACGCAGGTTGCGTAATGATGTCACTACGCAGGTTGGGTAATGATGTCATTACACAGGTTGCGTAATGATGTCACTACACAGCTTGTGTAATGTTGTCACTACGCAGGTTGCGTAATGATGTCACTCTGCAGGTTGTGTAATGATGTCACTACGCAGGTTGTGTAATGATGTCACTACGCAGGTTGCGTAATGACATCATTACACAGCTTGTGTAATGTTGTCACTCCGCAGATTGTGTAATGATGTCACTACGCAGGTTGTGTAATGATGTCACTACGCAGGTTGTGTAATGATGTCACTACGCAGCTTGCGTAATGATGTCACTATGCAGGTTGCGTAATGATGTCACTACGCAGGTTGCGTAATGATGTCACTACGCAGGTTGTACACAGGTTGTGTAATGATGTCACTACGCAGGTTGTACACAGGTTGTGTAATGATGTCACTACGCAGGTTGTACACAGGTTGTGTAATGATGTCACTACGCAGGTTGCGTAATGATGTCACTACACAGGTTGTGTAATGATGTCACTACACAGGTTGTGTAATGATGTCACTACACAGGTTGTACACAGGTTGTGTAATGATGTCACTACGCAGGTTGTACACAGGTTGTGTAATGATGTCACTACGCAGGTTGTGTAATGATGTCCCTACGCAGGTTGTACACAGGTTGTGTAATGATGTCACTACGCAGGTTGTACACAGGTTGTGTAATGATGTCACTACACAGGTTGTGTAATGATGTCCCTACGCAGGTTGCGTAATGATGTCACTACGCAGGTTGTACACAGGTTGTGTAATGATGTCACTACGCAGGTTGTACACAGGTTGTGTAATGATGTCACTACACAGGTTGTGTAATGATGTCCCTACGCAGGTTGCGTAATGATGTCACTACGCAGGTTGTGTAGTGATGTCACTACGCAGGTTGTGTAATGATGTCACTACACAGGTTGTGTAATGATGTCACTACGCAGGTTGCGTAATGACGTCACTACGCAGGTTGCGTAATCACGTCACTACGCAGGTTGCGTAATGATGTCACTACGCAGGTTGGGTAATGATGTCATTACACAGGTTGCGTAATGATGTCACTACACAGCTTGTGTAATGTTGTCACTACGCAGGTTGCGTAATGATGTCACTCTGCAGGTTGTGTAATGATGTCACTACGCAGGTTGTGTAATGATGTCACTACGCAGGTTGCGTAATGACATCATTACACAGCTTGTGTAATGTTGTCACTCCGCAGATTGTGTAATGATGTCACTACGCAGGTTGTGTAATGATGTCACTACGCAGGTTGTGTAATGATGTCACTACGCAGCTTGCGTAATGATGTCACTATGCAGGTTGCGTAATGATGTCACTACGCAGGTTGCGTAATGATGTCACTACGCAGGTTGCGTAATGATGTCACTACGCAGGTTGTAGTAAACAATAGTATAGTAGACAGTAGTATAGTATATTATACTATGGTATAGTATAGGTTAGTATTGTATAGTACACAATAGTACAGTATTGTACAGTATGTATACCATAGTACAGTATAGTTTAGCATTAGTCTCTCGATCACCTACACAGTTGATTATATGTTTATTATTTTTGTATGTTTTTGTTTGTCACAGAAAAGTGCTTTTATAAGGAAAACAAACAAAATCTGCAATGTTTTCCCCCCAAAACAATTGAAGTGGATTATGTGATGTGAAGTAGTTGGACTCCTAACTATGCCAATTATTCATAACATTATTACTTTTGGCACAAAGAGAGTTTCAAAATAAAATCCCACTCAAATGATTGGGGATATAAAAGGGTCCCACTCTTAAAGAAATATGAACAATACTACACTTATTTATTTTAACTTTCAATGCTTGAATCTCTTGATCAATTACACATTATGTCTGTTAATTATACGTCCTTTTTTTTTTATATATTTTTTTTTATTTCTGTATTTTTTGGCAGATAGTTTGTCATACAAAACCGTCTTTAATACGGCAAACACAAAACATGCAATATTTTCACCCCAAAAAGCCATTTCAAAGTGCAACATTTGATTGATTGGAGTATGAAATAGGTCAATGATTCATAACACATATTTTCACCTGTAAACTCTTTTATTTCATTTTAGAATGAGCCGACAAATAGTCCACCTCGCACACCCCTGTGGTCCACCATCGCTGCCACTCCACAACGTTTCTCCATTGCGTGTACCTAATCAAGCGGCCAAAAAAAAAAAAAAAAAGGAGGTCATATTGATTTTCTGCCACGTTCAATTATTCACAGGCTCATTAGCCACAGATACATATTATATTAAGTGTATAAATAGTACAAATGTGCGTATGGATGACACGTAAAGACGGCAGGAAGTCTATAAATAGTAGAAATGTATGCGGACGACACGTAAAGACGTGAATCGAGAGGTCTAATTCTATCTTTCTGTTCCCTCTTAGTGTATTAAGCTCCACCATCTAACAAAACCATTTCCTCCCTTGAAAGTGGCCCTACGTGGGTCCCCCGCGGGGCCATTGTGAGCCCGTGGGGGCCCCCCGCTGGCACTCGCACATTGCTGCGCTGGCACGCCCTCTGCAGGCCGACAGTGGCATGACAAATACTTCAAACATGTACCAGATGTTAACATTTTTAAATAGAAAGCATTATTTGAGGTTTATTTACTGAATGTGTGCAGTACTTTCACATTAGCATGAATTGTGAATGTTTTTTTTTTATTGTAGTTCCTAATATTTTTGGAATGCTATTTCCTTTTTTAAGGTTTGAAACATCTTTTTTGTATGATTTTCGTCCAGGAAATTCTCTTGTACAGTAATTTTGTACCCGCCACGGATACAATATACTTCAGTTTGAAATATGTATTTATATTAAAATATGAACATAGCCAAACTATTTTTTTAGATAACTACTTATTTTGTTTTTAAAAATTATTTTCAGTGAAATAAATGATGTTGTCAATGTCAGGATTGCTCACAAGTACTTGATTTGAGCTCATGAATAAAATGAAATATGTAAATATAGTACACATTTAAAATTAAAATTAAATAAATTATTAGAAAGCTAAAAAATAAAAGTTTGCTAAAATAAAAATATAGACAAATTAATTATTGTTTTTAGATGACTACTTATTCTGTTTTTTTTTAAATTATTTCTAGGGGTGTCCAAAGTGAAGCACAGGCACTTGATTTTAGCTCATAAATAATATACACATATAAAATAAAATATATAAATACAATTAAATATTAAAGGTAAAAAAAATGCTAAAATGCTAAAATGCTAAAATGCTAAAATAAAAACATAGATAATCTAATTATTGTTTTTAGATGACTACTTGTTTTTTCTTTTTTTTTTTTAATGTTTCAGTAAAATAAATTATGTTGTCAATGGGGTGCAAACTGCAGCACATGTACTTGATTTTAGCTCATAAATAAAATACAAATATATTAATAAAATAAAATATATAAATACAATAAAATATTAAAGGTAAAAATATATATTTTTGCTAAAATAAAAACAGACAAACTAATTATTTTTTTCAGATGACTACTTATTTTTTATTTTTTATTTTTTGGTAAAATACATTATGTTGTCAATGGTGTCCAAAGTGCAGCACAGGCACTTGATTTTAGCTCATAAATAAAATATAAATATATCAATAAAATAAAATATTAAAGGTAAAAAATATATTTTTGCTAAAATAAAAACATAACCAAACTATTTATTGTTTTTAGATGACTAATTATTAGTATTATTTTTAATGTTTCAGTAAAATAAGTTATGTTGTCAGACACTTGATTTTAGCTCATAAATAAAATAGAAATATATCAATAAAATACAATATTAAAGGCAAAAAATATATTTTTGCTATATTGAAAACATAGACAAACTGATTATTGTTTTTAGATGACTACTTATTTTGTTTTGTTTTATATGTTTCCGTAAAATAAATTATGTTGTCAATGATGTCCGAACTGCAGCACAGGCACTTGAATTTAGCTCATTAATAAAATATAAAATAAAATATATAAATGAAATAAAATATTAAAGGTAAACAATATATTTTTACTAAAATAAAAACATAGACAAACTAATTATTGTTTTTAGATGACTACTTATTCTGTTTCTTAAAAATATTTCCAAGGGTGTCCAAAATGCAGCCCAGGCACTTGATTTTAGCTCATAAATAAAATAGAAATATATAAATAAAATAAAATATTAAAGGTAAAAAATATATTTTTGCTAAAATAAAAACATAGACGAATTAATTATTGTTTTTAGATGACTGCTTATTTTATTTTATTTTTAAATGTTTCAGTAAAATAAATTATGTTATTTATGGTGTCCAAACTGCAGCACAGGCACTTGATTTTCGCTCATAAATAAAATAGAAATACATAAATAAAATAAAATATTAAAGGTAAAAAATATATTTTTGCCAAAATAAAAACATAGACAAACTATTTATTGTTTTTAGATGACTAATTATTGTTTTTATTTTTTTTATGATTCTGTAAAATAAGTTATGTTGTCAATGGTGTCCAAACTGCATCACAGGCACTTGATTTCAGCTCATAAATAAAATAAAAATATAAAATAAAATATACAAATAAAATATTAAAGGTCAAAAATATATTTTTGCTAAAATAAAACCATAGAAAACGAATTATTATTTTTAGATGACTACTTATTTTGTTTTGTTTTTAAATGTTTCAGTAAAATAAATTATGTTGTCAATGATGTCCAAACTGCAGCACAGGCACTTGATTTTAGCTCATTAATAAAATAAAAATATAAAATAAAATATTAAAGGTAAAAAATATCTAGGTTGCTAAAATAAAAACATACACAAACTAATTATTGTTTTTAGATGACTACTTATTTTTTTATTTTTTTTAATGTTTCAGTAAAATACATTATGTTGTCAATGGTGTTCAAACTGCAGCACAGGCACTTGATTTTAGCTCATAAATAAAATAAAAATATATAAATGAAATAAAATATTAAAGGGAAAACATTTATTTTTGTTAAAATAAAAACATAGACAAACTAATTATTGTTTTTAAAATTAAAATTAAACATATAAAATATTTGAAAGTGTCGGTATCGCCGATAACCAGCCTGACTTTTACTCGGTATCGGATCGGAAAGAAAATCAGTGGTATCACACATCACTATCAGGCTGGATCGCTCACAATCACCTTGATTCTTGTACATTAGGGATGATTAAAACTATAAAATGTAATTAAAACATTTGAATAAAATTAAATATACAAAATATTTGAAAGCTTTTAAAAAATGATGTTTGCCAACAAGAGAAAGTGGAGACTAATTATTACTTTTAAAATCTTCTTGTAGTCAGACAATATTTTCGCTAAATTAGATGGAATTTTGGAAAATTATCTGATTAGAAAAGTAGATAATAATAAATCATTATTACTGCATACTAATTTTTACAGGATTACTTATTTTTATTTTAAAACTTTTGTCAGTGAACTACATTATATCCTCAACATAATACATTAGGGGTGTGCAAATAGCGGCCCCGGGGGCCACTTGTGGCCCGCAGCTTGAGCTTTGTTGGCCCGCCCCATAATGTCAAAAATAAAACTGAAAAAAGTGACAATACAACAAACAAGAGCAATTACAACTCATGTCATGAGAAACAAAAGTGATGCTAATAACTGGATGCTATTTAGCATTTTTATCATGACTTTACAAAATAAATAAATATATAACGCATGTTTTACATTTTCAGTATAGGTTGGAAAATGTTAGGACACCCCCTTATTATGATAATAATCGATACGTTTTCGGTTAATTTGGTGCCGATGGTCTTTAAAAGGTGCAATGTGTAAAAAAACAAAAGTTAAGTAGTTTAGGAATGTCACACTTAATGGACTTTATTGATAAAACACATTTTCCACTCATGTCCTCTGCGACCCCACGTGACCTTGGGCTTTTGTGTGAGGCCAGTTAGCAGCTGCCTCCAATTGTTCTACTTCTGCCCGTGCAAACTGCACTTGATGTCTTTGCAAATCACTAAGCACTCCCCCGAGGGCACCGAGACTACTTTTTATTGCGCAAAATCAAACGTACGCAAGAAAAAAAAGGCGACACATCCGAGTACTCATCGCAGATAATCTGATTTTTTTTTTTTTTTGAAAGGGGGTGGGGGGTTGAATCCAAACAAATCGAGCAGCAGCAAACCCACAAAGGGTTTAAATGTTTGGGTACCGAACCATTCAATCTGAATTTCCATTCCTGAGGGGTTGATGATTTGATTCAGAATCAATTCTCCATTCTGGTATCATAATTGTCATGGAAAAGGTGTTTCTAAACAGGTGAGAAAAGTTATTTCTGGTCGCTAGGGGATGGTCTGAAAACATTTTGGAAAATTCATTGTTTAAGGAAAATAAAAAATAAAAGTGTATTTTAAAGTTAAAAAAAAAAACACTATTGATGGCTTAGTTGGCAGAGTTTTAGTTTTTTTTAATGAAAATAAAAATGTTAGCATTTTTCTAACAGTAATGCACTGTAAAATTAATATTAATTTTTTTTTTTTTTTTAATGATAAATAAATATATTTTTTTATATTATCAATGCACTGTAGAGGGAAAAAAAGCTTGTGTATTTTAAAGTAAAAAAACAAACAATTGATGGCTTGGTTGGCAGAATTTATTTTTTAAAATTAAAATAAAAGTGTTAGCATTTTTCTACATAACAGTAATGCACTGTAAAATTAATATTAATATGTATTTATTTTTTTAATGATAGATAAATAGTTTTTTTATATTATCTAATGCACTGTAGAGAAAAAAAAAGCTTGTGTATTTTAAAGTAAAAAAAAAACAATTAATGGCTTAATTGGCAGAATTTAATTTTTTAAATTAAAATAAAAATGTAAGCATTTTTCTACATAACAGTAATGCACTGTAAAATTAATATTAACATTTATTTATTTTTTTAATGATAAATAAAAAAATGTTTTATATTATCTAATGCACTGTAGAGAAAAAAAAAGCTTGTGTATTTTAAAGTAAAAAAACAAAACAATTGATGGCTTAGTTGGCAGGATTTATTTTTTTAAATATATGTGTATACATAACAGTAATGCACTGTAAAATTAATATTAATATTTATTTATTTTTTTAATTTTAAATAAATATTTATAAGAATTTATTTTTTTAAATAAAAATAAAAATGTTAGCATTTGTCTACATGACAGTAATGCACTGTAAAATTAATATTAACATTTATTTATTTTTTAATGATAAATAAATATTTTTTTTATATTATCTAATGCACTGTAGAGAGAAAAAAAAAGCTTGTGTATTTTAAAGTAAAAAAACAAAACAATTGATGGCTTAGTTGGCAGGATTTATTTTTTTAAATTAAAATAAAAATGTTAGCATTTTTCTACATAACAGCAATGCACTGTAAAATTAATGGATGTTTTTTTTTTAATGATACATAAATATTGTTTCTATTATCTAATGCACTGTAGAGAGGGAAAAAAAGGTTGTGTATTTAAGTAAAAAAACACAATTGATGGCTTAGTTGGCAGAGTTTTTTTTAAATTTTATTTAATGAAAATAAAAATGTTATAATTTTTCTACATAACAGTAATGCACTGTAAAATTAATGATTTTTTTTAATGATACATAAAAACAATTTATATTATCCAATGCACTGTAGAGAAAAAAAGGTTGTGTATTTAAGTAAAAAAAACACAATTTAGTTGTTTTTTTTAATGAAAATAAAATTGTTATCATTTTTCCACATAACAGTAATGCACTGCAAAATTAATGATTTTTTTTAATGATACATAAAAACAATTTCTATTATCCAGTGCACTGTAGAGAAAAAAAAAGGTTGTGTATTTAAGTAAAAAAAACACAATTTAGTTTTTGTTTTTTTTATGAAAATAAAAATGTTATCATTTTTCCACATAACAGTAATGCATTGTAAAATTAATGATTTTTTTTTTAAGGATACATAAAAACAATTTCTATTATCCAATGCACTGTAGAGAAAAAAAAAGGTTGTGTATTTAAGTAAAAAAAACACAATTTTTTTTTTTTTTTAATGAAAATAAAAATGTTATCATTTTTCCACATAACAGTAATGCACTGTAAAATTAATGGATTTTTTTTAATGATACATAAAAACAATTTCTATTATCCAATGCACTGTAGAGAAAAAAAAGGTTGTGTATTTAAGTAAAAAAAACACATTTTTTTTTTTTTAATGAAAATAAAAATGTTATAATTTTTCTACATAACAGCAATGCACTGTAAAATTAATGATTTTTTTTTAATGATACATAAAAACAATTTATGTTATCTAATGCACTGTAGAGAAAAAAAAGGTTGTGTATTTAAGTAAAAAAAAACACAATTTAGTTTTTGTTTTTTTTATGAAAATAAAAATGTTATCATTTTTCCACATAACAGTAATGCACTGTAAAATTAATGATTTTTTTTAAATGATACATAAAAACAATTTCTATTATCCAATGCACTGTAGAGAAAAAAAAGGTTGTGTATTTAAGTAAAAAAAACACAATTTAGTTTGTTTTTTTAATGAAAATAAAAATGTTATCATTTTTCCACATAACAGTAATGCACTGTAAAATTAATGATTTTTTTTAATGATACATAAAAACAAATTCTATTATCCAGTGCACTGTAGAGAAAAAAAAGGTTTAAGTAAAAAAAACACAATTTAGTTTTTTTTTTTTTAATGAAAATAAAAATGTTATAATTTTTCTACATAACAGCAATGCACTGTAAAATTAATGATTTTTTTTTAATGATACATAAAAACAATTTATATTATCTAATGGACTGTAGAGAAAAAAAAGGTTGTGTATTGAAGTAAAAAAAACACAATTTAGTTTTTTTTTAATGAAAATAAAAATGTTATAATTTTTCTGCATAACAGCAATGCACTGTAAATTTTTTTTTTTTTTTAATGATACATAAAAACAATTTCTATTATCTAATGCACTGTAGAGAAAAAAAAGGTTGTGTATTTAAGTAAAAAAAACACAATTTAGTTTAATTTTTTAATGAAAATAAAAATGTTATCATTTTTCTACATAACAGTAATGCACTGTAAAATTAATGATTATTTTTTAATGATAAATAAAAACAATTTATATAATCTAATGCACTGTAGAGAAAAAAAGGTTGTGTATTTAAGTAAAAGAAACACAATTTAGTTTTTTTTCTTTAATGAAAATAAAATTGTTATCATTTTTCCACATAACAGTAATGCACTGCAAAATTAATGATTTTTTTTAATGATACATAAAAACAATTTATATTATCCAATGCACTGTAGAGAAAAAAAAGGTTGTGTATTTAAGTAAAAAAAACACAATTTAGTTTGTTTTTTTAATGAAAATAAAAATGTTATCATTTTTCCACATAACAGTAATGCACTGTAAAATTAATGGTTTTTTTTAATGATACATAAAAACAATTTCTATTATCCAGTGCACTGTAGAGAAAAAAAAGGTTT
This sequence comes from Entelurus aequoreus, assembly GCF_033978785.1. Lineage (NCBI taxonomy): Eukaryota > Metazoa > Chordata > Actinopteri > Syngnathiformes > Syngnathidae > Entelurus > Entelurus aequoreus. The sequence continues at coordinate 833,507 of NC_084745.1, read as the reverse complement.
AAGTAAAAAAAACACAATTTAGTTTTTTTTTAAAAATGAAAATAAAAATGTTATAATTTTTCTGCATAACAGCAATGCACTGTAAAATTAATGATTTTTTTTTAATGATACATAAAAACAATTTCTATTATCTAATGCACTGTAGAGAAAAAAAAGGTTGTGTATTTAAGTAAAAAAAACACAATTTAGTTTTTTTTTTTTTTATAAAAATAATAAAAATTGTATCATTTTTCCACATAACAGTAATGCACCGTAAAAATAATGGATTTATTTTTTTTAACGACGAATAAATGGAATTATGAATCAATTTAAAAAAAAAGGAGATGAATACAAATCGAAATTGGGATGTGAATTATTTTTCGTGTGCACCCCAAAATTCCCCCAATTATGGTATACTTCCTTTTGAGGTGGAGGGGCGGGGGGCATTTGTTGTTTGCATTCGTGTGTGTGTGTGTGTGTGTGTGTGTTTGTGTGTGTGTGTGTGTGTGTGCAGGTTGCGCCTTTGAAGCGGGGGTCTTTATAGTCCAGCAGCTGAGTCCGGGGTCCAGGCTCAGACAGCAGCAGCTGCATCCACTGTCACAGCCCTTTTTTTGAAGTCCGCCGGCCCCTGAGCGCCTTGTGGCCCTCGAACACACGGGGCCGTGAAAACAGCAACAAGCCGAGGAAGGCGGCCGTCTTATTGACATGTTTTTTTGGTTTTTTTTATCACGTGGAGGAGAAGGGAATCAAAACAAGGTCGCTCTGGGGCGTCTGACTGATTGACTGCCCGGCCAAAAGTTCCCAGGGTCCGGCTTTGTGTCTCCCGGAGCCTTTCAAACAGCCCCCGGGCTCCGGAGAGTTTGGCCCGGGGCGGAAAAATGATAAATTAGAATTACATTTCCCTCCCCCTGAATCGGCGAGGACTAGAAAGGTGCGGGACGGCCTTTTTTTATCGGGTGGAATCAAAGTGTTTGTCCTTTCGGGAGGCGCGGCCCCCATGAATATGCAAACAAGTACAAAGCGAGCGTCCTGCTGTTGCGCCCGACTCCCTGATAGCACACTTTGGAACTTGATTGGCTCGACACGCTTTCATATCGGCAGAAAACATCCCACTAATGTCAGCTTCCACAATTAAAACTTGCTCTTTGGAGACCTGCGGGACGTTTGCCAAACATTGTACTTCAAGAGGAACTGCACTTTTTGGGGACTTTTGTCTATTATTCACAAGTAAAAGAGCAGATATTTCTTTCCTTTTTTCTGCATTCCAATATTAGTACACTATTGCGTATATTAGTACACTATTCCGCCCATAAAAACATCCAAAGAGCGCCAACAATACTCCATTTACCTGAATATTGACAAGTATTAGCTATATTGCTATTATACATGCTAACGCACACACACACATACATACATACACGCATTCATATATGCATATACACACATACTTATATACACACACACATACTTATATACACACACATACAGTACATACATACAAACATTCATATATACCGGTACATATACACACATACATACGTACACTCATACACATACATACATTCATATACATACATACATACACACATTCATATACACATTTACACATACATATACACGCACACATACGTACACTCATACATTCATATACACACATACATATACATACATACACATACACACACACTCATACATACATTTGTATATACATATACATACACACATACATACATATACACATACATAAATATACACTCATACATACATACATTCATATATACATATACACACATACATATATACACATACATACACTCATACATGCATACATACATTTGTATATAGATATACATACACACATACATACATATACACATACATACATACATATACACTCATACATACATTCATATATACATACACACATACATACATATACACATACATACATATACACTCATACATACATTCATATATACATACACACATACATACATATACACTCATACATACATACATTCATATATACAAACACACATACATACATACATACATATATACATATACACACATACATATATACACACACATACACTCATACATGCATACATATACACTCATACATACATTCTTATATACATATACACATTCATACACTCATACATACATATACACTCATACATACACACATACATATACATACATACACACATTCATATATACATAAACACACATACATATACATACATACATATACACGCACACATACGTACACTCATACATTCATATACACACATACATATACATACATACATATACATACACACTCATACACTCATACATACATTTGTATATACATGTACATATACACATACATACATATACACTCATACATACATTCATATATACATACACACATACATACATACACACATACATACACATACACATACATACATATACACTCATACATACATTCATATATACATACACACATACATACATATACACTCATACATACATGCATTCATATATACATACACACATACATACATATACACTCATACATACATACATTCATATATACAAACACACATACATACATTCATATATACATATACACACATACATATATACACACACGTACACTCATACATGCATACATATACACTCATACATACATTCTTATATACGTATACACATTCATACACTCATACATACATACATACATACATACATATACACTCATACATATACACATACATACATATACACTCATACATACATTCATATATACATACATATACACTCATACATACATTCATATATACATACACACATACATACATATACACTCATACATACATACATACATTCATATATACATACATACATACATACATACATATACACTCATACATACATACATTCATATATACATATACACACATACATATATACACACACATACACTCATACATGCATACATATACACTCATACATACATTCTTATATACATATACACATTCATACACTCATACATACATACATACATACATATACACTCATACATACACACATACATACACATCCTTATACACATGCATACACTCATACAAACATACATACAGTACATACATATACACTCATACATACATACATATACACTCATACATACATTTGTATATACATATACACATACAAACATATACATATATATATACATATACATACATTCATATATACATAAACACATGCATACATATACACTCATACATACATACATTCATATATACATACACACATACATACATGTACACTCATACATACATACATTCATATATACATACACACATACATACATATACACTCATACATACATACATACATTCATATATACATACACATACATACATATATACAAACACACATACATACATACATTCATATATACATATACACACATACATATATACACACACATACACTCATACATGCATACATATACACTCATACAGACATTCTTACATACATATACACATTCATACACTCATACATACATACATACATACATACATACAAACTCATACATACACATTCTTATACACATGCATACTCATACAAACATACATACAGTACAGACATATACACTCATACATACATACATATACACTCATACATACATACATATACACTCATACATACATACATATACACTCATACATACATCAGTGTTTCCCACACATTCATTTATTTGTGGCGGCCTGCCACGAAAGAATTACGTCCGCCACAAATATTTAAAAAAAAATAAAAATAAAATATTATTATTATTATTTATTTTTTTTTTGTCCTGTCCAGCTTCTCAGGCAAATCATATAGTTGATGTAGATGCCCATATAGGCTGTTCAGATTGACTTTACAAAAGAGAAGTGTAGGATACTTCTCTTGTTGCCTTATTTGTATTTGACCACTACTGTTTTCTGTTTATTTGTTACTGACTGTGCCTCTGTTTCACTTTATGTTGCTGGTAAATAATATGGTTGTAGTAGTAGGCTAAAGTTAAATTATTTAGTATGCACTAATTAAAGGGGCAGAGCTTTAAGAGACATTTTAGCTTTTATATTTTATAAGATATATTTTTTGTAAGAACCACAATTAATAAATATATTTCAGTGAATAACGTATTGTTCAAATCTGTATATAAATGTGTACATAAAGTGTAACATGGATGGATGGATGGACGTTTAAAACAAAATTGTTATTATTAATTAGTAAGTATACATTTTCTGAGCCTTTTTAGAGAAAATCATATCATTGTAGTCAATTATGCAAATTACTCGATGATGCCATGGCGACCACGCCCATAGCCACGCCCATAACCACGCCCCCACCGCCACAGGTATCTTGGCAGTTTATGGGAAACACTGTACATACATATACACTCATATCGTTATATTTTGAAAATACGTGATGTTATAGAAAAATAAATTGAGATGCCACTCAAAAAAAAAAGCGTAAATTATGAGTTCGAAGTAGTCGGTCGAAAAGTTGTTATGTTTCGGGAAAAAAATGTTTTCATAGAAAACTGTTGTATTGTCATGAAAATAAATTGCAATGCCACTCAAAAAAATACGTATATTATGAGGCTTAAGTCGTGGCATTGTCAATTTTAGTCAAAATTATGATTTAAGCTATACAACTTTTTTCATGACCAAAAAAAAAAATCAGACTATGCCAACGTTTTTGACGGAATACTCCCTCATTCTGCTACATTATCACTTTATTCATGCTAGTACAACTTCAGTATTTGGAAGACAACATTTTTTGTAGTGCTACGAAAATAAATTGTGACGCCATTCAAAAAGCGTAACTGCACTAAATGATGATATAAATACATTTGATAAAGTCAAATACAAATAAGGCCACAAGAGAAGTATCCTACACTTCTCTTTTGTAAAGTCAATCTGAACAGCCGATATGGGCATCTACATCAACTATATGATTTGCCTGAGAAGCCGGACAGGACCAAAAAAAAATAAAAATAAAAATAAAAAAAATGTAAATTTTTTTTTAAAAAAATGTAAAAAAAAATAAAATACAATTTTAAAAAAAAAAAATTAAATAAAATAAAAATATTAAAAATACAAAAATGTAAAAAAATTAAAATAAATTATAAAAAATACAAAATTTGAAAAAAATAAAAAAATAAAAAAAAAATATTATTATCATTATTTTTTAAACTATAAAAAAATAGTATTTTTAAATTTTGAAATGATAAAATATTACTAAAAATTAGAATAAATTAAACTAAATTTAAAAAATAAAAAATTAAAAAAATTAAAAAATTAAAGAAAAAAATATATATAAAAAAATTACTAAAAATTAAAATACATAAAAAAAATATAAAAACATTACAAATAAATAAAAAACATAAAAATAAAAAAAATGGAAACATTTTTTAAAATTTTTTTAAAAATTTAATTAAAAAAAAGGAAGAGAAAAAAAAAAAAAAAAAAAAAAAATATATATATATATATATATATATATATATATATGTATATATATATATATACATATATATATATATATATATATATATATATATATATATATATATATATATATATATATACATACTTTTTTAATTTAAAAAATTAAAAAAAAAAGTGTAACTCCAAAAAAAAGGTGTAAATGATGAGGTTTAAGTCGTCGCATTTTAAATTTCCGTTAAAGTTGGAATTTTGGGCTTATTATGCTATGACTTTTTTCCCCAACGACAAAAAAATCAGACTATGCCAACATTTTTTTTACATAATACTCCTCCATTCTGCATCATTTTGGCGTGACAACATTACAACTTTGTACGATAGAAACCAAAGACATGACGTAAAAAGTCGTTATATTTCCAGAATAACGCTAAATAACCGTTAAAAGAATGTGTGAAAAAATGTAATTAAAGTAGTCACGTTGTCTTTTTTCTTATCTTCCCGTAAAATTCCGAGAGGATTCTGCGTGACAACCTATGTTTTTGTACAGCACTTTGAAAAGCGCTTTATAAATCAAATGTACTTACTTACAACATTACAACTTTGTACGATAGAAACCAAAGACATGACGTTAAAAGTCGTGATATTTCCAGAACAACGCTAAATAACCGTTAAAAGAATGTGTAAAAAAATGTGTATTGAGTATCATAATAAACATATTTCATTATTAATCATCTTCCATTATTTAATGATTTCTTTTGACCTAAAAAAAATCCCACTTTGTTCCAGTCGAGGCCAAACGTGTCGACACCAACGCGAGTGTCGTCGGCACACGGTATCAGCGTGAAGGGACGACGGCGGCAGTACGTCTTGGCGGCCTGGTGGCGGCGGCGCCATCATCAATATGAGCGCCGCAAAGGTCACAGCGAGGCAACGTGGCTGACTGATGTGGTGGGCTCAGTGCTAAATAACAAGTCTTAAAGGTTAGGGCAATAAAAGCTGACTTATGATCCCAGGGTAATATCTATTGATTTGCTATTAGAGGCCAAAGGGCCGTCAAGTCCAAGGCCATCATTGACAAGCCCCAAGAACCTCCCTGACCTGCCCCCGAGGTCCCCCCCTCAATGGTCGATCAATAACGTTTCTACGTGGCGCTCGATGCCTTCATTTGCAACAGCTAAGTGCACGTCCTTCAACTAAATACACTCCAATTATTCACTTTTACACATTTAATAATACTTCAATCTGCACGTTTCACTTTGATTTTTGCTCACAATTACTGGAAATGGACGCATTTTTTACCGTCAAAGTCTGGTGACGGAGATGCCTTTTTTTTTTTCTTTATAGTGCAATGCTGGAAATGGAAAAACGGTAACACTTTTATAACGGAACCTTATCTGTTTTTTTTTTTTTTTTTTTTTAACATAAAATATGACTTTTTTCTTACAGTGCAGTATTGTAAATAAATGTAAAAAACTTTTTGTTTTTACGGAAAATTCTGACTGAGCTGACATTTTTTGTCAATTACCTTTTTTAAGAGTGCTTAACTGTAAATATATATTTTTTAAAAACTGCTCCACATTAAATTTAAGGTAAAATTCTGGCGACTTAAGACCGATTGAAAATAAAAAATAAAAATTGTTTTTAAGGAACATTCTGACGTAAAATTGAAGGTAAAATTCTGGCAACTTAAATCCCATTTTTAAAAAAATGTAGCCGTAACTTTTTTCCTTTTTTTTTTTTTTTTTACAGTGAATTACTGTAAATGTTTTTTTGTTTTTTTTTAGAGACCTGCAGGAAGACCACATTAGTGAGGACCTGCAGACCTGCAGGAAGACCACATTACTGAGGACTTGCAGGAAGACCACATTAGTCTGGACCTGCAGGAAGACCACCTTAGCGAGGACCTGCAGGAAGACCACATTAGTGAGGACCTGCAGGAAGACCACATTACTGAGGACCTGCAGGAAGACCACACTAGTGAAGACATGCAGGAAGACCACATTAGTGAGGACCTGCAGGAAGACCACATTACTGAGGACCTGCATGAAGACCACATTACTGTGGACCTACAGGAAGACCACATTAGTCTGGACCTGCAGGAAGACCACTTTAGTGAGGACATGCAGGAAGACCACTTTAGTGAGGACCTGCAGGAAGACCACATTAGTGAAGACCTGCAGGAAGACCACATTGTGAGGACCTGCAGGAAGACCACATTGTGAGGACCTGCAGGAAGACCACATTAGTGAGGACCTGCATGAAGACCACATTACTGAGGACCTGCAGGAAGACCACATTACCGTGGACCTACAGGAAGACCACATTAGTCTGGACCTGCAGGAAGACCACTTTAGTGAGGACCTGCAGGAAGACCACATTAGTCTTGACCTGCATGAAGACCACATTAGTGAGGACCTGCAGGAAGACCACATTAGTCTAGACCTGCAGGAAGACCACATTAGTGAGGACCTGCAGGAAGACCACACTAGTGAGGACCTGCAGGAAGACCACACTAGTGAGGACCTGCAGGAAGACCACATTAGTGAAGACCTGCAGGAAGACCACATTACTGGGAAACTGCAGGAAGACCACATTAGTCTGGACCTGCAGGAAGATCACCTTAGTCTGGACCTGCAGGAAGACCACTTTAGTGAGGACCTGCAGGAAGACCACTTTAGTGAGGACCTGCAGGAAGACCACATTAGTGAAGACCTGCAGGAAGACCACATTGTGAGGACCTGCAGGAAGACCACATTAGTGAGGAACTGCAGGAAGACCACATTACTGAGGACCTGCAGGACGACCACATTACTGTGGACCTGCAGAAAGACCACATTAGTCTGGACAAGCAGGAAGACCCCATTGGTCTAGACCTGCAGGAAGACCACCTTAGTGAGGACCTGCAGGAAGACCACATTACTGAGGACCTACAGGAAGACCACACTAGTGAAGACATGCAGGAAGGCCACATCAGTGAAGACCTGCAGGAATACCACATTGGTCTGGACATGCAGGAAGACCACATTGGTCTGGACCTGCAGGAAGACCACCTTAGTGAGGACCTGCAGGAAGACCACATTACTGAGGACCTGCAGGAAGACCACATTAGTGAGGACCTGCAGGAAGACCACATTAGTGAGGACCTGCAGGAAGACCACATTACTGAGGACCTGCAGGAAGACCACACTAGTGAGGTGGAAAATAAGGTAAAAAGTAAGAAGTGGAAAAGAAGGTAAAACAAAAGGTTAAGGTAAGAAGTATGTGGTATAGAAGGTAAACAGTAAGTAGGTAGAACAAGTATGGAAAAAGACGGAAAATAAGGTAAAAAGTAGATAGAGAAGAAGGTAAAAAGTAATTAAAAAGTAGATGAAATGCAGGTAGAAATAATTATAACTTGAAGTTCAAACAATCATTTGGTGTTATAAATATTAAAACAATATATTTTTGTATTAAAAATAACTAAAACGTGCAAAGTATCATTCGGTGTTAAAAATATTTTAAAATATATTTTATTTTTATTTGAAAAGACATAAAACCGAAAGTTCAAAGGATCATTTGGTGTGACGCAAAGACACAACCGCAGCAAATGAAACCTGGCGGAGGTAATAGCGCAGGTTGTGTGCGTGTCGGTCAAGTGGATGTGTCGGGACAGGTGACGGCTGACTAATCCATCAGAAGGACACGCTATCCCTTCCTGAGCGCGGCACAGTGTGAGCGCGCCCAGCAAAGACCCTGAGCCAGGACCCTGTCAGGCCAGGAGTCTGAGTGATGGACCACACCACCCGTGTGCGTGCCAGGACGCCGCCTGTGCGTGCATGAAGATATTTCCCGCTCCCGTCTCTTGGTCTCACGGGTTTTTCCGTCATGGCGGGAAAAAGGCGCTGGAATCCTTCATCCCTGTCAGCCCGTGGCGAGCAGTCCCGCAGGACGCCGGCCTTCAACTCGGTAATGAAAACCTGCACAAATATCAGATAATAGCCGGGAGACTTTGGTTCATGCATCACTGTCGAAGAGACGTGTGCAAACAATGGCCGACTATCAACACTGTCGAAGAGACGTGTGCAAACAATGGCCGACTATCAACACTGCAGAGAGTTATCAGAAAAGAACCAGATTAAGGACGGGCACGCAAAAGCCATACTTTTATTAAAGTGACCCAATTCTTGGCGGGCAAACAAGTGTTTGCGTACCGATTAGCATGAGCGATTTTACATGGCGGTTGTTTAAAAAAAATGAAAAAAAAGGAATTAAAACCAATGTTGTTATGAATTATTGACATATTGACATACATCATTTGGTGTTAAAAATATTTAAACATTTATTTATTTTTATTTTTTTTAAAATTATTTTTATTTTTTTTTTATTTTTATTTTTTTTTATTTTATTTTTTTTAATTAAAAATAATTATAACTGGAAGTTCAAATGATCATTTGGTATTAAAAAATATTTAAAAATGTTTTTTTAAACATAACTAAAACCACAAGTTCAAAGGATCATTTGGTGTTAAAAATATTTTTTTAAATATATATTTTTTTTAATTAAAAAAACTAAAACCGGAAGTTTGAAGGATCATTTGGTGTTGAAAAATATTTTAAAATATATATTTCTTTTTTTAAATTAAAAATAATTATAACTGAAAGTTCAAACGATCATTTGGTGTTAAAAATATTTTAAACTTTTTTTTAATTTATTTTTTATTAAAAATAACTAAAACTGGAAGTTCAAAGGATCATTTGGTGTTAAAAATATTTAAAAATATGCAGATTTTTTTCTTACATTAAAAATAACTAAAACCGATAGTTTGAAGGATCATTTGGTATTAAAAATATTTAAAAATGTTTTTTAAACATAACTAAAACCGGAAGTTCAAAGGATCATTTGGTGTTAAAAATATTAAAAACACGTTTGTTTGTTTTTATCAAAAATAACTCAAACCGGAATTTTGAAGGATCATTTGGTGTTAAAAATATTTAAAAATATATATACATTTTTTTAATTAAAAAAACATTGTTTCAAAAAAAAAAAAAAGTAATTAAAACCAATGTTGTTATGAATTATTGACATATTTAAGACTTTTACTTCACATAAAATATTCCACTTTGACATTTTTTTTGGGGGGGGGGGCAAACAAGTGTTTCCGTACTGATTAGATTGAGCGATTTTACATGGCGATTGTTTAAAAAAATGGAAAAAAAGGAATTAAAACCAATGTTTTTATGAATTATTGACATATTGACATACATCATTTGGTGTTAAAAATATTTAAAAATGTTTGTTTTTTTTTAAATTAAAAATAATTATAACTGGAAGTTGTAATGATCATTTGGTATTAAAAAATATTTCAAAATGTTTTTTTTAAACATAACTAAAACCAGAAGTTCAAAGGATCATTTGGTGTTAAAAATATTTTAAAAAATATATATTTTTTTAATTAAAAAAAACTAAAACCGGAAGTTTGAAGGATCATTTGGTGTTGAAAAATATTTTAAAATATATATTTCTTTTTTTAAATTAAAAATAATTATAACTGAAAGTTCAAACGATCATTTGGTGTTAAAAATATTTTAAACTTTTTTTTAATTTTTTTTTATTAAAAATAACTAAAACTGGAATTTCAAAGGATCATTTGGTGTTAAAAATATTTAAAAATATGTTGATTTTTTTTTACATTAAAAAGAACTAAAACCGATAGTTTGAAGGATCATTTGGTATTAAAAATATTTTAAAATGTTTTTTAAACATAACTAAAACCGGAAGTTCAAAGGATCATTTGGTGTTAAAAATATTAAAAACACGTTTGTTTGTTTTTATCAAAAATAACTCAAACCGGAATTTTGAAAGATCATTTGGTGTTAAAAATATTTAAAAATGTATATACATTTTTTTAATTAAAAAAACATTGTTTCAAAAAAAAAAAAAAGTAATTAAAACCAATGTTGTTATGAATTATTGACATATTTAAGACTTTTACTTCACATAAAATATTCCACTTTGACATTTTTTTTTGGGGGGGGGGCAAACAAGTGTTTGGGTACTGATTAGCATGAGCGATTTTACTTGGCGATTGTTTAAAAAAATGGAAAAAAGGAATTAAAACCAATGTTGTTATGAATTATTGACATATTGACATACATCATTTGTTGTTAAAAATATTTAAAAATGTATTTTTTTTTTAATTAAAAATAATTATAACTGGAAGTTCAAATGATCATTTGGTATTAAAAAATATTTAAAAATGTTTTTTGTAAACATAACTAAAACCAGAAGTTCAAAGGATCATTTGGTGTTAAAAATATTTTAAAAAATATATTTTTTTTTAAATAAAAAAAAACTAAAACCGGAAGTTTGAAGGATCATTTGGTGTTGAAAAATATTTTAAAATATATATTTTTTTTAAATTAAAAATAATTATAACTGAAAGTTCAAATGATCATTTGGTGTTAAAAATATTTTAAACTTTTTTCATTTTTTTTTAATTAAAAATAACTAAAACTAGAAGTTCAAAGGATCATTTGGTGTTAAAAAAATTTAAAAACTTTTTTTTTTTTTAATCTAAAAGAACTAAAACCGAAAGTTTGAAGGATCATTTGGTATTAAAAATATTTTAAAACGTTTTTTAAACATAACTAAAACTGGAAGTTCAAAGGATCATTTGGTGTTAAAAATATTAAAAACATGTTTGTTTGTTTTTTATCAAAAAGAACTCAAACCGGAAGTTTGAAGGATCATTTGGTGTTAATTTTTTATTTTTATTTTTTTTAATTAAAAAAATAATTATAACTGGAAGTTCAAACGATTATTTGTATTAAAAAATATTAAAACATATTTTTTTAAACATAACTAACACCAGAAGTTCAAAGGATCATTTGGTGTTAAACATATTTAAAAACCTTTTTTTTGTATTTTTTATAAAAAATAACTAAAACCGGAAGTTTGAAGGATCATTTGGTGTTAAAAATATTTAAAAATGTATTTGAATTTTTTTAATTAAGAAAACATGGTTTTGAAAAAAAAAAGTAATTAAAACCAAAGTTGTTATGAATTATTGACATATTTAAGACTTTTACTTCACATTAAATATTCCACTTTGACATTTTTTTTTTTTGGGGGGGGGGGGGGGGGGTATTGTCGATATTGTTGTTTTGCCATAAAAACAGGGTTTTCTTCAACAAAAAGGGCATACAACATAAAAACAACAAAAAACAAAAAAGAAAACGTTATATCCACAATATAATAGATTGCGCAATAATCAATTTGTGTTAAATATATTCAACCCATTAGTTGAGTTATGAATCAACCAACATTGAGTTAGCATAACTCAACTTTTGGGTTGAATGATTCAACCCAATAGTTGGGTTGGGAATAACCCAACATTAAGTTATCAGAACTCAACTTTTGTGTTAAATGCATTCAACCCAATAGTTGGGTTATGAATCAACCAACATTGAGTTAGCATAACTCAACTTTTGGGTTGGATAATTCAACCCAATTGTTTGGTTGGGAATAACCCAACATTAAGTTATCAGAAGTCAACTTTTTTGCTAAAATAATTCAACGCAAAAGTTGGGTTGAAAAAATGTACTCAAAATGTTGAGTTAAAATAACCCAAATAAGGGTTTGGTCCTTTTCCGAGCCAGCAGTTGGGTTAAAATTGGGTTATTTTTTTAACCCAACATTTTTTTGTGTGCACCTGAGCCAGACCACTTACAGTAAACGATTGCGCAATAATACATTTGTGTTAAATATATACAACCCATTATTTGGGTTATGAATCAACCAACATTGAGTTAGCATAACTCAACTTTTGTGTTAAATAAATTCAACCCACACAAAAGTTGAGTTTTGAATCAGCCAACATTGAGTTAGCATAACTCAACTTTTGGGTTAGATAATTCAACCCAATTGTTTAGTTGGGAATAACCCAATATTAAGTTATCATAACTCAAATTTTTGCTTAAATATTTCAATGCAAAATTTGGGTTGAAAAAATGTACCCAAAATGTTGAGTTAAAATAACCCAAATAAAGGGTTGGTCCTTTTCCGAGCCAGCAGTTGGGTTAAAATTGGGTTATTTTTTAACCCAACATTTTTTTTGTGTGCACCTGAGCCAGACCACTTACAGTAAACAATTGCGCAATAATACATTTGTGTTACATATATTCAACCCATTATTTGGGTTATGAATCAACCAACATTGAGTTAGCATAACTCAACTTTTGGGTTAGATAATTCAACCCAATAGTTTGGTTGGGAATAACCCAACGTTGAAGTCAGCATAACTCAGCTTTTGTGTTAAATACGTTCAACCCAATAGTTGGGTTATGAATCAACCAACATTGAGTTAGCATAACTCAACTTTTGGGTTGGATAATTCAACCCAATAGTTGGGTAGGGAATAAACCCAAATGAAGTTATCATAACTCAACTTTTGTGTTAAATAAATTCAACCCACACAAAAGTTGAGTTTTGAATCAGCCAACATTGAGTTAGCATAACTCAACTTTTGGATTAGATAATTCAACCCAATAGTTCGGTTGGGAATAACCCAACATTAAGTTATCATAACTCAAATTTTTGCTTAAATATTTCAATGCAAAATTTGGGTTGAAAAAATTTACTCAAAATGTCGAGTTAAAATAACCCAAATAAGGGGTTGGTCCTTTTCTGAGCCAGCAGTTGGGTTAAAATTCAACCCATTATTTGGGTTATGAATCAACCAACATTGAGTTAGCATAACTCAACTTTTGGGTTGAATAATTCAACCCAATAGTTTGGTTAGGAATAACCCAACATTGAAGTCAGCATAACTCAGCCTTTGTGTTAAATACATTCAACCCAATAGTTGGGTTATGAATCAACCAACATTGAGTTAGCATAACTCAACTTTTGGGTTGGATAATTCAACCCAATAGTTGGGTAGGGAATAAACCCAAATGAAGTTATCATAACTCAACTTTTGTGTTAAATAAATTCAACCCACACAAAAGTTGAGTTTTGAATCAGCCAACATTGAGTTAGCATAACTCAACTTTTGGATTAGATAATTCAACCCAATAGTTCGGTTGGGAATAACCCAACATTAAGTTATCATAACTCAAATTTTTGCTTAAATATTTCAATGCAAAATTTGGGTTGAAAAAATGTACCCAAAATGTTGAGTTAAAATAACCCAAATAAGGGGTTGGTCCTTTTCCGAGCCAGCAGTTGGGTTAAAATTGGGTTATTTTTTAACCCAACATTTTTTAATGTGCAGCGATTTAAACGTTGAATTAAAAAAACAATAATATTATTTGACTTTATTTTTTTTTATTCTTATGACTGTGATCTTTCCGGGCGGTTGAAAAAAATCCAAATATTGTATGCTTTGGTGTGTCCAGTATGTGGCCCCTGGGTGGAAAAGGTTCTGGACACGTCCAAACGTGGACTGGCGGTTCCTTGCAGGCGCTGAATCTTTGTGTGCTTTGACGTCTTCCGTGGTGAATATTTGTGCAGCTGCACTCTGACAGCAGCATAAGTTAAGCAGAGGCCATCAAAATATCATTAGCAGTAATTGCAACTCTGCCCTCTAGGTGTGAGGGACTGCCACCATGACTTACGGAAAGGACAGTGTGTGTGTGTGTGTGTGTGTGTGTGTGTGTGTGTGTGTGTGTGTGTGTGTGTGTGTGTGTGTGTGTGTGTGTGTGTGTGTGTGTGTGTGTGTGTGTGTGTGTGTGTGTGTGTGTGTTCTTGTATTTCCACCCTCCTTGAGACATCAACAAGGAAAAGTACCTTAAATATGAGGACCGATATCATGGTCCCAATATGTGGTCAACATATGAAATAACAAGTGTGCGTACAAATTTGAAGTGCTCCCCCTCTGGTCAACATATGAAATAAGAAGTGTGTGTAAGGAATTGAAATGTGCCCCCTTTGGCCCAAAATTAATAACAATAAAATAAATATGTATATAGAGACATACTTTCATAACTAGTAAATAATGAAGATAAAAAAACAATTAAAAAAAATAAATAAAAATAAAACATTAACTAAAATCAGTCTTTTTCTTACAATGTGTCGACTTTTTTCTTATAAAGTTGGGAACAATTTCTCATATTCTTTCTGTTTCTGTAATATTGCAATATTTTCTCGTAAAATTATTAGTTTTTAATGCAAAATGGGGACATTTGTCATAAACAATTCTGACTTTTATCACAATAATGCCAATTTTTGTTGTTGTTCTTGTAAAATAGTGACATTTTTTGAGTAAAATTTTGACTTTTGTCATCATTTTGCCGAGTAAAATTCCGATTATTGTTATAATATTGCGACGTCTGTTAAGTTTTCTCGTACAATTGTGACTTCACGACTCTTTTGCCAAAATGTTAAGCTTTTCTTGTAAAATTGTGACTGTTATTGAGTAAAAATTCCAACTTTTATCATGATATTGCACACATGTTCAGTTTTCTCGTAAAATTTGGACTTGCGTTGAGTAAAATGACGACTTTTATTATAATACTGCCAAAATTTGACGTTTTTTGGGGGAAATTGTGACCTTTTTTTGTGAAATTCCAACTCATTTTTCACAACAAGCTTTTTTATAATTGCATAGTTTGTATATATTATTAATGTTGTAAATACACATTTTTATATATGTAGAAAGGGTGGTCCTAAAGAGGTAACAGATACAACAATGTGTGTGTGTGTGTGTGTGTGTGTGTGTGTGTGTGTGTGTGTGTGTGTGTTCTTGTATTTCTACCCTCCTTGAGACATCAACAAGGAAAAGTACCTTAAATATGAGGACCGATATCATGGTCCCAATATGTGGTCAACATATGAAATAACAAGTGTGTGTAAAAATTTGAAGTGCTCCCCCTCTGGTCAACATATGAAATAAGAAGTGTGTGTAAGGAATTGAAATGCGCCCCCTTTGGCCCAAATTAATAACAATAAAATAAATATGTATATAGAGACATACTTTCATAACTTGTAGTAAATAATGAAGATTAAAAAAACAATTAAAAACAAAAAATAAAAATAAAAAATTAACTAAAATCAGTCTTTTTCTTACAATGTGTGGACTTTTTTCTTATAAAATTGGGAACAATTTCTCATGTTCTTTCTGTTTCTGTAATATTGCAATATTTTCTCGTAAAATTATGACTTTTTTATGTAAAATTATTACCTTTTTAACGCAAAATGGGGACATTTGTCATATAAAATGCTGAATTTTATCACAATATTGACATTTTTTGTTGTTGTCCTTGTAAAATAGTGACATTTTTTGAGTAAAATTTTGACTTTTGTCATCATTTTGCCGAGTAAAATACAGATTATTATTTGTTAAGTTTTCTCGTACAATTGTGACTTCACGACTCTTTTCATAACATTGCCAAAATGTTAAGCTTTTCTTGTAAAATTGCGACTGTTATTGAGTAAAAATTCCAACTTTTATCATAATATTGCACACATGTTCAGTTTTTCTCGTAAAATTTGGACTTGCGTTGAGTAAAATGACGACTTTTATTATAATACTGCCAAAATTTGACGTTTTCCTTGGGAAATTGTGACCTTTTTTTGTGAAATTCCAACTCATTTTTCACAACAAGCTTTTTTAGAATTGCATAGTTTGTATATATTATTAATGTTCTAAATACACATTTTTATATATGTAGAAAGGGTGGTCCTAAAGAGGTAACAGATACAACAATGTGTGTGTGTGTGTGTGTGTGTGTGTGTGTGTGTGTGTGTGTGTGTGTGTGTGTGTGTGTGTGTGTGTGTGTGTGTGTGTGTGTGTGTGTGTGTGTGTGTGTGTGTTCTTGTATTTCTACCCTCCTTGAGACATCAACAAGGAAAAGTACCTTAAATATGAGGACCGAAATCACGGTCCCAATATGTGGTCAACATATGAAATAACAAGTGTGTGTAAAAATTGGAAGTGCTCCCCCTCTGGTCAACATATGAAATAAGAAGTGTGTGTAAGGAATTGAAATGTGCCCCCTTTGGCCCAAAATTAATAACAATAAAATAAATATGTATATAGAGACATACTTTCATAACTTGTAGTAAATAATGAAGATTAAAAAAACAATTAAAAACAAAAAAAAATAAATGAAAAAATGTACTAAAATCAGTCTTTTTCTTACAATGTGTCGACTTTTTTCTTATAAAGTTGGGAACAATTTCTCATGTTCTTTCTGTTTCTTTAATATTGCAATATTTTCTCGTAAAATTATGACTTTTTTATGTAAAATTATTACCTTTTTAACGCAAAATGGGGACATTTGCCATATAAAATGCTGACTTTTATCACAATATTGACATTTTTTGTTGTTGTCCTTGTAAAATAGTGACATTTTTTGAGTAAAATTTTGACTTTTGTCATCATTTTGCCGAGTAAAATTCCGATTATTGTTATAATATTGCGACGTCTGTTAAGTTTTCTCGTACAATTGTGACTTCACGACTCTTTTGCCAAAATGTTAAGCTTTTTTTGTAAAATTGTGACTGTTATTGAGTAAAAATTCCAACTTTTATCATGATATTGCACACATGTTCAGTTTTTCTCGTAAAATTTGGACTTGCGTTGAGTAAAATGACGACTTTTATTATAATACTGCCAAAATGTGATGTTTTTCTTGGGAAATTGTGACTTTTTTTTGTGAAATTCCAACTCATTTTTCACAACAAGCTTTTTTATAATTGCATAGTTTGTATATATTATTAATGTTGTAAATACACATTTTTATATATGTAGAAAGGGTGGTCCTAAAGAGGTGACGGATACAAGAATGTGTGTGTGTGTGTTCTTGTATTTTCTCCCTCCTTGACACATCAACAAGGAAAATAACTTTAAAATAACGGTAAAACCATTGCATCTAATAGAGAATGTCTCATTAGCACCCCTGCTGGTCAAAATGAGGGTGGTCCCAAAAAGGAGGGATTTTTCAAATTGACTCTGTGTCGCTTTTAAAAGTGCTCCCCTTCTGGTCAACATATGAAATAACAAGTGTGTATAAGAAATTGAAATGTGCCCCCTTTGGCCAAAATTAATAAAAACATAAAATAATTATGTATATAGAGACATACAGTCATAACTTAAAGTAAATAATGAAGATAAACAACCAATTACAAACAAAACATAAAAAAATAAAAATATTAAAAAAATAAAAGCAGTCTTTTTCTCACAATGTGTCGACTTTTTTCCTTATAAAATTGGGAACAATTTCTCATGTTCTTTCTGTTTCTTTAATATTGCAATATTTTCTCGTAAAATTATGACTTTTCTATGTAAAATTATGACTTTTTTATGTAAAATTATGACTTTTTTATGTAAAATTATGACTTTTTAATATTTGTCATACACAATTCGGACTTTTATCACAATATTGCCAATTTTTGTTGTTGTTCTTGTAAAATGGTGACATTTTTTTAGTAGAATTTTGACTTTTGTCATCATTTTGCCGAGTAAAATTCCGATTTTTATTATAATATTGCCACGTTTGTTAAGTTTTCTTGTACAATTGTGACTTTTGTCGAGTAAAATCACGACTCTTTTCATAACGTCGCCAAAATGTTAAGCTTTTCTTGTAAAATTGTGACTGTTATTGAGTAAAAATTCCAACTTTTATCATAATATTGCACACATGTTCAGTTTTTATTGTAAAATGTTGACTTGCGCTGAGTAAAATAACAACTTTTATTATAATACTGCCAAAATTCTACGTTTTTCTTGTGAAATTGTGACCTTTTTCTTGTAAAAGTCAAACTCATTTTTCACAACAAGCTTTTTTACATTTGCATAGTTTGTAAATATTATTAATGTTGTAAATACACATTTTTATATATCTAGAAAGGGTGGTCCTAAAGAGGTAACAGATACAAGAATGTGTTTGTGTGTTCTTGTATTTCCACCCTCCTTGAGACATCAACAAGGAAAAGTACCATACATATGAGGACCGATATCATGGTCCCAATACGGAAAACCATTGCATCTAATAGAGAATGTCTCACTTGCACCCCTGGTGGTCAAAATGAGGGTGGTCCCAAAAAGGAGGGATTTTTCAAATTGACTGTGTGTCGCTTTTAAAAGTGCTCAAGTGGTGAACATATGAAATAACAAGTTTGTGTACAAATTTGAAGCGCTCCCCCTCTGGTCAACGTATGAAATAACAAGTGTGTGTAAGGAATTGAAATGCGCCCCCTTTGGCCCAAATTAATAACAATAAAATACATATGTATATAGAGACATATTTTCATAACTTGTAGTAAAGAATGAAGATTAAAAAACAATTACAAACAAAAAAATTAATAAAAAATTAACTAAAAACAGTCTTTTTCTCACAATGTGTCGACTTTTTTCTTATAAAATGGGGAACAATTTCTCACATTCTTTCTGTTTCTGTAACATTGCAATATTTTCTCTTACAATTATAAATGTTTTGTGTAAAACTAGTACTTTTGGAATGCAAAATGGTGACATTTGTCATATAAAATTCTGACTTTTATCACAATATCGCTAATTTTTATTGTTGTTCTTGTAAAATAGGACATTTTTGGAGTAGAATTTAGACTTTTGTCATCATTTTGCCAAGTAAAATTCTGATTATTATTATAATGTCGCAACATTTGTTAAGTTTTCTCGTACAATTGTGACTTTTGTCAACTAAAATTACGACTCTTTTAATAAAACTGCCAACATTTTAAGCTTTTCTTGTAAAATTGCGACTGTCATTGAGTCAAATTCCAACTTTTATCATAATATTGCACCCAATCGCTTTGAGTAAAATGACGACTTTTATTATAATACTGCCAAAATTCTACATTTTTCTTGTGAAATTGTGACCTTTTTCTTGTGAAATTCCAACTCATTTTTCACAACAAGCTTTTTTATATTTGCATAGTTTGTATATATTATTAATGTTGTAAATACACATATTTTACATATCTAGAAAGGGTGGTCCTTAAGAGGTAACAGATACAATAATGTGTAGGTGTGTGTGTGTGTGTGTTTGTGTGTGTGTGTGTCGGCTCGCTCGGACAGTCCGTGACCCAGCGGGGACGTTGGCGCTCCGGCTGGGTAGGTAATGATATCAGATGCCGCACTACACAACAACAGGTGCCCTGGCAGCGCCGCCTTCTACCTCCCGGCGGCGTCAATGACATCAGCGCCGATCTGCCGGTTAATTATAGCTCCTCCGTCCTTTTTCTCTTCGCCGCTCGACCCGCAGAGGAAAACACACCAAGGCGCTTCTCTTGATGGTAAAAATACAAGTAAAAATACGACAACTATTACGTGTATCAGCCCCGAGTTGAACACTTTGATAGTTTCACTGCTTGGAGTAAAATGGAACGCCTCACAAGACCGGTGTCTAACTCAAGGCCCGGGGGTCAGATCTGGTACACCTCAGCATTTTAAATGGCCCCTAAAAGCTTGTTGTTTATAAAGTAATTCTCACTAAATATATTTGTTTTTTTTCCCCCCATTTTGACATTAAAACAAACGACGGTAGGAAGGGGATTCGTACGACCCCATTCACCTGACACATGAAACGTGACAAATTATGGGGGTGCACTCTCCACTTTCGCCAGCAGATGGCAGTGTTGAATACTTTAAAATGTGTTTTGTGGCGATTCCAACTTTGACCACACAACATCAGTTGCTATGTAGAGTGGCGCTTTCCATCATTTCCAGCACACAGCAGTGCAAAATCGTTAACCCCTCCCCACCTTCCTCTCACGCAAGATCCACCCAGAAACGGGGGCCGTATGAATCCCTTCTTACTGTATCTTTTACACTCTGCCAGAAACCTTGCCAGATTTGGTATTTTGTAGGAGTACAACATTTGTATTCCTGCTTTAGGAGCACTTGCATTAAGAGGAGAGGAGCTACACTTTCATGTTTAGATAGCACCTCCCACGCATTAATAACACAACATGTGGATTGTTACGATCACAGTTTGATTGTAAAAGATGTCAAGTGATATTTTTTCTACATTAATAAATGTTTCCCTAACCCTAACCCTAACCCATGTTGTACAAGTTAATGGCATTCTTAGCTCTGCATGACAATGTTTTAACCCTCTCTAACTACTCATTATTAAAACTTAATATTCAGCCTGTTAATCATTCTGCAATTGCGTACTATCAGTAATCATTCACAAGTATGCCAAAAAATTTTCTTCACATTAAAACTTTAAATATAATAAAAATAATACACCCGGCGTGTTCTATACACTTTCACTCAGAGTTGGTGGTGCTAAACGTTTTCCACCGAGGGTCGCTTTCTGAAAATGTATAGTAGGTAGGGGCCATTTTTATCTATGTTTTTTTATTCCTTTAAAAAAAAATGCTAAAAAAGTATATTATAAACATTTAAAGACAAAACTTTGCATGATAGATGGTTAAGTGTATTTTTTTAAATTAACTATTAGTTTGAAAATGTCAGCTTTTTCTCATTATATACCAATTTTTTGCTGTTTTATTTTAATTTTTTACTTTCACCCCCTTGTGAGGATAGAATAATCCGTCAAAAATATAAAAAGAAGAAGAAGCAGATTGGGGAGTAAAAGGGCGGATGGAAGAGAGAGGAATCAAGCTCAACCTGTAAGTAGACCTGTTTTTAAACGTGCAAATCATTTTTGTTTACTAGCATATAAAGATTTTATTAAAGAAATGACTCTCTCATTATATTCCAATTTTTTCCTGTTTTATTTTTATTTTTTACTTTCCCCCCTGTGAGAATAGAATAATCCGTCAAAAATATAAAAAGAAGAAGAAACAGATTGGGGAATAAAAGAGCAGACGGAAGAGAGAGGAATCAAGCTCAACCTGTAAGTAGATCTGTTTTTAAATGTGCAAATATTTTTTTTACTTTCACATAACGATTTTATTAAAGAAATGACTCTCTCATTATATTCCAATTTTTTGCTGTTTTATTTTTATTTTTTACTTTCCCCCCCCCCCGTGAGAATAGAATAATCCGTCAAAAATATACAAAGAAGAAGAAGCAGATTGGGGAGTAAAAGGGCGGATGAAGAGAGAGGAAACAAGCTCAACCTGTAAGTAGACCTGTTTTTAAACGTGCAAATCGTTGTTTTACTTGCATATAAACATTTGTATTAAAGAAATGACTTCTCATTATATTCCAATTTTTTGCTGTTTTATTTTTATTTTTTACTTTCCTCCCCGTGAGAATAGAATAACCCGTCAAAAATATAAAAAGAAGAAGAAACAGATTGGGGAATAAAAGAGCAGACGGAAGAGAGAGGGATCAAGCTCAACCTGTAAGTAGACCTGTTTTTAAATGTGCAAATAATTTTTTTACTTGCATATAAAGATTTTATTAAAGAAATTACTCTCTCCCTATATTCCAATTTTTTGCTGTTTTATTTTTATTTTGTACTTTTCCCCCCCGTGAGAATAGAATAAGCCGTCAAAAATATACAAAGAAGAAGAAGCAGATTGGGGAGTAAAAGGGCGGATGGAAGAGAGTGGAAACAAGCTCAACCTGTAAGTAGACCTGTTTTTAATTATGCAAATCATTGTTTTACTTGCATATAAAAATTTGTATTAAAGAAATTACTTTCTCATTATTTTCCAATTTTTTTGCTGATTTAGTTTTATTTTTTACTTTCCCCCCGTGAGAATAGAACAATCCGTCAAAAATATAAAAAGAAGAAGAAGCAGATTGGGGAGTAAAAGGGCGGATGGAAGAGAGAAGAATCAAGCTCAACCTGTAAGTAAATCTGTTTTTAAACGTGCAAATCGTTTTTTTACTTGCATATAAACATTTGTAATAAAGAAATTACTTTTTCATTATATTCCAATTTTTTGCTGTTTTATTTTATTTTTTACTTTCACCCCCTTGTGAGAATAGAATAATCCGTCAAAAATATAAAAAGAAGAAGAAGCAGATTGGGGAGTAAAAGGGCGGATGGAAGAGAGAGGAATCAAGCTCAACCTGTAAGTAGACCTGTTTTTAAACGTGCAAATCATTTTTTTACTTGCATATAAAAATTTGCATTAAAGAAATTAATTTCTCATTATTTTCCAATTTTTTGCTGTTTTATTTTTATTTTTTACTTTCCCCCCGTGAGAATAGAACAATCGGTCAAAAATATAAAAAGAAGAAGAAGCAGATTGGGGAGTAAAAGGGCGGACGGAAGAGAGAGGAATCAAGCTCAACCTGTAAGTAAATCTGTTTTTAAACGTGCAAATCGTTTTTTTACTTGCATATAAACATTTGTATTAAAAAATTTACTTTGAAATCGTTGGTTGTAAGTTGAAACGTCGAAAATATCAGTTTTTTCTAATTGTTTCAATTTTTTTCTATTTTTTTATTTATTTTTTTACCCTCCCTTAAGAATAGGATACTTATTTATTTAAGGCCATCACAACTACTGTTATTTGCGCATGGTGCCGTCCGCAAAAAATATACAAGAATATGAAGCAAGTTGGGAAGTAAAATGGCGGAGGGAAGAGAGAGGAAACAAGTTCAACCTGTAAGTAGACCTGTTTTTAAACGTGCAAATTGTTTTTTTACTTGCATATAAAGATTTTATTAAAGAAATGACTCTCTCATTATATTCCAATTTTTTGCTGTTTTATTTTTATTTTTTACTTTCCTCCCTGTGCGAATAGAATAATCCGTCAAAAATATAAAAAGAAGAAGAAACAGATTGGGGAATAAAAGAGCAGACGGAAGAGAGAGGAATCAAGCTCAACCTGTAAGTAGACCTGTTTTTAAATGTGCAAATTAATTTTTTTAACTTGCAGATAAATATCTTATTAAAGAAATGACTCTGTCATTATATTCCAATTTTTTGCTGTTTTATCTTAATTTTTTTACTTTTCTCCCGTGAGAATAGAATAATCCGTCAAAAATATAAAAAGAAGAACAAGCAGATTGGGGAGTAAAATGGCGTATGGAAGAGAGTGGAAACAAGCTCAACCTGTAAGTAGACCTGTTTTTAATTATGCAAATCGTTGTTTTACTTGCATATAAAAAAACGTATTAAAGAAATTACTTTTAAATTGTTGGTTGTGAGTTGAAACATTGAAAATGTCAGCTTTTTCTTATTATATTCCAATTTGTTGCTGTTTTATTTTGATTTTTTTACTTTCCCCCCTGTGAGAATAGAATAATCCGTCAAAAATATAAAAAGAAGAAGAAGCAGATTGGGGAGAAAAAGGGCGGATGGAAGAGAGAGGAATCAAGCTCAACCTGTAAGTAGACCTGTTTTTAAATGTGCAAATCGTTTTTTTACTTGCATATAAACATTTGTATTAAAGAAATGACTTTTTCATTATATTCCAATTTTTTGCTATTTTATTTTTATTTTTTACTTTCCTCCCCGTGAGAAAAGAATAATCCGTCAAAAATATAAAAAGAAGAAGAAGCAGATTGGGGAGTAAAAGGGCGGATGGAAGAGAGAGGAATCAAGCTCAACCTGTAAGTAGACCTGTTTTTAAACGTGCAAATCGTTTTTTTACTTGCATATAAAAATTTGTATTAAAGAAATGACTTTCTCATTATTTTCCAGTTTTTTGCTGTTTTATTTTTATTTTTTACTTTCCCCCCGTGAGAATAGAACAATCCGTCAAAAATATAAAAAGAAGAAGAAGCAGATTGGGGAGTAAAAGGGCGGATGGAAGAGAGAGGAATCAAGCTCAACCTGTAAGTAGACCTGTTTTTAAATGTGCAAATCATTTTTTTTACTTGCAAATAACAATTTGTATTAAATAAATTACTTTCTCATTATTTTCCAATTTTTTTGCTGATTTATTTTATTTTTTACTTTCCCCCTGTGAGAATAGAACAATCTGTCAAAAATATAAAAAGAAGAAGAAGCAGATTGGGGAGTAAAAGGGCGGATGGAAGAGAGAGGAATCAAGCTCAACCTGTAAGTAGACCTGTTTTTAAATGTGCAAATCATTTTTTTACTTGCATATAAAAATTTGTATTAAAAAAATTACTTTCTCATTATTTTCCAATTTTTTTGCTGATTTAGTTTATTTTTTACTTTCCCCCCGTGAGAATAGAACAATCCGTCAAAAATATAAAAAGAAGAAGAAGCAGATTGGGGAGTAAAAGGGCGGATGGAAGAGAGAGGAATCAAGCTCAACCTGTAAGTAGACCTGTTTTTAAATGTGCAAATCATTTTTTTACTGGCATATAAAAATTTGTAATAAAGAAATTACTTTCTCATTATTTTCCAATTTTTTTGCTGATTTAGTTTATTTTTTACTTTCCCCCCGTGAGAATAGAACAATCCGTCAAAAATATAAAAAGAAGAAGAAGCAGATTGGGGAGTAAAAGGGCGGACGGAAGAGAAAGGAAACAAGCTCAACCTGTAAGTAAATCAGTTTTTAAACGTGCAAATCGTTTTTTTACTTGCATATAAACATTTGTATTAAAAAATGTACTTTGAAATCGTTGGTTGTGAGTTCAAACGTTGAAAATATCAGTTTTTTCTATTTTTTTCAATTTTTTTCAATTTTTTTATTTATTGTTTTACCCTCCCTTAAGAATAGGATACTTATTTATTTAAGGCCATCACAACTACTGTTATTTGCGCATGGTGCCGTCCGCAAAAAATATACAAGAATATGAAGCAAGTTGGGAAGTAAAATGGCGAAGGGAAGAGAGAGGAAACAAGTTCAACCTGTAAGTAGACCTGTTTTTAAACGTGAAAATCGTTTTTTTACTTGAAAATATTTTTTGATTTATTAAAGAAATTACTTTTTTGTGTGTTTGTGGAGTTGCGGCAGCAATTTGAAAAAAATATTAAAATATTCGAGAATTTTTCAGATGAGTAATGAATCCCGTCTTCGTCGCACCCGTCTCGCAGAAGGAGCCGTGAGCCGGGCTGCCTCGTCCTTCACATGCTCCAGAAGCCTCGTGACTAATTCGCTGGGAGGGCTGAGCTCCGGGGTGGAGATTGGGAGCAGACTTCGGCGCAGCATTTGGACGACCATATGGAACGGTTTGTGGTGCCAAGAGACCACGCAGCTCGGAAACCTGATCACCGTCTCCCTGGTGACAGCTGGAGCCCAGGCACCATCAGAACATTGGTAGACTTCTAATTTGTCATAACCGCCTCCTGTGGCAGAGAAATATGCCGCAGGATTTAGGTAAACAACGTTTCTGGAAGACGTAGGGGAAGGGTGTTGGTCAGATCTACTGACATGATCCAGACCCAACCTTGGTCAGGGATGGACTGATAGTCAGAACTATAGAGCACACCTGTATTTAAGATGCAAATTTGAGAAGAAATAAATATTTTCACATATATTAGCCGCACCGGACTATAAGCCGCAGATATATAGAAATATTTTGTAAATGTTTATTTACATACCATAATTGTATCCAAACGGTGTCTGCAGTAAAACGGCCGATCAAACAAAACAGAAGTCACCAGCTGCGGATGGTAGCTCTCCAGTCAGCTAAACAGACTCACGGGCTCCCTAAACCAGCTGTGAAGCAGCGGCAGTACATCCAGAACGCTGCTGCTTGAGTCCCGACTAGAACCGGGAAACGCGACCGTATTAGTCCAGCGCTTAGGGTCCTTGCCCTGGCATCCTGGAGCTGAAGTGAACAGACTTTGAAACAGCTGTGCTTGTGTACATCTCTGATGTGTTAGAACCATAAGAACCATATGGGCCTGGGAGAACCTCAGAGTCGGGACCATGCACGGTGAGGCTGCTTTTCGGTTTTAGGCTCTCAAAATCTGGAATAGTCTTCCTGAAGAGCCTCAACGTTGGCAATGTTCAAATCTAGGCTAAAAACACTTAATTTATGACAACTGAAAGTATTTTATGAGGGGCCACTACTCATGGTATGAGGGGCCCTTGGGGACATTATTCAGAATGACCTCTTACATACAGTACTGGAATGCTCTCACGTAAACAACTGACATGTTTTTCTCTCACACACTACTGAAAAACTCTCATACACACTACTGAAACACTCTCACACACTACTGAAACACTCTCATTCACACTACTGAAAGACTCTTATACACACTACTGACATGCTCTCATAAACAACTGATATGTTTTTATGTGAGAGCATTTCAGTAGTGTATAAGCAGGCCCGGCCCTAACCAATCTGGTGCCCTAGGCAAGATTTTAGGTGGCGCTCCCCCCCCACATCGGCAGTGAAGTGTATATACTCACAAGAAACCGAATAGCTTTGTCTTTGACCTTTTTTTTAACTTAAAGAAAGCAAATTAACAATCAGAATAGTTAACAAGATACAAAAAATATGGATAAATAAATGAATACAAAAAATAAAAAATGAATATATGAAATACAATATTTTTTACATACATAAACACAAAATAAAACGTGTCAACAAGTTGCATAAAATAAATTAAAAATACAATATAAATAAGGCACTGCACAAAACAAGATATCAAACCAGTATGACTTTAACAACTATATTACAAAAAAAGGGGATCCTACAGAGTTCTCTATTTGTGCTTTTTAATATTGCATTAACTAGAATGACTTACCAATTACTGTACACCAGGGAGTACTGTAATTACCTAACGTTACATTATTATTTTCCATAACAATTTAGCCCCCTCCACAATATTAACCCGACGTTAAAACAGAACTAGCTATTTATTGATTAGCAATTGCCGAATCATGTAACATTAGCTTAATGCTAAAAAGCCAGGTTACTATCACATTCTGTAACAGACAAATAATTTCATGTAGGCTAACGTTACCTGCCTGCTGCCTCTGTCTTTTTCTCGTTTCTCCTCTTCTTTTCTCTTTTTTCTTCCCTGGGCACCTGACAGTTTTGGCCGTTTTGACATCTTGTGTTGATTTTTTTATGTGGTGACGTCCAAAAAGAGTCATGATACAGGAAGGGAGGGGGCGCACCGTGCCGGGGGAGGAGGGGGCGTAATGTTGTAACAAATAATATTTCTATTAAATAGGCTTTTTGCATTTTAATTAACGTGGGATTATTTTATGTATTTAGAAATAATAGTACCTACTTTTTTTTTTTTTTTTTTTTTTCCTCCAACATTTGTGGCACTGGCGTGGCGCCCCCTGATGGACGGCGCCCTTAGCATTTGCCTATACGGCCTATGCCACGGGCCGGCCCTGTGTATAAGTGCTCTCACATAAACAACCGATATGTTTTTATGTGAGAGCATTTCTGTAGTGTATAAGAGTGTTTCAGTAGTGGGAATGAGAGTGGTTCAGTAGTGTGTGTGAGAGTGTTTCAGTAGTGTATGAGAGAAAAACATTGCAGTTGTTTATGTAAGAGCATTTCAGTAGTGTATGTAAGAGGTCATTCTGAATAATGTCCCTAACGGCCCCTCATAGTATTGTATCTACACTCTTTGATTGATTTTATTTTGAATTATTAACATTTTATATTTGTATTTCCGCCTTCTTTTAATTTGCTGTAAAGCACTTTGGGTTGCTCTGTTGCATGAACTTTACACACAAAAAGACAGCGGTACTGTTTTTCCATTTGATTTATGCAGTAATATGCTGTAAAAAAAAAAAAAAACTAGCACATTTTACAATAAAATTCTGCCAACTGAGCTGCCAGGTGGGTTTTTTTTACTGTTAAATATTAATTGTATTTTTTTTACACCATACGTAAACAAAGATATAATAATCAAATGCATCAGCCATTATATATATATATATATATATATATATATATATATATATATATATATATATATATATATATATATATATATATATATATATATATATATATATATATATATATATATATATATATATATATATATATATATATATATATATATATATATATATACATATATATAAACATATATTTATATATATTCATATATTTATATATATATACACACACATATATACTGTATGTATATATATATATATATATATATATATATATATATATATATATATATATATATATATATATATATACACATATATGTACATATATACACACATATATATACCGTACATATACATATATATATATATATATATATATATATATATATATATATATATATATATATATATATATATATATATATATATATATATATATATATATATATATATATATATATATATATATACATATATAAACACATATATTTATATATATATTCATATATTTATATATATACATACATATAAACACACATATATATATATATATATATATATATATATATATATATATATATATATATATATATATATATATATATATATATATATATATATATATATATATATATATATATATATATATATATATACATATATATATATATATATACATATATACACATATATGTACATATATACACACATATCTATACTGTACATATATATATATATATATATATATATATATATATATATATATATATACATATATACACATATATGTACATATATACACACATATCTATACTGTACATATATATATATATATATATATATATATATATATATATATATATATATATATATATATATATATATATATATATATATACACATATAAACACATATATTTATATATATATTCATATATTTGTATATATACATACATATATACACACATATATACTGTA
Source organism: Entelurus aequoreus (assembly GCF_033978785.1). Lineage (NCBI taxonomy): Eukaryota > Metazoa > Chordata > Actinopteri > Syngnathiformes > Syngnathidae > Entelurus > Entelurus aequoreus. Next base: position 803,443 of record NC_084745.1, on the reverse strand, counting down.
TATATATATATATATATATATATATATATATATATATATATATATATATATATATATATATATATATACATATATACACATATATGTACATATATACACACATATATATATATACTGTACATATACATATACATATATATATATACATATATATATATATATATATATATATATATATATATATATATATATATATATATATATATATATATATATATATATATGTGTGCATATTCATATCGATTCAGAACTGATTCTCGATTCAAAAAGATTCTCGATTCAAAATCTATACTTTTTAGATGCCAGTTCGATGATCCATGTTATGTAGACCACAAGAAAGAAAGTGTGTTGAATCCGGCAGAAAAAATCATTTATGACGCCTCAAAAAGAATCCGAATGAAGAATCGGCGAGCCGGGAACCGAAACCGGAATGGTCCAAATCCAAACAATGCCCGGCGCCCGTTCCAGGACTACAAAACGGGGAGAGTTGTTGGTGTTCTTGCTCGTGTTTAGAAGTCTGCGCGAGAACGTAGTCCTGCTCCAAGTGGCTGTCAGTCAAGCTCAAACGCTCTCTGAAGTCCCCAAAGAGCGCTGTTGTTTCTCGGAGCTTGTCTGTAAATATACCCCATTAATATTTCATCCCACGCTTTCTTTCCTCGCAGGGTTCTCTCGCCGCACCTTGTTGTTTCCCCCCAACCCCCTTTGTCGGTTTGGACCTTGTACTTCACCTTGTTGTTTCTCCCCCCTTTGTCGGAGTGGATCTTGTTACTCCATCTTGTTGTTTTCCCCCCCTTTGTCGGAGTGGACCTTATACTTCACCTTATTGTTCCTCCCCCCTTTGTCGGAGTGGACCTAGTACTCCATCTTGTTGTTTCTCCCCCCTTTGTCGGAGTGGATCTTGTAACTCCATCTTGTTGTTTCCCCCCCTTTGTCGGAGTGGACCTTATACTTCACCTTGTTGTTCCTCCCCCCTTTGTCGGAGTGGACCTAGTACTCCATCTTGTTGTTTCTCCCCCCTTTGTCGGAGTTGATCTTGTACTCCATCTTGTTGTTTCCCCCCCTTTGTCGGAGTGGACCTTATACTTCACCTTGTTGTCCCCCCCCCGCCCCCCCCTTTTGTAGGAGTGGACCTTGTACTCCACCTTGTTGTTCCTCCCCCCTTTGTCGGAGTGGACCTAGTACTCCATCTTGTTGTTTCCCCGCCTTTGTCGGAGTGGACCTTGTACTTCACCTTGTTGTTCCTCCCCCCTTTGTCGGAGTGGATCTTGTACTCCATCTTGTTGTTTCCCCCCTTTTGTCGGAGTGGACCTTATACTTCACCTTGTTGTTCCTCCCCCCTTTGTCGGAGTGTATCTTGTACTCCATCTTGTTGTTTCCCCGCCTTTGTCGGAGTGGACCTTGTACTTCACCTTGTTGTCCCCCCCCCCCCCCCCCCCTTTGTCGGAGTGGACCTTGTACTTCACCTTGTTGTTCCTCCCCCCTTTGTCGGAGTGGATCTTGTACTCCATCTTGTTGTTCCCCGCCTTTGTCGGAGTGGACCTTGTACTTCACCTTGTTGTTGTCCCCCCCCCCCCCCCCTTTGTCGGAGTGGACCTTGTACTTCACCTTGTTGTTCCTTCCCCCTTTGTCGGAGTGGACTTTATACTTCACCTTGTCGTCCCCCCCCCCCCCCCCCCCCCCTTTGTCGGAGTGGACCTTGTACTTCACCTTGTTGTTCCTCCCCCCTTTGTCGGAGTGGACCTTATACTTCACCTTGTTGCCCCCCCCCCCCCCCCCCTTTGTCGGAGTGGACCTTGTACTTCACCTTATTGTTCCCCCCTTTTGTCGGAGTGGACCTTGTACTCCACCTTGTTGTTTCTCCCCCCTTTGTCGGAGTGGACCTAGTACTCCATCTTGTTGTTTCCCCGCCTTTGTCGGAGTGGACCTTATACTTCACCTTGTTGTCCCCCCCCCCCTTTGTCGGAGTGGACCTTGTACTTCACCTTGTTCTTTCTCCCCCCTTTGTCGGAGTGGACCTAGTACTCCATCTTGTTGTTTCCCCGCCTTTGTCGGAGTGGACCTTGTACTTCACCTTGTTGTTCCTCCCCCCTTTGTCGGAGTGGATCTTGTACTCCATCTTGTTGTTTCCCCCCCTTTGTCGGAGTGGACCTTATACTTCACCTTGTTGTTTCCCCCTTATTGTCGAAGTGGACCTCGTACTTCACCTTGTTGTTCCCCCCTTTTGTCGGAGTGGACCTTGTACTCCATCTTGTTGTTCCCCCCTTTTGTCGGAGTGGACCTTGTACTTCACCTTGTTGTTCCCCCCTTTTGTCGAAGTGGACCTTGTACTTCACCTTGTTGTTTCCCCCTCATTGTCGGAGTGGACCTTGTACTTCACCTTGTTGTTTCCCCCTTATTGTCGAAGTGGACCTCGTACTTCACCTTGTTGTTCCCCCCTTTTGTCGAAGTGGACCTTGTACTTCATCTTGTTGTTCCCCCCTTTTGTCGAAGTGGACCTTGTACTTCACCTTGTTGTTCCCCCTCATTGTCGAAGTGGACCTTGTACTTCACCTTGTTGTTTCCCCCTTTTGTCGAAGTGGACCTTGTACTTCACCTTGTTTCTCCCCCCTTTTGTCGACGTGGACCTTGTACTTCACCTTGTTGTTCCCCCCTTTTGTCGAAGTGGACCTTGTACTTCACCTTGTTGTTCCCCCCTTTTGTCGAAGTGGACCTTGTACTTCATCTTGTTGTTCCCCCCTCATTGTCAAAGTGGACCTTGTACTTCACCTTGTTGTTCCCCCCTTTTGTCGAAGTGGACCTTGTACTTCACCTTGTTGTTCCCCCCTTTTGTCGACGTGGACCTTGTACTTCACCTTGTTGTTCCCCCCTTTTGTCGCAGTGGACCTTGTACTTCACCTTGTTGTTCCCCCCTCATTGTCGAAGTGGACCTTGTACTTCACCTTGTTGTTCCCCCACGTCCCCCTTTGTCGGTTTGGACCTTGTACTTCACCTTGTTGTTTCTCCCCCCTTTGTCGGAGTGGACCTTGTACTTCACCTTGTTGTTCCTCCCTTTTGTCGAAGTGGACCTTGTACTTCACCTTGTTGTTTCCCCCTCATTGTCGAAGTGGACCTTGTACTTTACCTTGTTGTTTCCACCCTTTTGTTGGAGTGGACCTCGTACTTCACCTTGTTGGTCCCCCCTTTTGTCGAAGTGGACCTTGTACTTTACCTTGTTGTTCCCCCCTCATTTTCGGAGTGGACCTTGTACTTCACCTTGTTGTTCTCCCCTTTTGTCGAAGTGGACCTTGTACTTCACCTTGTTGTTCCCCCTCATTGTCGAAGTGGACTTTGCACTTTACCTTGTTGTTTCCCCCCTTTTTTTGGAGTGGACCTTGTACTTCACCTTGTTGTTCCCCCCTTTTGGCGAAGTGGACCTTGTACTTCACCTTGTTGTTGCCCCTCATTGTCAGAGTGGACCTTGTACTTCACCTTGTTGTTTCCCCCTTTGTCGGAGTGGACCTTGTACTTCACCTTGTTGTTTCCCCCCCTTTGTCGGAATGGACCTTGTACTTCACCTTGTTGTTTCCCCCCCTTTGTCGGAATGGACCTTGTACTTCACCTTGTTTTACCCCTCATTGTCGGAGTGGACCTTGTACTTCACCTTGTTTTCACCCTTTGTCGGAATGGACCTTGTACTTCACCTTGTTGTTCCCCCTTTGTCGGAGTGGACCTTGTACTTCTCTTTGTCGTGTCCCCCCTTTGTCGGAGCGGACCTTGTACTTCTCTTTGTCGTGTCCCCCCTTTGTCGGAGTGGACCTTGTACTTCTCTTTGTCGTGTCCCCCCTTTGTCGGAGCGGACCTTGTACTTCTCTTTGTCGTGTCCCCCCTTTGTCGGAGCGGACCTTGTACTTGGTGCTCATCAAGCCATCATCTGCCAAGTGTTTTCTGCCTGAAGGCACATTTCTCTCGTTTGCCTCTGATGTCATTGTTTTGCCGCCGGTGCACCAAACAAAGGTTCTCCCGATCTATACGGCTCTGAAGCCTCACAACTCCCGGCCAGAGCTCTTACAAGCTGACTGTTTAGCGGGCAAATTAACGACTCTGGAACAGAGGCTGGCGGTAACAGGGGAGTAATTGCTCGAATGGAACCGGCGTATCAGCGGGGTCAAATAGGTCTTGGCGGGCCGAGGGCGGGAGCCGTGAACCAAGACTGGAAGTCTCATTGCACTTAGAAGAGCTCTGGGAAAAGCTTGGGGGAAATAGCCTGAGTGTTTTGCTTGCACAATGGTAATGTTCTCTAATGCTGATGGTTGATCTCTCAGCGGGCGGCCTCGCAATTCTCAGGTGGGCCCTCCCGAAAGCGCCGGCCGCATTAAGTGGATGGGAGATTTTCCAAACGCACCGGCGCGTGCGGGCCGCCGGTTATCGCGTGACACGACTCGGCTGTCAAGTGTTCTTTGGCGGTCTGCCCCCGGATTTGACCGAGCAGAACCGGGCCATCAAAGCCAGTCGGGCTGACGGTGCGGCGGATCCTGTTTGTTGGCGAGAGCAGACGGAGACGTGTAAGAATAGAACAATTCTTTATTTAAGGCCGTCAGAGCTTCTGTTATTTGCGCATGGTGCCGTCCGCCAAAACTATAAAAGAAGAAGAAGCAGATTGGGGAGTAAAATGGCGGACGGAAGTGAGAGGAAACAAGTTCAACCTGTAAGTGAACCTGTTTTTAAACATGCATTTTTTTACTCGCAAATCGTTTTTTTAAATTAAATAAATTACTTTAAAACTGTTGGTCGTGTTTGTTGTTTTCTTTCTAAAAAGCACTTTACACGTAGACCTGGGCGATATGGCCCAAAATAAAAACTCAGATTTTTCCACAAAAAAATCGATTCATGATTTGTTTCCCCTACTTTGCAAACAGACCAATAAATGCTAATTAAATAAATAATTCCAAACAAGTTTTAGTTGTATTTGATCAAAAAGTACTATTTAAAATGACACTGCTTACACTGCATCTTACTCTTAGCAAAATTAACTTCAAAAAATAAAGTGGGTTCCTTTTAGAACAGATATAAATTGGACTTTGTCGGAAATAATTAAAAAAAAACTAAACAGATCAAATTTAGCAGCGAGCCGTCATTTGTTCCACGGCTGTTGCCACAAATCCAACAACACCTTTCGTAAAATGGCGGACGGAAGTGAGAGGAAACAAGTTCAACCTGTAAGTGAACCTCATTTTAAACATGCAAATTGTTTTTTTACTCGCAAATCGTTTTTTTTATTAGATAAATGACTTTTAAATAGTTGGTCGTGAGTAGAAACATTAAAAATGTCAGCTTTTTCACATTATATTACATTTTGTTCCTGTTTTATTTTACTTTTTTTCCCCCTTTTAAGAATAAACAAATATTTATTTAAGGCCAATTGAGCTACTGTTATTTGCGCATGGTGCCGTCCGCCAAAACTTGAAAAGAAGAAGAAGCAGATTGGGGAGTAAAATTGCGGATGTAAGAGAGAGGAAACATGCTCAAACTATAAGTAAACCTGTTTTTAAACGTGCAAACTTTAAAATATGCTTTTTTTATATTAAAGAAATGACTTTTTAATTGTTGGTCGTGAGTAGAAACGTTGAACATAGTTGAAAACATCAGCTTTTTCTCATTATAGTCCAATTTATTTTTATTTATTTATTTTTTTTACTTCCCCCTGTAAGAATAGAATGTTTTTTTATTTAAGGCCGTCAGAGCTACTGTTATTTGCGCATGGTGCCGTCCGCCAAAACTTTAAAAGAAGAAGAAGCAGGTTGGGGGGTAAAATGGCGGAAACAAGTTCAACCTGTAAGTGAACCTGTTTTTAAACATGCCAATCGTTTTTTTACTCGCAAATCTTTATTTTTTATTTAAGGCCGTCAGAGCTACTGTTATTTGCGCATGGTGCCGTCCGCCAAAACTTTAAAAGAAGAAGAAGCAGGTTGGGGGGTAAAATGGCGGAAACAAGTTCAACCTGTAAGTGAAACTGTTATTTGCGCATGGTGCCGTCCGGCAAAACTTTAAAAGAAGAAGAAGCAGGTTGGGGGGTAAAATGGCGGAAACAAGTTCAACCTGTAAGTGAACCTGTTTTTAAACATGCCAATCGTTTTTTTACTCGCAAATCTTTATTTTTTATTTAAGGCCGTCAGAGCTACTGTTATTTGCGCATGGTGCCGTCCGCCAAAACTTTAAAAGAAGAAGAAGCAGGTTGGGGGGTAAAATGGCGGAAACAAGTTCAACCTGTAAGTGAACCTGTTTTTAAACATGCCAATCGTTTTTTTACTCGCAAATCTTTATTTTTTATTTTTAAATTAATGACTTTTAAATTGTTGATCGTGAGTAGAAACGTTAAACATGTCAGCTTTTTCACATTATATTCCAATTTTTATCCTGTTTTCTTTGACTTTTTCCCCCCTGTAGGAATAGAACAATTCTTTATTTAAGGCCGATAGAGCTACTGTTATTTGCGCATGGTGCCGTCCGCCAAAACTTTAAAAGAAGAAGAAGCAGGTTTGGGATTAAAATGGCGGATGTAAGAGAGAGGAAACATGCTCAAACTATAAGTAAACCTGATTTTAAACGTGCAAATTGTTTTTTTTAATTGCAAATATGATTTTTTTTATATTAAAGAAATGACTTTTTAATTGTTGGTCGTGAGTAGAAACGTTGAAAACAGTTGAAAATATCAGCTTTTTCTCATTATATTCCAATTTTTATTTTTTTTATTTTTATTTTTTTACATGTAAGAGAGAGGAAACATGCTCAAACTATAAGTCAACTTGTTTTTAAACGTACAAATTGTTTTTTTTACTTGCAAATATGATTTTTTTTTATACAAACCCCGTTTCCATATGAGTTGGTAAATGGTGTTAGATGTAAATATAAACAAAATACAATGATTTGCAAATCATTTCCAACCCATATTCAGTTGAAAATGCTACAAAAACAACATATTTGATGTTCAAACTGATAAACATTTTCTTTTTTGCAAATAATCATTAACTTTAGAATTTGATGCCAGCAACACGTGACAAAGAAGTTGGGAAAGGTGGCAATAAATACTGATAAAGTTGAGGAATGCTCATCAAACACTTATTTGGAACATCCCACTGGTGAGCAGGCAAATTGGGAACAGGTGGGTGCCATGATTGGGTATAAAAGCAGATTCCATGAAATGCTCAGTCGTTCACAAACAAGGATGGGGCGAGGGTCACCACTTTGTCAACAAATGCCTGAGCAAATTCTTGAACAGTTTAAGAACAACCTTTCTCAACCAGCTATTGCAAGGAATTTAGGGATTTCACCATCTACGCTCCGTAATATCATCAAAGGGTTCAGAGAATCTGGAGAAATCACTGCACGTAAGCAGCTAAGCCCGTGACCTTCCGTCCCTCAGGCTGCACTGCATCAACAAGCCACATCGGTGTGTAAAGGATATCACCACATGGGCTCAGGAACACTTCAGAAACCCACTGTCAGTAACGACAGTCGGTCGCTACATCTGTAAGTGCAAGTTAAAACTCTCCTATGCAAGGCGAAAACCGTTTATCAACAACACCCGGAAATGTCGTCGGCTTCGCTGGGCCCGAGCTCATCTAAGATGGACTGATACAAAGTGGAAAAGTGTTCTGTGGTCTGACGAGTCCACATTTCAATTTTTTTTTGGAAACTGTGGACGTCCGAAGAGGAAAAGAACCATCCTGATTGTTCTAGACACATAGTGTAAAAGCCAGCATGTGTGATGGTATGGGGGTGTATTAGTGGCCAAGACATGGGTAACTTACACATCTGTGAAGGCGCCATTAATGCTGAAAGGTACATACAGCTTTTGGAGCAACATACGTTGCCATCCAAGCAACGTTACCATGGACGCCCCTGCTTATTTCAGCAAGACAATGCCAAGCCACGTGTTACATCAACGTGGCTTCATAGTAAAAGAGTGCGGGTACTAGACTGGCCTGCCTGTAGTCCAGACCTGTCTCCCATTGAAAATGTGTGAAGCCTAAAATAGCACAAGGGAGACCCCCGGACTGTTGAACAACTTAAGCTGTACATTAGGGATGTCCGATAATGGCTTTTTGCCGATATCTGATATTCCGATATTGTCCAACTCTTTAATTACAGATACCGATATCAACCGATACCGATATCAACCGATATATACAGTTGTGGAATTAACACATTATTATGTCTAATTTGGACAACCAGGTATGGTGAAGATAAGGTACTTTTTAAAAAAAATTATACAATAAAATAAGATAAATAAATTAAAAACATTTTCATGAATAAAAAAGAAAGTAAAACAATATAAAAACAGTTACATAGAAACTAGTAATTAATGAAAATTAGTAACATTAACTGTTAAAGGTTAGTACTATTAGTGGAGCAGCAGCACGCACAACCATGTGTGCTTACGGACTGTATCCCTTGCAGACTGTATTGATATATATTGATATATAATGTAGGAACCAGAATATTAATAACAGAAAGAAACAACCCTTTTGTGTGAATGAGGGAGGGAGGTTTTTTGGGTTGGTGCATTAATTGTAAGTGTATCTTGTGTTTTTTATGTTGATTTAATTAAAAAAATAAAAATAAAAAATAAAAAAAACGATACCAATAATAAAAAAAACGATACCGATAATTTCCGATATTACATTTTAACGCATTTACATCCCTACTGTTCATCAAGCAAGAATGGGAAAGAATTCCACCTGAGAAGCTTCAAAAATGTGTCTCCTCACTTCCCAAACCTTTACTGAGTGTTGTTAAAAGGAAAGGCCATGTAACACAGTGGCGAACATGCCCTTTCCCAACTACTTTGGCACGTGTTGCAGCCATGACATTCTAAGTTAATTATTATGTGCAAAAAAAAAAGAAAAAAGTTTATGAATTTGAACATCAAATATGTTGTCTTTGTAGTGCATTCAACCGAATATGGCTTGAAAATGATTTGCAAATCATTGTATTCCGTTTATATTCACATCTAACACCATTTCCCAACTCATATGGAAACAGGGTTTGTATATATATATATATATATATATATATATATATATATATGTATATATATATATATATATATATATATATATATATATATACAAACCCTGTTTCCAAATGACTTTTTAATTGTTGGTCTTGAGTAGAAACGTTGAAAATAGTTGAAAATATCAGCTTTTTCTCATTATATTCCAATTTTTTTTTTTTTTTTTTTTTTTTTTTTTACTCCCCCCTGTAAGAATAGAATAATTCTTTATTTAAGGCCGTCAGAGCTACTGTTATTTGCGCATGGTGCCGTCCGCCAAAACTATAAAAGAAGAAGAAGCAGGTTGGGGGGGGTAAAATGGCGGACGGAAGTGAGAGGAAACAAGTTCAACCTGTAAGTGAACCTGTTTTTAAACATGCCAATCGTTTTTTTACTCGCAAATCTTTTTTTTATATTTTTAAATAAATGACTTTTAAATTGTTGGTCGTGAGTAGAAACGTTAAACATGTCAGCTTTTTCACATTTTATTCCAATTGTTATCCTGTTTTCTTTGACTTTTTCCCCCCTGTAAGAATAGAACAATTCTTTATTTAAGGCCGATAGAGCTACTGTTATTTGCGCATGGTGCCGTCCGCCAAAACTTTAAAAGAAGAAGAAGCTGGTTGGGGAGTAAAATGGCGGATGTAAGAGAGAGAAAACATGCTCAAACTATAAGTCAACTTGTTTTTAAACGTGCAAATTGTTTTTTTTAATTGCAAATATGATTTTTTTTTATATTAAAGAAATGACTTTTTAATTGTTGGTCGTGAGTAGAAACGTTGAAAATTGTTGAAAAAATATCAGCTTTTTCTCATTATATTCCAATTTTTATTTTTTTATTTTTTTACTCCCCCCTGTAAGAATACAATAATTATTTATTTAAGGCCGATAGAGCTACTGTTATTTGCGCATGGTGCCGTCCACCAAAACTATAAAAGAAGAAGAAGCAGGTTGGGGGAGTAAAATGGCGGACGGAAGTGAGAGGAAACAAGTTCAACCTGTAAGTAAACCTGTTTTTAAACATGCCAATCATTTTTTTACTCGCAAATCTTTTTTTTAATTATTAAATAAATGACTTTTAAATTGTTGGTCGTGAGTGGAAATGTTAAACATGTCAGCTTTTTCACATTATATTCCAATTTTTATCCTGTTTTCTTTGACTTTTTCCCCCCTGTAAGAATATAACAATTATTTATTTAAGGCCGATAGAGCTACTGTTATTTGCGCATGGTGCCGTCCGCCAAAACTATAAAAGAAGAAGAAGCAGGTTTGGGAGTAAAATGGCGGATGTAAGAGAGAGGAAACATGCTATATATATATATATATATATATATATATATATATATATATATATATATATATATATATATATATATATATATATATATATATATATATATATATATATATATATATATATATACATATATATAAGAAATACTTGAATTTCAGTGAATTCTAGCTATAAATATACTCCTCCCCCTTAACCCCGCCTTTGGCCCCGCCCACCTCAAAACCTTCCCACCCCCCAAATCTCCCGAATTTGGAGGTCTCAAGGTTGGCAAGTACGCCATAAGCACCAATCCAGCTTGCACGTGGAGGCGCTACTGCACTCGTTTTCGAGCAGGAAGTGCCAACAAGCGCCGTTTCCTGTCAAGGAAATTGCCGGGCGCTGGCAGCTGGGCACACAAGGCGAGATCACACGGAATGGAGAAGAAAGAGTGCTTCACGCTGGACTGTAACTTAGATACGTGCTTTGGGGGAGAAAAGAGAAGGCTATGGATTTTAATCCGTCAGTCGATAAAGGTCAGCGCTTTATTCCGCGGCCCCACATCAAAGTGTAAATCCGCTGATTGCGGGCCCGTGAATGGCGAGACAACAAGGCTCCATTTGTGGCGCCTTTCTATGGCGCAGTGTGCGGAGGACCCCGCGTGCGCGCCGCCATAATACGGGGACTTTCTATCCGGGGACCCCCCCCCCCCCTACCCCCGGATCAATGGGCTGCGTGACCTTTGCATTGTGCCGCCAGCGTGGCCTGTGATGTCACGCCATCCATCCAGCGGCCCACTTAAAGGCTGAAAGGAAGGGCCCGCACCTTCCTCCCACTGAGACACAGAAAAAGGCGGCATGAAAGGCGTCGGAGGAAAATGTATCCACCTGAATCGGGACGGGAGACTCGCCAAGATGGCTCCCGCTCGCCGCCGCCGAGTCAGCGTTTTGGGGAAGGTTGCGGGGTCTTGTCGGCCGACTGGGGTGTTATTATCTATTCCTCTTTTTCCTACTTTGGGGGCCTTTTCGATATTGTGTCATTTTGTACACAAAAGTCAAAAACATTTAATATTTAAAGACAAATTATAGGTATATTATTATTAGAGATGTCCAATATCGGCCGATAAATGCTTTAAAATTATTTGTATCGTTTTTTTAAATTATCGGTATCGGTGTTTCTTTTTTTTTCTTCTTTTTTTAAAAATTAAATCAACATAAAAAACATTATATATCAATATATATCAATAAATTCTGCAAGGGATACAGTCCGTAAGCACACATGATTGTGCGTGCTGCTGGTCCACTAATAGTACTAACCTTTAACAGTTAATTTTACTCATTTTCATTAATTTCTATGTAACAGTTTTTAAATTGTTTTACTTTCTTTTTTATTCAAGAAAATGTTTTTAATTTATTTATCTTATTTTATTTTTTTATTTTTTTTAAAAAGGACCTTATCTTCACCATACCTGGTTGTCCAAATTAGGCATAATAATGTGTTAATTGCACGACTGTATGTATCGGTATCGGTTGATATCGGTATCGGTAATTAAGAGTTGGACAATATCGGAATATCGGATATCGGCAAAAAAGCCATTATCGGACATCACCTAATTATTAGTAACTATCACTTGTTTTTCATAATATTTTCATTTGTTGGCTGTTTTTTTCTTACATTTTCCGTGATCATGATAATAAACTGCATGCGTAACTGCATGGGTGTCAAAAGTCGTGCCTGTTCAAAAATAATCCTGTTCAGTTACACATTTGTTGTTGTAATTTTTGTAATTATTTTTAGCATTCCTTTTATTACTTAAATACCTAACTAACTCAACTTTGTTTATATATATTTTTATTTTATTTTATTTCCATTTTGGAACGCTTCTAATATTTTGTATCAGGTTGTCTAAAAAACAAGAATGTGGGGGCCATTTTGATATTATATGATTTTGTAAACAAAAGTCAAAAATATTTATTATTTAAAGACAAATTATAGGTATATTATTATTAATTATCACTTGTTTCTCATAGTATTATCATTTGTTGGCTCTTTTTTTCTTACATTTTCCGTGATCATGATAATAAACTGCATGCGTAACTGCATGGGTGTCAAAAGTCGTGCCTGTTCAAAAATAATCCTGTTCAGTTACACATTTGTTGTTGTAATTTTTGTAATTATTTTTAGCATTCCTTTTATTACTTAAATACCTAACTAACTCAAATGTGTTTACATTTTTTTTATTGTATTTTATTTCCATTTTCAACGCTTCTAATATTTTATTCAGGTTGTCTAAAAAACAAGAATGTGGGGGCCATTTTGATATTGTGTCATTTTGTAAACAAAAGTCAAAAACATTTGTTATTTAAAGACAAATTATAGGTATATTATTATTAATTATCACTCGTTTCTCATAATATTCTCATTTGTTGGCTCTTTTTTTTACGTTTTCCGTGATCATGATAAAAAACTGCATGCGTAACTGCATGGGTGTCAAAAGTCGTGCCTGTTCAAACATAATCCTGTTCAGTTACACATTTGTTGTTGTAATTTTTGTAATTATTTTTAGCATTCCTTTTATTACTTAAATACCTAACTAACTCAACTTTGTTTATATATATTTTTTTAATTTTATTTCCATTTTGGAACGCTTCTAATATTTTATATCTGGTTGTCTAAAAAACAAGAATGTGGGGGCCATTTTGATATTATATCATTTTGTAAACAAAAGTCAAAAACATTTATTATTTAAAGACAAATTATAGGTAAATTATTATTAATTATCACTTTTTTCTCATAATATTCTCATTTGTTGGCTCTTTTTTTCTTACTTTTTCCGTGATCATGATAATAAACACAATAGTATGATTGCGTAACTGTATGGGTGTCAAAAGTTGTGCCTGTACAAACATATTAATGTTCAATTACACATTTGTTGTTGACATTTTTCTAATTATTTTAGCATTCCTTGCATTACTTAAATACCTAACTAACTCAACTTTGTTTATATATTTTTTTTAAATTGTATTTCCATTTTGGAACGCTTCTAATATTTTATATCAGGTTGTCTAAAAAACAAGAATGTGGGGCCATTTTGATATTATATCATTTTTTTAAACAAAAGTCAAAAATATTTATTATTTAAAGACAAATTATAGGTATATTATTATTATTAATTATCACTTGCTTCTCATAGTATTCTCATTCGTTGGCTCTTTTTTTCTTGCATTTTCCGTGATCATGATAATAAACTGCATGCGTAACTGCATGGGTGTCAAAAGTCGTGCCTGTTCAAAAATAATCCTGTTCAGTTACACATTTGTTGTTGTAATTTTTGTAATTATTTTTAGCATTCATTTTATTACTTAAATACCTAACTAACTCAACTTTGTTCATTATTTTTTTTTTTTTTTTATTTCCATTTTGGAACGCTTCTAATATTTTATATCAGGTTGTCTAAAAAACAAGAATGTGGGGGCCATTTTGATATTGTGTCATTTTGTAAACAGAAGTCAAAAACATTTATTATTTAAAGACACACTATAGGTATATTATTATTATTAATTATCACTTGTTTCTCATAATATTCTCATTTGTTGGCTCTTTTTTCTTACATTTTCCGTGATCATGATAATAAACTGCATGCGTAACTACATGGGTGTCAAAAGTCGTGCCTGTACAAAAATATTAATGTTCGATTACACATTTGTTGTTGTAGTTTTTCTAATTATTTTTAGCATTCCTTTCATCAATATTCTTTTTATTTTATTTTAATTCCATTTTGGAACACTTCTAATATTTTATATCAAAATACAAATATTTTAATTGTGCGAAAATAAAACATTTCAGTGACACATTGAACAGTGTTTATTATTGTGGTAATTATTCAAATTGATAAGTTAATATTTTTTAATTGAATAACCACATATTTTTATTTTATTTTAGATAATGTCTTAGATCTGGCATGTCCAAATGTTTTCCATCGAGGGTTGCGTACTGAAAATTCAAAGTAGGTAGAGGCAATTTTTATAAATGTTTTTAAATAAAAAAAAAATGCTAAAAATGGATATTATAAATATTTAAAGACGCAAATTTGTGTAAAAGGTGCTTAAATGTATCATTATTTATTATTAGTTTAAAAATGTCAAGTTTTTATCATTATATTCACATTTTTTGCTGATTTTTTTTTCAAAGTTATTTTTTTAATTGAATAACCACATATTTGTATTTTATTTTAGATAATATCTTAGATCTGGTGTGTCTAAACGTTTTCCACCAAGAGTCACGTACTGAAAATTCATAGTAGGTAGAAGCAATTTTTATTATTATTATTTATTTTATTTTTTTTCCACCAAGGGTTGCATACTAAAACTTCATAGTAGGTAGGGGCCATTTTTATTTTAATTTTTTAATTTATTTGTTTAATTTATGTTTTCCACCAAGGGTTGCATACTGAAACTTCATAGTAGGTAGGGGCCATTTTTATTTGAGATTTTTTATTTATTCATTTTTTTTATGTTTTCCACCAAGGGTTGCATACTGAAACTTCATAGTAGGTAAGGGCCATTTTTATTTAAATTTTTATATATATATTTTTTATGTTTTCCACTAAGAGTTGCGTACTGAAAATTCAAAGTAGGTAGAGGCAATTTTTATAATTTTTTTTTAATTTAAAAAAAAAAATGCTAAAAATGGATATTAGAAATATATAAACACACAACTTTCTGTAAAAGGTGCTTAAGTGTATCATTATTTATTATTAGCTTAAAAATGTCAAGTTTATATCATTATATTCAAATGTTTTGCTGTTTTTTTTCAAAGTTATTTTTTAATTGACTAGGTAGGGGCCATTTTTATTGGAATTTTAAGGGTCACGTACTGAAAATTCATAGTAGGTAGAAGCAATTTTTATTATTATTATTGATGTTATTTTTTTTCCACCAAGGGTTGCATACTGAAATTTCATAGTAGGTAGAAGGAATTATTATTATTATTATTATTATTATTTTTCCACCAAGGGTTGCATACTGAAACTTCATAGTAGGTAGGGGCCATTTTTATTTGAGATTTTTTATTTATTAATCTTTTTTTATGTTTTCCACTAAGGGTTGCATACTGAAACTTCATAGTAGGTAGGGGCCATTTTAATTACAATTATTTTTTATTTTTTTTATGTTTTCCACTACTGAAAACTCAAAGTAGGTAGAGGCAATTTTTATAATTTTTTTTAAATTTAAAAAAAAAATGCTAAAAATGGATATTATAAATATTTAAAGACATAACTTTCTGTAAAAGGTGCTTAAGTGTATCATTATTTATTATTAGCTTAAAAATGTCAAGTTTATATCATTATATTCAAATGTTTTGCTGTTTTTTTTCAAAGTTATTTTTTAATTGACTAGGTAGGGGCCATTTTTATTGGAATTTTAAGGGTCACGTACTGAAAATTCATAGTAGGTAGAAGCAATTTTTATTATTATTATTTATGTTATTTTTTTTCCACCAAGGGTTGCATACTGAAATTTCATAGTAGTTTATAAACATTTTTTAGTAGGGTTAGTATGAAAATGTCAGCTTTTTCTCATTACATTCCGATTAATTTTATTTTTTTCTAACATTTTCACTGTAGTTTTTTTGCGACAACATGCTGCGGGCCCACAAAACTGGGTCTGCGGGCCGCGAGAGTCCCCGGGGCCGCACCTTGGCCGTCCACTGTTGAAATGAAAGGCGGAGAAAAGAGGAGCCCTCTCATTGTCCCCCCGTGAAAGGTCCGGTTTGTGGCGCTGGCAGCTGGTAGGTCCCCGCCTGTAAAGAAGATGGAGCGCCTTCACACCGTTGTGGAGTGGCCCTGAATGGAAATCTAAAGAGGGAGGCGTGAACCATTTGTTTTGCCATGTTTGTGTTTGCTGTCAACATGTCTGTCTGTGTTGTGGGGCGGCCCCCTTTTTATCGCAGAAGACACCCACCGTGTCGTCGTCCTCCCCCCCCCCCAGCCAAAGTCCACCGTGGGGAAGGACGGCGCCCCGAAAAGGGAGCCATCTTTGTGGCGGCGACAGATGTTGTAATTGCCCGCTGATGGATCACATGTCCGAGACATCATTAGGGTCCGCTCGGAGGGGGCGGGACGGAAGGGGTTAACGTTTGGACTCAGGCGGGTACGAGGGAGGGGGGGGGGGGGGGGGTTGGGGTCCCTTACATCAGCCTTTTGACTGCGGTCTCGGAGGTTAATCATGTGATTGGCCACGCGTCAGAGGAGACAGCGTGGGGATAAAGGAGCCTGGCCTCGGTGTGATGGCATGAAACGCCTGAAAGAAACTAAACAAACCTTCATGGTGGACTTTGAAGGTGGATAAAACCCGCTGATGAACCACGGACACATGCACATGCTCCCACAACCCTGCACTATCATGCCACCTTTCCACATGCTCCCACAACCCTGCACCATCATGCCACCTTTCCATATAGAAAAATGCCCACATCACTCAAAATCCAGTCCGCATTTTCTCTGCGACCTTGCTTGCGGTCCTGCAGGTGTACGAAGCACATTAGCACACAGCACTGCAGAACAAGAACCTTGTGTCTGCAATTGTAAATAATTGTGTCTTTAAGTTTTGTGTTTCTTGTAGAATCTATATAAAATAATATGCATTAGCCTATTGTTAAAATAATGGAAAAAACATCATTAAATATATTTGTTTTATTGTATTGTTACATTAATAGCTGTTGTATTATTATAGGATGGCTTGTTAAACATTTCATAGGATTTTCAGAGGGAGGAAAAACCAAGACATTTAATATAAAATGAATAAATACATAAGAAGAAAAAGAAAAAAAATGGTTAAAAGCCATCGTCCCGGGGAGCATTTAATTTCGTCCCGAGCATTTTTTTTACCGTCCCCGGGATGACGGGACTACGTTAATCTCAAGCCCTGGAAGTAACATTTTATTGTTTGCATTATTTGTTTCAGCATTGCACTTTGAAGATGGTCCCTCAGCTCTTTGACAGCTTCGGCTCTTTTTCAGATCAGCAGACGGACTCTAAATCTTTCTTATTTTTAGTATATCTAAACGTTTCTCATTTCTATTCAGACTTCCATATATATTTAATTTCTTTAACGGCTTGCCATAATAAAAATATATAAATATATTATATACAAGCCAAATTATCCCAATCCAGATATTACTTTAATTCAAGTAATTAAGTAATATTTCCAGGGCTTGAATTTACAACCATTTTAGTCACATATGTGCCCAAAATGTAATCTGTGCAACTTCAAAATATTTGGGAACAAACAATTATTGTATTGTGAGCGAAAGTCATGGCATTAGCTTCTATGTTGAATAACATAGAGGCTAATGCCACCACTTTCATTGTGTTTCAGTGTATCTTGAAGGATCATGCAAGTCATTGTTTCTTGTTGATGCTGTAAACAAAATGTCACTGTGCAAACCCATGTTTGTTGTTGTACTGAACACACATTGAAAATAAACCCACTGAAATAATAAATAATAACAATGAATCATTTCTAAGTCTTTGTTAGTCGTTTGTGAAGTTTTGTGCTCGTGCGCTACGTTCGCTCGCATCCTGTGCATCTCCTGGGGGCTAAGCCCCTCCTGTCCTTAAAAGCTAGTGACGCCCCTGCTCCCAAACAACCCCGCACCATCACGCCACCTTTCCACATGCTCCCACACAACCCCGCACCATCATGCCACCTTTCACAACTCTCAAGAAACCATTTCCAATGTTTAAAGTTTGCCCGTATTTAAGCCACACCCGCCAAAATATATTTCCGTAGGTTAGCCGCACCCGACTACATACAAAATGTCCTGTAAATGTTTATTTACCGACCTTAATTGTTTCCAAACATTGTTTGTAACAGGGCAGTAGAAGGGCTGATCAAACAAAACAGAAGTCATCGTCATGGACCCAGGTCGCGTACTAAAAATTCATAGTAGGTAGGGGTGATTTTTATTTTTTGTATTTAAAAAATATTTTCCAAGTAGGGGCCATTTTTATATATTTTTTTAATTTAAAAAAAAATTTCAAACAAGGGTTGCATACTGAAAATACATAGTAAGGTAGGGGCCATTGATATACATATATATATATATATATATATATATATATATATATATATATATATATATATATATATATATATATATATATATATATATATATATATATATATATATATATATATATATATATATATATATATATATATATATATATATATATATATATATATATATATATATATATATATATATATATATATTTATTTATTTTTTTATTTTTTTCCACCAAGGGTTGCATACTGAAAATACACAGTAGGTAGGGGCCACTTTTATATATTTTATTTTTATTTTTATTTTTTTAAATATTTACCAACAAGGGATGCATACTAAAAACACATAGTAGATAGGGGCCATATATATATATATATATATATATATATATATATATATATATATATATATATATATATATATATATATATATATATATATATATATATATATATATATATATATATATATATATATTTTTTTTTTTTTTTAATTTTATTTCTTTCTTTTTTTTTTCAAACATTGTTTGTAACACGGCAGTAAAACGGCTAATCAAACAAAAAAACAGTCCAAGTCATGGACCCGGTTGCTTACGGAAAATTCATGGTAGATAGGGGCCATTTTAATATGTTTTTTTTATTTTAAAAATGTTTTCCACCAAGGGTTGCATACTGAAAATTCATAGTAGGAAGGGGCTAATTTCATAAATTTTGTGTTTTATTTAAAACATATTTTCCACTAAAATTCATAGTAGGTAGGGGCCATTTTTATTTTTTTTATTTAAAAAAAAGAAGTTTTTCACCAAGGTTTGCATACTAAAAAATCATAGTAGATAGGGGCAATTTTTATATATATTTGTTTTTATTCAAAAAAATATTTTCCACCAAGGGATGCGTACTAAGAATACATAGTAGGTATAGAGGTCATTTTTATCTTTTTTTTTTTTTTTTATTAAAAAAAATGTCTTCCACCAAGGGTTGCATACTGAAAAATCATAGTAGCTCGGGCCATTTTTATATATATATATTTTTTTATAATTAAAAAAAAAAAAATTTTCCACCAAGGGTTGCATACTAAAAATACATAGTAGGTAAGGGCCATTTATTTATATATATATATATATATATATATATATATATATATATATATATATATATATATATATATATATATATATATATATATATATATATATATATATATACATATATATATATATATATATATATATATATATATATATATATATATATATATATATATATATATATATATATATATATATATATATATATATATATATATATATATATATATATATATATATATACCTTTTATTTTATTTAGCTACTTTTGCATACCTATGCCCCGGAGTCATGAAACTTACTTTTCACCTTCTAACTACCGGCAGCTTCTCAGTTTAACTTGTGCATGTTATCGTCTTGCTCATTTCCGCTAGCATGCTAACTTGCCAATTGCTATCGTTTCCATGCTAACCTTTTATTTTATTCAGCTAATTTTGCATACGTATGCCCCGGAGTCATAAAACGTTGTACTTTTCGCCTTCTAACTGCCGGCAGCTTTTCAGCTTAACTTGTGCATTTTATCGTCTTGCTCATTTCCGCTAGCATGCTAACGTTTTTGGCCAACTGTTAGCATGCTATCGTTAGCACGCTAACCTTTTATTTTATTTAGCTACTTTTGCATACCTATGCCCCGGAGTCATGAAACTTACTTTTCACCTTCTAACTACCGGCAGCTTCTCAGTTTAACTTGTGCATTTTATCGTCTAGCTCATTTCCGCTAGCATGCTAACTTGCCAATTGCTATCGTTTGCATGCTAACCTTTTATTTTATTTAGCTAATTTTGCATACGTATGCCCCGGAGTCATAAAACTTTGTACTTTTCGCCTTCTAACTGCCGGCAGCTTTTCAGCTTAACTTGTGCATTTTATCGTCTTGCTCATTTCCGCTAGCATGCTAACGTTTTTGGCCAACTGTTAGCATGCTATCGTTAGCACGCTAACCTTTTATTTTATTTAGCTACTTTTGCATACCTATGCCCCGGAGTCATGAAACTTACTTTTCACCTTCTAACTACCGGCAGCTTCTCAGTTTAACTTGTGCATTTTATCGTCTAGCTCATTTCCGCTAGCATGCTAACTTGCCAATTGCTATCGTTTGCATGCTAACCTTTTATTTTATTTAGCTAATTTTGCATACGTATGCCCCGGAGTCATAAAACTTTGTACTTTTCGCCTTCTAACTACTGGCAGCTTTTCAGTTTAACTTGTGCATTTTATCGTCTTGCTCATTTCCGCTAGCATGCTAACTTTTTTTGGCCAACTGCTATCGTTTGCATGCTAACCTTTTATTTGATTTAGCTAATTTTGCATACGTGTGACCCGGAGTCATAAAACTTTGTACTTTTCGCCTTCTAACTGCCGGCAGCTTTTCAGCTTAACTTGTGCATTTTATCATCTTGCTCATTTCCGCTAGCATGCTAACTTTTTTGGCCAATGGTTAGCATGCTAACCTTTTATTCTATTTAGCTAATTTTGCATACGTATGCCCCAGAGTCATAAAACGTTGTACTTTTCGCCTTCTAAGTACCGGAAGCTTTTCAGTTTAACTTGTGCATTTTATCGTCTTGCTCATTTCCGCTAGCATGCTAACGTTTTTGGCCAACTGTTAGCATGCTATCGTTAGCACGCTAACCTTTTATTTTATTTAGCTACTTTTGCATACCTATGCCCCGGAGTCATAAAACTTACTTTTCGCCTACTATCTACCGGCAACTTTTCAGTTTAACTTGTGCATTTTATCGTCTTGCTCATTTCCGCTAGCATGCTAACTTTTTTTGGCCAACTATTAGCATGCTAAACTTTTATTTTATTTAGCTAATGTTGCATACGTATGCCTCGGAGTCATAAAACTTTTTTACTTTTCCTCTTCTAACTGCCGGCAGCTTTTCAGCTTAACTTGTGCATTTTATCGTCTTGCTCATTTCCGCTAGCATGCTAACTTTTTAGGCCAACTGTTAGCATGCTATCGTTAGCATGGTAACCTTTTTATGTTATTTAGCTAATTTTACATATGCGTGCTCTGGAGTCATAAAATGTTGTACTTTTCGCTATCTAACTATGCTAACGCATGCTAACGTTAGCTTTTTGGTTTCTGAAGAAGCCGTCCAGATTCAGCCGTTTCAGGCAGCGATAATCACAAATTTAAAAAAAAAGGAAAATTCTGCTAAATCCTGCCGGGACACGTTTGTTTGCACATGCCATTGGATGGTGTTAGGCCCCGCCCCCCCCAACGCAAACATTAAAAGCTCCCCAGAGGTCAATTAAGGGCGAAGCAGGAGCGTTGAAATTAAAGTACTTTACTCCTTAATTCAATTACTTCATGCCATGTTTTGTTGGCCTTCTGCGAGTGTCAAACATGGTAATAACGGTTTTGCTCATTAACCCGCAAACGTGGGCGGTTTAGGCGTCTCCCGGCCACGCCGCTCCTCCCGGTTTGGAAAAAAAAATGTCGTGATCAAACGCGTTTGATTCGCTTTCTGCTTCCCCATCAAACGGCCACGTTTGAAGTCAAAATGGTCATTTTCATCTTCTGCCAAGACGCCCCCTCTTTGCCCCCCCCCCCCTCACCCCCCCGATCCGTCTCGCACTCCAGACATTATGCAAATGAAGCCGTCACATGTTTTCTGCGGCGCCACTTTAGGTTTCGACAATAGCAGGCGTGTAATCCCCGTGTGGCGCCGCCTCTCAGGTGCGGCACCTTTCAACATCGAGTCTTTTTTCCCGCCCGTAATCACCTTCCCGCCATCTCGTCAGGCGAGGGGGGATGGGGGGGGGGGGGGTCACCTTCCGGAAACCTCGGCTAGCCGCTAAGCCGCCCTTTGAGGCGGAGACAAAGCCGGCGAGCGTGGCGGAAAAACCAGCTCCGGAAAAGAAACAGGAGCTAATGAAAACCGGAGCAGGAGGTCCTGCTGCTTGTAAAAGCTTATAGATGATGCTAACGTTAGCATGCTAACATTAGCATGCTAAAGTTAGCATGCTAACAGTTAGCATGTGTCACGTACCAATGATTCTGAGGTGTTACGGCAGCAAACTAAGCTAAAACAGTTTGTGTCGGGCACAAAATTAATTGACCCGGCTGTCAATGTTGTGCAAAAAGGTTAGCATGCTAGCGGAAATGAGCAAGACGATAAAATGCACGAGTTAAACTGAAAAGCTGCCGGTAGTTAGAAGGTGAAAAGTAAGTTTTATGACTCCGGGGCATAGGTATGAAAAAGTAGCTAAATAAAATAAAAGGTTAGCGTGCTAACGATAGCATGCTAACAGTTGGCCAAAAACGTAAGCATGCTAGCGGAAATGAGCAAGATGATAAAATGCACAAGTTAAGCTGAAAAGCTGCCGGCAGTTAGAAGGCGAAAAGTACAACGTTTTATGACTCTGGGGCATACGTATGCAAAATTAGCTAAATAGAATAAAAGGTTAGCATGCTAACCGTTGGCCAAAAAAGTTAGCATGCTAGCGGAAATGAGCAAGACGATAAAATGCACAAGTTAAACTGAAAAGCTGCCGGCAGTTAGAAGGCGAAAAGTACAACGTTTTATGACTCCGGGGCATGCGTATGCAAAATTAGCTAAATAAAATAAAAGGTTAACATGCTAACAGTTGGCCAAAAAAGTTAGCATGCTAGCGGAAATGAGCAAGACGATAAAATGCACGAGTTAAACTGAAAAGCTGCCGGCAGTTAGAAGGCAAAAAGTACAACGTTTTATGACTCCGGGGCATACGTATGCAAAATTAGCTAAATAAAATAAAAGGTTAGCATGCTAACAGTTGGCCAAAAAAAGTTAGCATGCTAGCGGAAATGAGCAAGACGATAAAATGCACAAGTTAAACTGAAAAGCTGCCGGTAGTTAGAAGGCAAAAAGTGCAACGTTTTATGACTCCGGGGCATACGTATGCAAAATTAGCTAAATAAAATAAAAGGTTTGCATGCTAACAGTTGGCCAAAAAAGTTAGCATGCTAGCGGAAATGAGCAAGACGATAAAATGCACGAGTTAAACTGAAAAGCTGCCGGCAGTTAGAAGGCAAAAAGTACAACGTTTTATGACTCCGGGGCATACGTATGCAAAATTAGCTAAATAAAATAAAAGGTTAACATGCTAACAGTTGGCCAAAAAATTTAGCATGCTAGCGGAAATGAGCAAGACGATAAAATTCACGAGTTAAACTGAAAAGCTGCCGGCAGTTAGAAGGCAAAAAGTACAACGTTTTATGACTCCGGGGCATACTAATGCAAAATTAGCTAAATAAAATAAAAGGTTAGCATGCTAACAGTTGGCCAAAAAAAGTTAGCATGCTAGCGGAAATGAGCAAGACGATAAAATGCACAAGTTAAACTGAAAAGCTGCCGGCAGTTAGAAGGCAAAAAGTGCAACGTTTTATGACTCCGGGGCATACGTATGCAAAATTAGCTAAATCAAATAAAAGGTTAGCATGCTAACAGTTGGCCAAAAAAGTTAGCATGCTAGCGGAAATGAGCAAGACGATAAAATGCACGAGTTAAACTGAAAAGCTGCCGGCAGTTAGAAGGCAAAAAGTACAACGTTTTATGACTCCGGGGCATACGTATGCAAAATTAGCTAAATAAAATAAAAGGTTAGCATGCTAACAGTTGGCCAAAAAAGTTAGCATGCTAGCGGAAATGAGCAAGACGATAAAATGCACGAGTTAAACTGAAAAGCTGCCGGCAGTTAGAAGGCAAAAAGTACAACGTTTTATGACTCTGGGGCATACGTATGCAAAATTAGCTAAATAAAATAAAAGGTTACCATGCTAACAGTTGGCCAAAAAATTTAGCATCCTAGCGAAAATGAGCAAGACGATAAAATGCACGAGTTAAACTGAAAAGCTGCCGGCAGTTAGAAGGCAAAAAGTGCAACGTTTTATGACTCCGGGGCATACGTATGCAAAATTAGCTAAATAAAATAAAAGGTTCGCATGCTAACAGTTGGCCAAAAAAAGTTAGCATGCTAGCGGAAATGAGCAAGACGATAAAACGCACGAGTTAAACTGAAAAGCTGCCGGCAGTTAGAAGGCAAAAAGTACAACGTTTTATGACTCCGGGGCATACGTATGCAAAATTAGCTAAATAAAATAAAAGGTTAGCATGCTAACAGTTGGCCAAAAAAGTTAGCATGCTAGCGGAAATGAGCAAGATGATAAAATGCACGAGTTAAACTGAAAAGCTGCCGGCAGTTAGAAGGCAAAAAGTACAACGTTTTATGACTCCGGGGCATACGTATGCAAAATTAGCTAAATAAAATAAAAGGTTAGCATGCTAACAGTTGGCCAAAAAAAGTTAGCATGCTAGCGGAAATAAGCAAGACGATAAAATGCACAAGTTAAACTAAAAAGCTGCCGGCAGTTAGAAGGCAAAAAGTACGTTTTATGACTCCGGGGCATACGTATGCAAAATTAGCTAAATAAAATAAAAGGTTAGCATGCTAACAGTTGGCCAAAAAAAGTTAGCATGCTAGCGGAAATGAGCAAGACGATAAAATGCACAAGTTAAACTGAAAAGCTGCCGGCAGTTAGAAGGCAAAAAGTGCAACGTTTTATGACTCCGGGGCATACGTATGCAAAATTAGCTAAATAAAATAAAAGGTTAGCATGCTAACAGTTGGCCAAAAAATTTAGCATGCTAGCGGAAATGAGCAAGACGATAAAATGCACAAGTTAAACTGAAAAGCTGCCGGCAGTTAGAAGGCAAAAAGTATGTTTTATGACTCCGGGGCATACGTATGCAAAATTAGCTAAATAAAATAAAAGGTTAGCATGCTAACAGTTGGCCAAAAAAAGTTAGCATGCTAGCGGAAATGAGCAAGACGATAAAATGCACAAGTTAAACTGAAAAGCTGCCGGCAGTTAGAAGGCAAAAAGTATGTTTTATGACTCCGGGGCATACGTATGCAAAATTAGCTAAATAAAATAAAAGGTTAGCATGCTAACAGTTGGCCAAAAAAAGTTAGCATGCTAGCGGAAATGAGCAAGACGATAAAATGCACAAGTTAAACTGAAAAGCTGCCGGCAGTTAGAAGGCAAAAAGTGCAACGTTTTATGACTCCGGGGCATACGTATGCAAAATTAGCTAAATAAAATAAAAGGTTAGCATGTTAACAGTTGGCCAAAAAAAGTTAGCATGCTAGCGGAAATGAGCAAGACGATAAAATGCACAAGTTAAACTGAAAAGCTGCCGGCAGTTAGAAGGCAAAAAGTACGTTTTATGACTCCGGGGCATACGTATGCAAAATTAGCTAAATAAAATAAAAGGTTAGCATGCTAACAGTTGGCCAAAAAAAGTTAGCATGCTAGCGGAAATGAGCAAGACGATAAAATGCACAAGTTAAACTGAAAAGCTGCCGGCAGTTAGAAGGCAAAAAGTGCAACGTTTTATGACTCCGGGGCATACGTATGCAAAATTAGCTAAATAAAATAAAAGGTTAGCATGTTAACAGTTGGCCAAAAAAAGTTAGCATGCTAGCGGAAATGAGCAAGACGATAAAATGCACAAGTTAAGCTGAAAAGCTGACGTTAGCATGCCGGCAGTTAGAAGGCGAAAAGTGCAACATTTTATAACTACGGGGCACGCGTATGCAAAATTAATTAAATAACAGAAAAGGTTAGCATGCTAGCGATAGCATGCTAACAGTTGGCCAAAAAAGTTAGCATGCTAGCGGAAATGGGCGAAACGCCGATATGCGCAAGTCGAACTGAAATGCTAACATCGGCTTACAGACAGTTAGCATGTGACAACTACCAAACTATGTGACTCTGATGCAGTTGAATGCGAATATAGCTAAATGATAAGCGAGCATGATGATGTTGAAATTTTAGCATGCTAACGTTAGCATGCTAACAGTTAGCATGTGTCACATACCAATGATTCTGAGGTATACGGCAGCAAACTAAGCTAAAAAAGTTAGTGTCGGGTCCAAAATTAATTGACTCGGCTGAAAAAGTTGGGCCAAAAAAGTTAGCATGCTAGCAGAAATGGGCAAAACGCCGATATGCGTAAGTCGAACTGAAATGCTAACATCGGCATACAGACAGTTAGCATGTGACAACTACCAAACTAAGTGACTCTGATGCAATTGAATGCGAATATAGCTAAATTATAAGCGAGCATGATCATTTGGACATTTTAGAATGCTAACGTTAGCATGCTAACATTTAGCATGTGTCACGTACCAATGATTCTGAGTTATACGGCAGCAAACTAAGCTAAAAAAAAGTTAGTGTCGGGTCCAAAATTAATTGACTCGGCTGAAAAAGTTGGGCAAAAAAAGTTAGCATGCTAGCGGAAATGGGCGAAACACCGATATGCGCAAGTCGAACTGAAATGCTAACATCGGCTTACAGACAGTTAGCATGTGACAACTACCAAACTATGTGACTCTGATGCAATTGAATGCGAATATAGCTAAATGATAAGCGAGCATGATAATGTTAAAATTTTAGCATGCTAACGTTAACATGCTAACAGTTAACATGTGTCACGTACCAATGATTCTGAGGTATACGGCAGCAAACTAAGCTAAAAAAGTTAGTGTCGGGTCCAACATTAATTGACTCGGCTGAAAAAGTTGGGCAAAAAAAGTTAGCCTGCTAGCGGAAATGGGCGAAACGCCGATATGCGCAAGTGGAACTGAAATGCTAACATCGGCATACAGACAGTTAGCATGTGACAACTACCAAACTATGTGACTCTGATGCAGTTTAATGCGATTATAGCTAAATGATAAGCGAGCATGATGATGTTGAAATGTTAGCATGCTAACGTTAGCATGCTAACAGTTAGCATGTGTCACATACCAATGATTCTGAGTTATACAGCAGCAAACTAAGCTAAACAATTTTGTGTCGGTTCCAAAATTAATTGACTCGGCTGAAAAAGTTGGGCCAAAAAAGTTAGCATGCTAGCGGAAATGGGCAAAACGCCGATATGCGCAAGTCGGACTGCAATGCTAACACCAGCATACAGACAGTTAGAATGTGACAACTACCAAACTATGTGACTCTGATGCAATTGAATGAGAATATAGCTAAATTATAAGCGAGCATGATCATTTTGACATTTTAGAATGCTAACGTTAGCATGCTAACAGTTAGCATGTGTCACGTACCAATGATTCTGAGGTATACAGCAGCAAACTAAGCTAGGAAAGTTTGTGTCGGGTCCAAAATTAATTGACTCAGCTGAAAAAGTTGGGCCAAAAAAGTTAGCATGCTAGCAGAAATGGGCGAAACACCGATATGCGCAAGTGGAACTGAAATGCTAACATCGGCTTACAGACAGTTAGAATGTGACAACTACCAAACTATGTGACTCTGATGCAATTGAATGAAAATATAGCTAAATGATGAGTGAGCATGATGATGTTGAAATTTTAGCATGCTAACAGTTAGCATGTGTCACGTACGAATAATTCTGAGGTATACGGCCACAGACTAAGCTTAAAAAGTTTGTGTCGGGCACAAAATTAATTGACTCGGCTGAAAACGTTGGGCAAAAAAAGTTAGCATGCTAGCGGAAATGGGCGAAACGCCGATATGCGCAAGTCTGAAATGCTAACATCGGCATACAGACAGTTAGAATGTGACAACTACCAACTATGTGACTCTGATGCAACTGAATGCGAATATAGCTAAATGATAAGCGAGCATGATAATGTTGAAATTTTAGCATGCTAACAGTTAGCATGTGTCACGTACCAATGATTCTGAGGTATACGGCAGCAAACTAAGCTAAAAAAGTTAGTGCCGGGTCCAAAATTAATTGACTCGGCTGAAAAAGTTGGGCAAAAAAATTTAGCATGCTAGCGGAAATGGGCGAAACACCGATATGCGCAAGTCCAACTGAAATGCTAACATCGGCATACAGACAGTTAGCATGTGACAACTACCAAACTATGTGACTCTGATGCAATTGAATGCGAATATAGCTAAATGATAAGCGAGCATGATGATGTTGAAATTTTAGCATGCTAAAGTTAGCATGCTAACAGTTAGCATGTGTCACGTACCAATGATTCTGAGGTATATAGCAGCAAAGTTTCTGTTTTTATTTACATTTATTTATTTATTTATTTATTTATTTATTTATTTTTTTTAAATTTTATTTTATTTTATTTTATTTACTTATTTATTTATTTATTTTTTTTGTTTTTGTTTTTGTTTCTCTACTCGGGCTGTGCCCCGGGCTGATGAACAGTTGGTTGGGGGGGCGCATAATAAATGATAAGCAAGCATGATAATGTTCAAATGTTAGCATGATAATGTTAGCATGCTAACATTATCATGCTAACTTTAGCATGCTAACAGTTAGCATGTGTCACGTACCAATGATTCTGAGGTATTCGGCAGCAAACTAAGCTAACAAAGTTTGTGTCGGGCACAAAATTAATTGACTCGGCTAAAAAGTTGGCTGAAAATGCTAACTGTTAAAATAGTTAAGAGTTAGCATATGTCGAGTTCCAAATGATGCACAACTGCGTAAATACAAAACGTATCCACCATTGACGTGGCTAACACATTCGATTCAATTAATCCTAGGGTAACTGATTGCAAAATTAGCAAAATTTAGTTAGCATGCTCACTAAAAAAGTCGACTCCATGACGAATATGGCCGCTTTCTGGCGTGCTGTTTGTGGTGAAATATGCCTCGTGGAGTCGGGCCGTGATTGATCCGAGGCGTTTTGTGGCCCGGCGGGCCGGCGCCGAGAGAGAGGCGGAGTTTGCAATCAAACAAACACTCCAGCGCCTGATTGTTGACTCGCGTGACGAAAAGCGCGCCTCTGATTGCAATCACTCTGAGCCCGAGGTGGCGACGGCGCAGACGCTGATGGGCAATTAGTCCTGTCTAATTAAACACCATCCTCCACCGTTGTGGCGACAAAAGACAATTGTCAGAAATGTGCTTGATTGTGTACAAATTATACGACTGGGGCGCGTAAAAAACTCGGGCCACATTTCTTTCAAAGAACTCCAAAATGACGTTTAGGTCGAAATTTTGTGAGCCAAATCCCGACTGAAATGCTCACAGTTAGCACGCTGGCCGGATAACGTCAAGTAACAGAAGATATGAACAAAATTAGCTGTAAAAAAAAAAAAAAGCTAGCATGCTAACTGTTAGCATAAGTGAAATACCAAAAATATACGACACTGAAATGTAAACCTGTTATAATAAGCTGGGTGGGGGGGGTGCTAACATGCTAATGTTAGCATGCTAACAAATGCATGCTTGCAGTTAGCATTAGTGAAAATACCAAAAATATATGACACTGAAGTGTATACCTGTTATAATTAGCTAAAAAAGCTAGCATGCCAATGTTTGCATGCTAACAGTACTATGCTAACAATAGCATGCTTACCGTGAGCATTAGTGAATTACCAAAAATATACGACACTGAAGTGTATACCTGTTATATACAGCTAAAAAGCTAGAATGCTAACAGTGCTATGCTAACAATAGCATGCGTACAGTTAGCATTAAAGACATAACAAAAATATGTGACACTGAAGTGTATACCTGTTATAATTAGCTAAATAAAGCTAGCATGCCAATGTTCGCATACAAACAGTACTATGCTAACAATAGCATGATTACAGTGAGCATTAGTGAAAATACCAAAAATATATGACACTGAAGTGTATACCTGTTATAATTAGCTAAAAAAGCTAGCATGCTAATGTTTGCATGCTAACAGTACTATGCTAACAATAGCATGCTTACAGTGAGCATTTGTGAAAATGCCAAAAATATATGACACTGAAGTGTATACCTGTTATATACAGCTAAAAAGCTAGAATGCTAACATTATTATGCTAACAATAGCATGCTAACAGTAAGCATTAAAGACATAACAAAAATATGTGACACTGAAGTGTATACCTGTTATAATTAGCTAAATAAAGCTAGCATGCTAATGTCTGCATGCTAACAGTACTATGCTAACAATAGCATGCTTACAGTGAGCATTAGTGAAAATACCAAAAATATATGACACTGAAGTGTATACCTGTTATAATTAGCTAAAAAAGCTAGCATGCTAATGTTTGCATGCTAACAGTACTATGCTAACAATAGCATGCTTACAGTGAGTATTTGTGAAAATACCAAAAATATATGACACTGAAGTGTATACCTGTTATATACAGCTAAAAAGCTAGAATGCTAACAGTATTATGCTAACAATAGCATGCTTACAGTGAGCATTAAAGACATGCCAAAAATATGTGACACTGAAGTGTATAACTGTTATAATTAGCTAAATAAAGCTAGCATGCTAATGTCTGCATGCTAACAGTACTATGCTAACAATAGCATGCTTACAGTGAGCATTAGTGAAAATACCAAAAATATATGACACTAAAGTGTATGCCTGTTATACACAGCTAATAAGCTAGAATGCTTACAGTATTATGCTAACAATAGCATGCTAACAGTTAGCATTAAAGACATGCCAAAAATATGTGACACTGAAATGTAAACCTGTTATAATTAGCTGAAAAAAAACGCTAGCATGCTAATGTTAACATTCTATGAATTGCATGCTTACAGTTAGCATTAGTGAAAATACCAAAAATATATGACACTAAAGTGTATACCTGTTATAATTAGCTAAAAAAGCTAGCATGCTAATGTTAACATGCTAACAATTGCATGCTTACAGTTAGCATTAGTGAAATACCAAAAATAACTACACTATAGGACTGCTTGTATCGCACATGATATCACACATAAGTAAACACACTGCAGGACTGCTTGTATCACACATGATATCACACATAAGTAAACACACTGCAGGACTGATTGTATCACACATGATATCACACACAATTAAACACACTGCAGGACTGCATGTATCGCACATAATACCGTACACAAACAAACACGCTGCGGGACTGCTTGTATCGCACATGATATCACACAAGTAAAAAAACGCTATAGGACTTCTTGTATCACACACACAAGTAAACACTCTGCAGGACAGCTTGTATCGCACATTATATCACACACACGTAAACATGCTGCAGGACCGCTTGTATCGCACATGATATCACACACAAGTAAACACGCTGCAGGCCCGCTTGTATCGCACACGATATCACACACAAGTAAACACGCTGCAGGACCGCTTGTATCGCACACGATATCACACACAAGTAAACACGCTGCAGTACCGCTTATATCGCACCCGATATCACGCACAAGTAAACACGCTGCAGGACTGCTTGCATCGCACCCGATATCACACACAAGTAAACACACTGCAGGACCGCTTGTATCGCACCCGATATCACACACAAGTAAACACACTGCAGGACTGCTTGTATCGCACACGATATCACACACAAGTAAACACACTGCTTGTATCGCACGCGATATCACACATAAGTAAACACGCTGCAGGACTGCTTGCATCGCACCCGATATCACACACAAGTAGACACGCTGCAGGACCGCTTGTATCGCACACGATATCACAGACAAGTAAACACACTGCTTGTATCGCACCCGATATCACACATAAGTAAACACGCTGCAGGACTGCTTGCATTGCACCCGATATCACACACAAGTAAACACACTGCAGGACCGCTTGTATCGCACACGATATCACACACAAGTAAACACACTGCTTGTATCGCACGCGATATCACACATAAGTAAACACACTGCAGGACCGCTTGTATCGCACACGATATCACACACAAGTAAACACACTGCTTGTATCGCACGCGATATCACACATAAGTAAACACGCTGCAGGACTGCTTGCATCGCACCCGATATCACACACAAGTAAACACACTGCAGGACTGCTTGTATCGCACAGTTTCAGATGCAAGCTGATGTTTGCCGTGCTGATACCAGAGTGATATCCCTATCAGACAAATTAGAGATGATATCATGATGTTATTAACCGTGAAATGTGATTTCGTGCTGCATGTATCGCCTCCGTGGCTTCAGGCGATACGGGGGTCGACAAACTCCCCCGAGCGTGAACAATGGCTGCCTATAATTCTGTCTTTGATGGAGATTTAGCGGGGATGAAGACGCATAAGGAATGAGCGGCCCCGTGTGGCCCCGTGTGGCCCCGTGTGGCCCCGTGTGGCCCCGTGTGGCCCCCGTGTGGCCCCGTGTGGCCCCGTGTGGCCCCCACAGCGAGCAAAGATGCAATAATGTATAAAAATGTAATTAAAGAGAGTTAAGATGAACACAATCAGGCAGAGATGATTGAAAGATGCTGGGAGGTGGAGGGTCCCTGGGGCCCGGGGCCTCCCACACTAGCAGGCTGCGAGCTGCGGGGAAGAAGGAGGCCCTTCTCTCTGGGATGATGGCGGCCGGGTGGGGCTTTAAATTAGCGGGGAGATGACAACCCCCATTAGGGGGATTAAGGCGCTGGCACCCGCGGGGCCGCCATCGCACAACACCCGAGGTGACGCCACACAAGTCAGTCAGCACACGTCAGTCTAACACTGTCAGTCTCACAGAGTCATGACCATGGTCTTGTCAGCCTGGTGACCATGGTCTTGTCAGCCTGGTGACCATGGTCTTGTCAGCCTGGTGACCATGGTCTGGTCGGGAAGGTTTTATTTTGTCCTCTGGAGGATTCAAGGACGCCATTGTAGGTCTTCTTCACTCGAGATTGTTGTCCTGGACCGCTTTGATGGTTTCTATGGCAACGGCCAGCCTCTCTCTGTGTTGCTTCAGACGGAACACAAGTCAGCATGTAAAGAAATTATAAAAATTCTGATGTAAAAAAAAAAAATAGAGTAAGGGAAAAGAGGTTCAAAAGTGGGAAAAAACGAGGTTAGGAAGTGGAAAAAAATGTACAGAAGTAAAAAAAAATGCACAAAAGTTAAAAAAAACAACAAGGTTAAACAGTAAAAAGAAATACATTTCAAAAGTGGAAAAATAATAATAAGAAAGTTCAGAAGTTAAAAAGAAAGTTCAGAAGTAAAAAAAACAAAAAAAATGATGTTATAATGTGAAAAAAGGTTAAAAAGTTTTTTTTTTTAAAGTTCAGAAGATAAACAAATTCAGAAGTAAAAAAAACAAAAAACAGTAGTGGTAAAAATGAGGTTCAAAAACGTAAAAAAAAAAAAACAGGGTTCAGAAGTGAAAGAAAAAAGTTCAGAAGTAAAAAAATAAAATAAAAGTTCAAAAGTAAAAGAAAAAAGATAAAAGTTCAGACGGAAAAAATAAAAAAATAAAGAAGTTCAGAAGTAAAAAAAAAATGATAGAGTGGGAAAAAAAGAGGTTCAAAAGTGAGAAAAAATAAGGTTAGGAAGTTAAAAAAAAAAAAGAAGTTCAGAAGTAGAATAAAACAAGGTTAAAAAGAAAAAAAAAGTTCAGAAGTTGAAAAATAATTACAAAAATTAAATTCAGAAGCGAAAACAAAAGTTCAGAAGTAAAAAAAAATTACAACAAATTCTAAAGTTAAAAAAATGTTTAGAAGAACAAACAATTCAGAAGTAAAAAAAAAACAGAAATGGAAAAAAATTAGGTTTAAAAATGTAAAAAAAATAAAAATAAAACAGGGTTCAGAAGTGAAAGAAAAAAGTTCAGAAATAAAACAAATAAATACAATTTCGGAAGTAAAAGTGAAATTATAAAAGTTCAGAAGTAAAGAAATAAAAATAAAAAAAGTTCAGAAGTTAAACAAGAATAATAGAGTGGGGAAAAAGAGGTTCAAAAGTGGGAAAAAACAAGGTTAGGAAGTTAAAAAAGAAGAAGTTCAGAAGTAGAATAAAACAAGTTTAAAAACAAAATAAAAGTTCAGAAGTGGAAAAATAATTACAAAAATTAAATTCAGAAGTGAAAACAAAAGTTCGGAAGTAAAAAAAACTTAAAACAAATTCTAAAGTTAAAAAAAATGTTTAGAGGAACAAACAATTCAGAAGTAAAAAGAAACAGAAATTTAAAAAATGAGGTTTAAAAATGTAAAAATAAATAAATAAAACAGGGTCCAGAAGTGAAAGAAAAAAGTTCAGAAATAAAACAAATAAATAAAATTTCGGAAGTAAAAATTAAATGATAAAAGTTCAGAAGTAAAAAAAATAAAAATAAAAAAAGTTCAGAAGTTAAACAAAAATAATAGTGTGGGGAAAAAGAGGTTCAAAAGTGGGAAAAAACAAGGTTAGGAAGTGAAGAAAAAGGTTCAGAAGTTAAAAAAAAGAAGTTCAGAAGTAGAAAAAAAAGTACAGGAGTTAAAAAAAGGTACAGAAGTTGAAAAAACAAGGTTAAAAATAAAATAAAAAGTTCAGAAGTGGAACAATAATTAAAGTAGTTAAATTCAGAAGTGAAAACAAAAGTTCAGAAGTTAAAACTTTTTTTTTTTTTTTAAAGGTTCGGAAGTAAAAAAAAAAAAAAAAACAGAAGTGGAAAAAAATAGGTTAAAAAAATGTAAAAAAAAACCAAGGTTCATAAGTCAAAGAAAAAAAGTTCAGAAGTAAAAAAAAAACAAAAAAACAAGGTGGTTAGGAAGTGAAAGAAGTTAAGAAGTGGAAAAAAGGTACAAAAGTAGGAAAAAACGAGGCTGTTCAGAAGTGAAAGAAAAAAGTTCAGAAGTAAAAAAATAAAATAAAAGTTCAAAAGTAAAAGAAAAAAGATAAAAGTTCGGACGTAAAAAATAAAAAAATAAAGAAGTTCAGAAGTAAAAAAAAAATAATAGAGTGGGAAAAAAGATGTTCAAAAGTGGGGAAAAAACAAGGTTAGGAAGTTTAAAAAAAAGAAGTTCAGAAGTAGAATAAAACAAGGTTAAAAAGAAAATAAAAGTTCAGAAGTGGAAAAATAATTACAAAAATTTAATTCAGAAGTGAAAACAAAAGTTCAGAAGTAAAAAAAAAATTTAAACAAATTCTAAAGTTAAAAAAATGTTTAGAAGAACAAACAATTCAGAAGTAAAAAATAACAGAAATGGAAAAAAATGAGGTTTAAAAATGTAAAAAAATAAAAGTAAAACAGGGTTCAGAAGTGAAAGAAAAAAGTTCAGAAATAAAACAACTAAATAAAATTTCGGAAGTAAAAATGAAATTATAAAAGTTCAGAAGTAAAAAAATAAAAATAAAAAAAGTTCAGAAGTTAAACAAAAATAATAGAGTGGGGAAAAAGAGGTTCAAAAGTGGGAAAAAAACAAGGTTAGGAAGTTAAAAAAAAGAAGTTCAGAAGTAGAATAAAACAAGGTTAAAAAGAAAATAAAAGTTCAGAAGTGGAAAAATAATTACAAAAATTAAATTCAGAAGTGAAAACAAAAGTTCAGAAGTAAAACAAAATTAAAACAAATTCTAAAGTAAAAAAAAATGTTTAGAGGAACAAACAATTCAGAAGTAAAAAGAAACACAAATTTAAAAAATGAGGTTTAAAAATGTAAAAAAATAAAAATAAAACAGGGTCCAGAAGTGAAAGAAAAAAGTTCAGAAATAAAACAAATAAATAAAATTTCGGAAGTAAAAATGAAATGATAAAAGTTCAGAAGTAAAAAAATAAAAATAAAAAAAGTTCAGAAGTTAAACAAAAATAATAGTGTGGGGAAAAAGAGGTTCAAAAGTGGGAAAAAACAAGGTTAGGAAGTGAAGAAAAAGGTTCAGAAGTTAAAAAAAAGAAGTTCAGAAGTAGAAAAAAAGTACAGGAGTTAAAAAAAGGTACAGAAGTTGAAAAAACAAGGTTAAAATGAAAAATAAAAAGTTCATAAGTGGAACAATAATTAAAGTAGTTAAATTCAGAAGTGAGAACAAAAGTTCAGAAGTTAAAACTTTTTTTTTTTTTTAAAGGTTCGGAAGTAAAAAAAAAAAAAAACAGAAGTGGAAAAAATTAGGTTAAAAAAATGTTAAAAAAAACAAGGTTCATAAGTCAAAGAAAAAAGTTCAGAAGTAAAAAAAACAACAAAAAACAAGGTGGTTAGGAAGTGAAAGAAGTTAAGAAGTGGAAAAAAGGTACAAAAGTAGGAAAAAACGAGGCTGTTCAGAAGTAAAAAAAAAAAAGTTCAAATGTGAAAATAATAATAAAACAAGGTTAGGCAGTGAAAGTATATTTTTCTTACATTTCGGAAATGGAAAAAATTTTACAAAAGTTAAAAAAAAAAAAAGGTACAAAAGTTGTAAAAACAAGGTTACAAAGTAAAAAAAGTTCAGAAAAAAAAAGAAGTTCAGAAGTAAAAAAAAATGAAAAACGAGGTTAGGAAGTGAAAATAAGTTTCAGAAGTGGTAAAAAAAATAAAAGTTCAGAACTAAAAAAAGTTCAGAAGGGAAAATAAATTCAGAAGAAAAAAAAAAAAGTTCAGAAGTAAACAAAAATTAAATAAAAACAAGAATGGTAGGAAGTAAAAAATGTTCAGAAGTACAAAAAATGTACAAAAGTGATACAAAAAAAGTGTTGGGAGGATCCTGCTTTGTAAGTCTGTCACCTGAAGTCACGGCCTGACTAACACCCGAGTCAACATCCAAGATGGAAGTGTGTCAAGTTGTCCACCATGAATGCGATACTGGTGATCAAAGTCATGCAGTCATCATTGTCCACCACAGGTGCGATACAGGTGATCAAAGTTATGCAGTCATCATTGTCCACCACAAGTGCGATACAGGTGATGAAAGTCATGCAGTCATCATTGTCCACCATGAATGCGATACTGGTGATCAAAGTCATGCAGTCATCATTATCATACTGGTGATCAAAGTCATGCAGTCATCATTGTCCACCACAAGTGCGATACTGGTGGTCACAGTCATGCAGTCATCATTGTCCACCACAAGTGCGATACTGGTGGTCACAGTCATGCAGTCATCATTGTCCACCACAAGTGCGATACTTGTGGTCAAAGTCATGCAGTCATCATTGTCCACCACAAGTGCGATACAGGTGATCACAGTCATGCAGTCATCATTGTCCACCACAAGTGCGATACAGGTGATCACAGTCATGCAGTCATCATTGTCCACCACAAGTGCGATACAGGTGATCAAAGTCATGCAGTCATCATTGTCCACCACAAGTGCGATACTGGTGATCAAAGTCATGCAGTCATCATTGTCCACCACAAGTGTGATACTGGTGGTCAAAGTCATGCAGTCATCATTGTCCACCACAAGTGCGATACTGGTGATCACAGTCATGCAGTCATCATTGTCCACCACAAGTGCGATACAGGTGATCACAGTCATGCAGTCACCATTGTCCACCACAAGTGCGATACTGGTGATCAAAGTCATGCAGTCATCATCATCATACTGGTGATCAAAGTCATGCAGTCATCATTGTCCACCACAAGTGCGATACTGGTGATCAAAGTCAAGCATTCATCGTTTTCCACTACAAGTGCGATACTGGTGATCAAAGTCATGCAGTCATCATTGTCCACCACAAGTGCGATACAGGTGATCAAAGTCATGCAGTCATCATTGTCCACCACAAGTGCGATACAGGTGATCAAAGTCATGCAGTCATCATTGTCCACCACAAGTGCGATACAGGTGACCAACGCCGTGTCCTTCCACTGCCACAACACACCATTAAATATGATGTTAAGCGGGTGATATTGGTGTCGATATCTGGTGATACTGGTGTCGATATCAACCTCTGGTCACGATCAGACCTTCTTAAAGCCTCACATCACTTTGGAAGGATACCTTCTCATCCTGGCTGACGGCGAGGAGCAACTTTCACCGCCAGTTGGCCGACTTCCTGTTTTCAAATTAAAGTTTCAACTTCGAGTTCTTGAGACGTCAATCTGCCGGCAGGGGCTCATTTTTTGAACATTTTCAAGAGGGCGCTAGAGAGTCAATTCTGACCCCAAAATACCGTTTTTTTTTTGCCCAATTGTTGAGTTAGAATGAACGTTCAGGGTGTGAGAAATGAGGTTTGAGTGGGTAGAAGAGGAATTAAGAGTTTTACAAAAAAAAAAGTGAAGTGGAGCAGAGACTTCCTGGCTTCCTGCCACCTGACAACTACACGCCTGTGCGGGGCCGACTAAATACACCAAAAAAAAAGGCGATTAAAAGCGTCTCCTGCTTAGCATACATTAGCATGAGAATGACGACACAGTGGTAGGTGAATGGCCAGCACGATAGGTGGCTCACATGCCACCGTGGGCTCGGCGGGCAACCAACGACTGGGGGGGGTGGCGTGGGAGGAGGGGGGGGGGGGCTTTCAACACGCCCGGCCGCGTTCAGGCTCATTGGCCGGCGCTGCTTGTCGTAAAAAGTGTCATCTCTCCCAATGGCGGCTCGCAAAGCCTTTTTAATACCGATTATTAGCAGTCAAGTTGGATATTACACTGCACATGTTGTTTTTTCAACTTTATTTTGTAGGAAAGGTGGGACCAGTAGTGACATAATGCGTTATTGTGCTGCAGAGAAATCTTTTATTTTGAAATAAAATGTCAATGCTCCTTTTAGACACACATAATAAAGCAGTTTGGTGTTTTCTGATAGGAAATTGAACACAACATCAAACACCTTTACTACGTGTGTCTAAGGAGCATCGACATTTCAAAATAAAAGAGGTCAAAATGTGACATTTCTCCGCATCACAATAACGTATCTACTCCGTTTTATAACACTTCATGGATTTTGATACATTGTCAGGTTTCCTCATGAAATATTGTCAACATTTAAGACAGCTAAAAAAAAAATAAGTATGAGAATGTGTGAGCTGCTGCCTGCTCTTCTTGACTTATTTATTCATCTCATATGTGTCAAGATCTTTACAGAAAGCCATGTCTTCCCTGTCTTCTTCACCTCTGTCGCCCTCCTTTAATGAGCCTGCACTCCGGAGAAGGACAAAAAGTGGATATCCCGGCAAAATGTGACAGTTTCGACGGGTAGTCGGAGGGACAGGAAGCCGTGGTCGGGCAGACCGGAGAAGATTTCTCACAAAAGACTGACGGATGTAAAAACATATTTGGTGAGTGTTATTGACAATGAGGGTTTTTTAAATTGTTTAATAAAAATTTAAAAAAATAAATAAATAAATAAATAAAATAAAATAAAATTAAAAAAATATATATATATATATTTATATATATATATATATATATATATATATATATATATATATATATATATATATATATATATATATATATATATATACACACACAAATATATAATATAATATATATACACATATATTCATATATATACAGATATATATATATATATATATATATATATATATATATATATATATATATATATATATATATATATATATATATCTGTATATATATATATGAATATATGTGTATATATATTATATATTTGTGTATATATATATATATATATATATATATATATATATATATATATATATATATATATATATATATATCTGTATATATATATATATATATATATATATACACAAATATATAATATATATACACATATATTCATATATATATATATACATATATATATATATATATATATATATATATATATATATATATATATATATATATATATATATATATATATATATATATATATATATATATATATATATATATATATATATATATACACACAAATATATAATATAATATATATACACATATATTCATATGTATATGTATATATATATATATATATATATATATATATATATATATATATATATATATATATATATATATACACACAAATATATAATATAATATATATACACATATATTCATATATATATGTATATATATATATATATATATATATATATATATATATATATATATATATATATATATATATATATATATATATATTTATATATATATATATATATATATATCAATCAATCAATCAATCAATGTTTATTTATATAGCCCTAAATCACAAGTGTCTCAAAGGGCTGTACAAGCCACAACGACATCCTCGGTGTCGAGTGAGTCTGACATAATATTGTGAAAGTCCAACACATCAGCGAAAGTCCAGTCCATGGTGGGGCCAGCGGGAACCATCCCGAGCGGAGACGGGTCAGCAGCGTAGAGATGTCCCCATCCGATGGACAGGCTAGCAGTCCACCCCGGAGCAGAGTAGAAAAGAAAAGAAAAGAAACGGCAGATCAACTGGTCTAAAAAGGGAGTCTATTTAAAGGCTAGAGTATACAAATGAGTTTTAAGATGGGACTTAAATGCTTCTACTGAGGTAGCATCTCTAACTGTTACCGGGAGGGCATTCCATAGTATTGGAGCCCGAATAGAAAACGCTCTATAGCCCGCAGACTTTTTTTGGGCTCTGGGAATCACTAATAAGCCGGAGTTCTTTGAACGCAGATTTCTTGCCGGGACATATGGTACAATACAATCAGCAAGATAGGCAGGAGCTTGACCGTGTAGTATTTTATACGTAAGTAGTAAAACCTTAAAGTCGCATCTTAGGTGCACAGGAAGCCAGTGCAAGTGAGCCAGTATAGGTATATACCTGTATATAGGTGTATGTATAGGTATATACAGTGTAGGCGTAATATGATCAAACTTTCTTGTTTTTGTCAAAAGTCTAGCAGCCGCATTTTGTACCATCTGTAATCTTTTAATGCTAGACATAGGGAGGCCCGAAAATAAAACGTTACAGTAATCGAGACGAGACGTAACGAACGCATGAATAATGATCTCAGCGTCGCTAGTGGACAAAATGGAACGAATTTTAGCGATATTACGGAGATGAAAGAAGGCCGTTTTAGTAACACTCTTAATGTGTGACTCAAACGAGAGAGTTGGGTGGAAGATAATACCCAGATTCTTTACCGAGTCTCCTTGTTTAATTGTTTGGTTGTCAAATGTTAGGGTGGTATTATTAAATAGATGTTGGTGTTGAGCAGGACCGATAATCAGCATTTCCGTTTTCTTAGCGTTGAGTTGCAAAAAGTTAGCGGACATCCATTGTTTAATTTCATTA
Source organism: Entelurus aequoreus (assembly GCF_033978785.1). NCBI lineage: Eukaryota > Metazoa > Chordata > Actinopteri > Syngnathiformes > Syngnathidae > Entelurus > Entelurus aequoreus. Next base: position 762,092 of record NC_084745.1, on the reverse strand, counting down.
AGACACGCCTCCAGCTGACTACAATCCGGCGTGTTGGTCAGCTTTAGGGGCATGTAGAGTTGGGTGTCATCAGCATAACAGTGAAAGCTAACACCGTATTTGCGTATGATGTCACCCAGCGGCAGCATGTAAATACTAAAGAGTGCAGGGCCAAGAACCGAACCCTGGGGAACTCCGCACGTTACCTTAACATAGTCCGAGGTCACATAATATAATATATATACACATATATTCATATATATACAGATATATATATATATATATATATATATATATATATATATATATATATATATATATATATATATATATATATATATATATATATATATATATATATATATATATATACACAAATATATAATATATATACACATATATTCATATATATATATATATATACAGATATATATATATATATATATATATATATATATATATATATATATATATATATATATATATATATATATATATATACAAATTTATGTATGTATTTAAAAAATATATACATGTATATTAAAAAATATATATATATATATATATATATATATATATATATATATATATATATATATATATATATATATATATATATATATATATATATATATATATATATATGGTTGTTACTGTCTACTTCAATATATATATATATATATATATATATATATATATATATATATATATATATATATATATATATACAAATTTATGTATGTATTTAAAAAATATATACATGTATATTAAAATATATATATATATATATATATATATATATATATATATATATATATATATATATATATATATATATATATATATATATATATATATATATATATATGGTTGTTACTGTCTACTTCAATGTGTTTTTGAAATATTAAATAATGTCTATTATATCTGTTGATGAAGTTCTAAAAAATAAATAAATAAATAAATAAATAAATAAAATCTAAATGCCAGATATTTCGGTCGATTTCCATTACAAACAACAACTTTTAAAGCCCGCCCCCCTGCTGGGCGCCCTGCAAACTTCTGACAACTTCCAGGCGGACGAGGCGCTAGCCGACCAGCTCGCAGTCTCCCGAGCTGGGCGGCGAGGTCCCGCCTTCCAAACAAACGACCACAGGTGCCCCTGGCGCCATCAAACAGGAAGCGCAGACAGACGACGTCACGTGTCCCCGTTTGGTATTTGCACAAAACCTCTGGGGAGCAGTTTTGCCTGAAGCCATCGCGCCGCTTACCACAAAAGTGAAGCCTCCACCCTCGCTCCGGAAAAAAAAAAAAAACCAAACACTCCGGCGGCAACAGGAAATCAAACAATTAGCAGGAGGGAAATAAAAGGTCTCATCGGGCCCTCAGGCGCTTGTCGACAGGAGCGCGGAAAAGCTGCAAACTTATTGATTCTTCACGCTTTGCTGTCCAAAAATAAAACACAAGTCAGACTGTTTGGACTGGTGCACACCTAAAAACTACCTTTTTTGTACACAACAATAGAACACTGGCTCGCTTATGTTACTATGAGAGCTTTATTATTATTTTTTTTTTTTACAATTTCATACAACATGTCTAATAAACACTAGTATGCTTTTTTTTACAATTAGAGGGCCAATGTTGTCCCCAAGAACCGAAATAAATGTTGATTCCTTTTTTGATGCCTTTACCAAGGTTTTGTTTGTGGCCCCATGTCAGTTTTTATTATGAATATTAATATTGTAACACGTTAGTTGTGGAATATTACGGCCAGAAGTACATTTGTCTATTGGAGCGTAAATTAATTGATGTATTACACCAGGGGTCACCAACCTTTTTGAAACCAAGAGCTACTAATTAATGCGAAGAGCTACCAGTTTGATACACACTTAAATAAATTGCCAGAAATAGCCAATTTGCTCAATTTACCTTTAACTCTATGTTATTATTAATAATTAATGATATTTAAACTTAATTGAACGGTTTAAAAGAGGAGAAAACACGGAAAAAATGACAATTACATTTTGAAACATAGTTTATCTTCAATTTTGACTCTTTAAAATTCAAAATTCAACCGAAAAAACGAAGAGAAAAACTAGCTAATTCGAATCCTTTTTGAAAAAATAAAAAAAATAATTTATGGAACATCATTAGTAATTTTTCCTGATTAAGATTAATTTTAGAATTTTGATGACATATTTTAAATAGGTTAAATTACAATCTGTACTTTGTTAGAATATATAACAAATTGGACCAAGCTATATTTCTAACAAAGACAACTCATTATTTCTTCTAGATTTTCCAGAACAAAAATTTTAAAAGAAATTCAAAATACTTTGAAATTAGATTTAAATTTGATTCTACAGATTTTCTAGATTTGCCAGAATAATTTTTTGGAATTTAAATCATAATAAGTTTGAAGAAATATTTCACAAATATTTTTCGTCGAAAAAACAGAAGCTAAAATGAAGAATTAAACAAAAATGTATTTATTATTCTTTACAATAAAACAAATAAATTTACTTGAACATTGATTTAAATTGTCAGGAAAGAAGAGGAAGGAATTTAAAAGGTAAAAAGGTATATGTGTTTAAAAATCCTAAAATCATTTTTAAGGTTGTATTTTTTTCTCTAAAATTGTCTTTCTGAAAGTTAGAAGAGGCAAAGTAAAAAAAATAATGAATTTATTTAAACAAGTGAAGACCAAGTCTTTAAAATATTTTCTTGGGTTTTCAAATTCTATTTGAGTTTTGTCTCTCTTACAATTAAAAATGTCGGGCAAAGCGAGACCAGCTTGCTAGTAAATGAATACAATTTAAAAAATAGAGGCAGCTCACTGGTAAGTGCTGCTATTTGAGCTATTTTTAGAACAGGCCAGCGGGCGACTCATCTGGTCCTTACGGGCTACCTGGTGCCCGCGGGCACCGCGTTGGTGACCCCTGTATTACACTATAAAAAAAATCCTATTTTTATGGTTAATTTACTCTAAATTTCTCCTGTAATTTTTCTATTTTTTTTTAAATAGTTTATAAAACAGTAAAATTTAAGACATTATCTGTAAATAAACAATCCGCCTGTTATTTTAAGGGATATGCCAGTAATGACAAACTATGTATATTTCAATTTTTTTTACAGAAAAATACCAAATTAATTATACGTAGCATTTTCTGTTTTCTTAAATTAATTTAAAATTCATGTAAAATTACAGTAATTATCTTTCATTAAATATGTAGCTTGTTATATAAAAGCCCACGTCCATACTAACAATCTAACACAGGGGTGTCACACAAGTAAATGCAAGGCATATTTCATCAACAGCCATGCAGGTCACACTGAGTGTGCCAGTATAAAAAACGTTAACACTGTTAGAAATATACGCCACACTGTGAACCCACACCAAACAAGAATGACAAACACATTTCGGGAGAACATCCGCACCGTAACACAACATAAACACAACAGAACAAATACCCGGAATCCTTTGCAGCACTAACTCTTCCGGGTCGCTACAAAATACACCCCCGCTACCAACAAACCTCCCCCCACACACACACACACCTTGTAGCGTCCCGGAAGAGTTAGTGCTGCAAATCTGTAAAATAATGGTATTTTTCTGTGGAACTGCCAGCATTAAAGGTGTTTGATCGTAATAATTTGGAAAAACTCTGTAGAATAAAGGTATTTTTCTGCAGAACTGTTTGCATCGTCACTTTATTAAAGGAGGTTGATCTTAATAATTTAGTAAAAATCTGTAAAATTACGATATTTTTCCGCAAAACGTTTCATGAAAATTTCTGTAAATATAATGTTTTTGATCGTTATTTGGTTTACAATGTTTTACTTTAATTTTATGGTTTTCGTTTGGCAGCCGTAGCTGCCAGTAGATGATTGTTTTTTTTACAGAATTTTTTTTTACTGTGTACCGTATTTTTCGGACTATAAGTCGCAGTTTTTTTCATGGTTTGGCCGGGGGTGCGACTTATACTCAGGAGCGACTTATGTGTGAAATGATTAACACATTCGCGTAAAATATCAAATATTATTTAGCTCATTCACGTAAGAGACTAGACGTATAAGATTTCATGGGATTTAGCGATTAGGAGTGACAGATTGTTTGGTAAACGTATAGCATGTTCTATATGTTATAGTTATTTGAATGACTCTTACCATAATATGTTACGTTGACATACCAGGCACGTTATTTATGCCTCATATAACGTACACTTATTCAGCCTGTTGTTCACTATTTTTTATTTATTTTAAATTGCCTTTCAAATGTCTATTCTTGGTGTTGGCTTTTATCAAATACATTTCCCCAAAAAATGCGACTTATACTCCAGTGCAACTTATATATGTTTTTTTCCTTCTTTATTATGCATTTTCGGCCGGCGCGATTTATACTCCGGTGCGACTTATACTCAGAAAAATACGGTAATAATATTTTTTATGTAAATATTTGTATTTATTATAAATAAGGGTGTTAAAAAAGAAATATATTTACAGGTTATTCGTGATTCTTATTTTTTAAAGATTTTTATACAATTTTAAAAAATTCAAGAATCAATTTTATTTAATTTTTTTTGTCCGTCCTGTTTTTCCCACTCAGACAAATCATATTTTTGATGTATATGATCTATATCTGCTGTACACATTTACTTTAGCAAAGATACTTCTCTTGTTGACTTCATTAAATGTTTGGGTAGAATTTTACAATAAATAGGGGTGTTGAAAAAAAAAAAAAAAAAAAAAAAAAAAGATTATTCACGATTCTTATTTTTATCGATTTTTATACAATTTTTAAAAATCGATTTTTTAAAATTGTATTTAATTTTTTAATCTGTCCTGTTTATTCATTTCAACAAATAATATAGTAGATGTAGATGATCTATATCATATATATATATATACACATTTACTTTGCCTTATTTGTATTTGACTTTATTAAATGTTTGGGTAGAATTTTATTCAACAAAACCAGTTTTATTTTAAGGAATTATAGAAATTCATCAGAAATGTTTATCTATTTTATGGAGGAATGTAGTTAATCATAGAAAGTTATTTAAAAATGTATGGATTTTGAATCGAGAATTAATTCTGAATCGAATCGTACCCGCAAGATTTGAATCAAATTGTGTGGTGGCCGAAGATTCACGGTTTTATTGTTTATATTTAGGTATAAAGAGAAGATGTATTATTAATATTTTATATGTAAATATTTGTATTTACAATAAATAGAGGTGTTAAAAAAAACATGTTTTTAATCTGATTATTCACGATTCCTATCGATGTTTAAAAAATGTTAAAAATCGATTTTTATTTGTATTTATTTTTTATTTTATTTAGTTTTTTCTGTCCTGTTTATCCATTTGGACAAACCATAGATTAGATGTAGATGATTTATATCTGCTGTACACATTTACTTTGCCTTATTTGTATTTGACTTTATTAAATGTTTGGGTAGAATTTTATTCAACAAAATTAGTTCTATTTTAAGTAATTATAGAAATTGATCAGAGATGTTTATCTATTTTATGGAGGAATGTAGTTAATCATAGAACTGGCACACAATGTTATTAAAAAAAATGCATGGATTTTGAATCGAGAATCAATTCTGAATCGAATCGTTACCCGCAAGATTTGAATCAAATTGTGTGGTGGCCGAAGATTCACGGTTTTATTGTTTATATTTAGGTATAAAGAGATGATGCATGATTCATATTTTATATGTAAATATTTGTATTTATAATAAATAGGGGTGTTCAAAAAAAAAATCTGATTATTCACGATTCTTATTTTTATCGATTTTTATACAATTTTTTAAAATCGATTTTTATTTATTTTTTTTATTTTTTTTAATCCGTCCTGTTTATCCATTTAGACAAATTATATAGTAGATGTATGTATAAGATCTATATCTGCTGTACATGTTTACTTTGGAAAGATAACAGTTGTTGCCTTATTTGTATTTGACTTTATTAAATGATTGGGTAGAATTTTATTTAAAAAAAAACAGTTTTATTTTAAGGAATTATAGAAATGAATCAGATATGTTTATCTATTTTATGGAGGGATGTAGTTAATCATAGAACAGCCATCCAATGTTATTAAAAAAAAGTATGGATTTTGAATGGAGAATTGAATCGTTACCCCCAAGAATGGAATCAAATGGTGTGGTGGCCAAAGATTCACAGCCTTAATGTTTATAATTATATATAAAGGGATAATGTATTATTAATATTTTACATGTACATATTTGTATTTACTATAAATAATAATGGTGTTATTTTTTTTTAAAATCTTTTTTTCATATTATTAATGATTCTTATTTTTAACGAATTTTATACAATTTAAAAAAATCAAAAATTGATTTTTTTTATTTTTTATTTTATTTTTAAATTATTTTATATTATTTTTTTGATTTTATTTTTTTTAATCTGTCCTGTTTATCCACTCAGACAAATTATACTGTTAATGTAGATGATCTATATGTAAATATTTGTATTTACTATAAATAATAATGGTGTTAAAAGAAATATAATAATAAAAAAAAAAATCGATTTTCAGATTACTGTGATGAGTTATTATTAATATTTTACATGTAAATATCTGTGTTTACCATAAATAATCAGGCATGCACGTTAAATAAGACTCCATTAGCAACATAATCCAGTTTGATCCAAAATGTTCAATAGTCATTTGTTTATATTCCAGATAATGTCTAAAGTTTAAATGAAAAGATAAACAAAAATAGACTGATATATTCCAGAGAGAAAGAAAAGTGTTTGATTATTTCAATTCAAAACTGCAATGCTGTTTGTGCATTAATTGAAAAGTCAACAAAACACAATAAGTAGGCAAAAATGTAAGAAAAAACAAATGTTGTTAGGACATGATATTCTTGGGGAAAATGTTTGGCTACAATATAAACTTAAATATGACGGTTGTTTTAAAAACACGGTTGTAAATCTGTCACAATGACAGCCTTTGAAACCGCGCTAAGTTAGCGATTATCTCTAAGGGGTTTTGAATACAAATGGCCACGATAAGCTAAACCAAACTCAAACTATTACAACAAACTTCAGGAGTCGCAGATGAGTAAACGTTTAGTATCATTCTATTCATAAGCTGACTTAGTCCAACCTCCGCCCCTCCCAGTCTGTGGAACGCTCTCCCTGACCACCTGAGGGCACCACAGATTGTGGAGGCTTTTAAAAAAGGCTTAAAAACCCTTATTTTTAAATAAAGACTTTTTTTTAGATATATGCATACTAGTTTTAGCTATTTGGCTAATCTAGTTTTTATTTTTATTTATTATTATTAGAGATGTCCGATAATATCGGTCTGCCGATATTATCGGCCGATAAATGCGTTAAAATGTAATATCGGAAATTATCGGTATCGTTTTTTTTTATTATCAGTATCGTTTTTTTTTTTTTTTTTTAAATTAAATCCAGATAAAAAACACAAGATACACTGACAATTAGTGCACCAACCCAAAAAAACTCCCCTCCCCCATTTACACTCATTCACACAAAAGGGTTGTTTCTTTCTGTTGTTAATATTCTGCTTCCTACATTATATATCAATATATATCAATACAGTCTGCAAGGGATACAGTCCGTAAGCACACATGATTGTGCGTGCTGCTGCTCCACTAATAATACTGACCTTTAACAGTTAAATTTTTTCTATGTAACTGTTTTTATATTGTTTTAATTTCTTTTTTATTCAAGAATTTTTTTTTAATTTATTTATCTTATTTTATTTGATTCATTTTTAAAAAAAAGTACCTTATCTTCACCATACCTGGTTGTCCAAATTAGGCATAATAATGTGTTAATTCCACGACGGTATATATCGGTTGATATCGGTATCGGTTGATATCGGTATCGGTAATTAAAGAGTCGGATATCGGCAAAAAGCCATTATCGGACATCCCTAATTTTTATTATCTTTTTATTTTTATTTTTTTAATACACTATAGCACGTTGAGGTTGTTTAATCAATGTAAAGTGCTTTTTACAAATAAAATATATTATTATTATTATTATTATTATTATTATTATTATTAGCCCATCAAAGTAGAAGAATGGAAGCCACTTGTGTCCCAATGACACCCACCTGACCACCGGACAGTTTTTTATCAGG